>NW_027210668.1:1867500-2189185 GCF_029030835.1 Brachyistius frenatus | reverse complement strand
AACTACGATGCATGTTTTCTATTACTTGTAAATTTGTAAGTTTAAAGAAAATATGTACCTTGCTTTTTTTTTTTTTTTTTTTTTTTTTTTTAATCTTTTGTTGTTTTGACTGAGCTCCGAGTAATTGACCATAAACATTGTGGCTCCAGCCACTGAGTTTCATTCAACCAATTGGATTTTATTTTGCCTTAAAGAAACGACTGACTCTCTCACACTGTCATTGTAGACTCGCTCCCTGGACGTTTTCCAAGATGCGCGGTTGATCCTGAAGTCAGGTGTCAGGATCAGATAGAAAGCGAACAAAAACACACTCTTCACTTAAGCGTTACGACCAAAACCACAGAAGCGTAAACAGAAAGAGTGATCTATGTAACCGTGGACATTTGGTAGAATGCCATAAAATAAAGCTAAAATGGATTGTAATCAGACTGGCCGTCGTCCAGTATGAAGCTTTTCCTCCCTGCAGAGCTCGCAGGTCCCTCCACTAATCATCTATTATACAACTAAAAGAACTTGGATGAATATACAACCTCAAATATTCTCCCTTTTTTCTAATGCTTCGCTTTCGGTCTGTGGCTAGTTTATCGACTGCTACAAATAAAAACAAATGATTGTGCATGAAGACATTAAAAAAAGCAGAATTAAAAAGACTAATAGAGCAGTTAGATTAGTTTGCACTTGTTGCCTTGTTTCAGAAGGAATGCGGACGTCCCATCTTAAAACTTTTGGCTGCATCCACTCAGCACTAGCAACACTCTCGTTTTTTTTTTTTTTTTTTTCACAAAAGTCTTTTCCAAAATCTCTCACTGTACCTCACACTCGCTGAGTAGACGTGTACATGCGTAGGGAAGCTTGACTTTAAAGGACACCCTAGTAGCAGGCAGGCGGTTCGCACTATAAAATATTATCCTTGCAACAACACTAATGTAATTCAATAAATAGTCAATTAGACCATAAAATCACAAGAAAACTGCTTTTTACTTCACTGCTTCTGAAGCCCAATTGACACCATGACTGACGTACACAGCTACGGTTTTACAGCAACACCTGCAAATGTGCCCCCGTCCTACTGAGGATCATCCTCGGATTAAACTATGTGACGGATTTAATGATGAATGAGTTCAACAACCTGTTACTGTATTTCTAGCCTGCGCGACTCCATGTCCTCTGTGTCGTGACACGTGGTGTGGATTGCCTGACTCCACAGACGCTCCGGTGTGCATCAGAATCTGAGCACATTCACTGTGAATCCAGTAAACTCATTGCTAACGCAGCAGCGAGATGTTCGACCGATAAACACCATTGTTTTACAGCTCCGCTTGCAGCCAAAGTGGACGATTTCTTCCAGGGAATTCAAGCTTATTATCTTGTTCCATGGGTGTAATTTTGGTGAAATTAGTTAGTTAGTTAGTTTATAATCTGTATCATAGATCGCAAGAAGGACTGTTGTTTCCAAATGACCTCAGCCTGTTGAGAAAATGTATGTATCAAAGTAGCAAAACTATCAATTCCTAAGTTTTTCATACAAGGTGACTTTGATTTATATGATCAGTAGCTGGTGGAACATAAGACTGTGTGTGGGTATGTGGAGTGCTCTGGATGCCCAGAGACTATGATGAGTGTATATATCTCTACAACACCAAAAGCAAGTAAATGACACGTCTGTGTGCCAGCAGCCTGTGTGCGTGCGTGTGTGTGTGTGTGTGTGTGTGTGTGTGTGTGTGTGTGTGTGTGTGTGTGTGTGTGTGTGTGTGTGTGTGTGTGTGTGTGTGTGTGTGTGTGTGTGTGTGTGTGTGTGTGTGGACTCAGCTGGACTCAGACTACATGGCCTTTCACTGCCCTGTTTCCTGCTGTAACTATAGCTCAACATGAACCCGGCTACCCCCCCACCCCCTCCCTACCATTAACATAAAGCAACATAGCGAGCACAATTAAAGATAATTTAAGACTTAAGCAATTAAGGTCACATCTCCTCTGGAAACGCACGCCCGCGGAGGTCCTGGTATCTGTCTTGCACAGGATGAATTTGGACAGGTTTGGTAGTGTGCGATTGTGCGTGTGTGTGTGTGTGTGTGTGTGTGTGTGTGTGTGTGTGTGTGTGTGTGTGTGTGTGTGTGTGTGTGTGTGTGTGTGTGTGTGTGTGTGTGTGTGTGTGTGTGTGTGTGTGTGTGTGTGTGTCTGTGTGTTGTACGCCTTTGTAATTGCAGGCGAGGCAGCATGAGGGGTCAAGCAGGGTCTACGTGGGGCTGTTTTTGGATGAATTGCCCGGGAGGAGATTAAGACCAAATGACACACTATGTGCCTGTACCTGCGCTCCGATTACAACTGAGTAAACACGGACACACACACGGGGATGTATGCACAGAAATATATATATATGAAAAAAGAAGTCGGATTATGCAGTTTGCATGCACACGCGGTAACAGTAATCCCATATTCGTGCAGACCTCCAACACTACGGATTAATGACTATGGGCCACCGAGGAGCTCCTCCGTTTTAAAGACCCGAATGTGGAGCGCGAGCGGAGTTGGCTCCGCTTCCTGATGTTATATCAACAGGATTTTATTGAGTGGAAATCAAGTGGGATTTTGTGAAGGAGAAGTGTTAAAAACAGCTTTGGTCCAAAGCTCGCACCCAGCCTGCACTCTGTGGCGTTAAATTTTGTTCTTGAACACTGTTACGGGGTTTACAACTCCCACCGAGCGCCGTCACAGTAAAGCTACACACACACACACACACACACACACACACACACACACACACACACACACACACACACACACACACACACACACACACACACACACACACACACACACACAAAAGCATATTCCCCCTGAACCACATGCTGCTGACTCATCATATCCCAAATGCTGTTTCTTCTATCGCTCTTCTCTGCAGCGGTCTCTCTGTGTGGTCCCCTCAGTCCTGCAGCCGCTGCGACTGCCACCTCAGGCAATCTGATTTTACGTGTTGTGTGTGTGTGTGTGTGTGTGTGTGTGTGTGTGTGTGTGTGTGTGTGTGTGTGTGTGTGTGTGTGTGTGTGTGTGTGTGTGTGTGTGTGTGTGTGTGTGTGTGTGTAGCAGAGGTTGGAGAAAGACAGTTTTACTCTCTGGGCTTGAGAGGAGGTAAAACACTGCTTCTATCATGTTGGATAGCTTTTTCTTTTTTTCAGAGCAGATACTATTTTTTTTCGAACATATTTTCCAGGATTGTGTTGCTGCTGTTGAGGGATTTGTGTGATCTGATATCTGGAGTGGTTTTAAAAGCTGAACAACTTGGTGAAACTGCTACCCTGTCATATAAATTTATGGCCTGAAGCAGGCAGAGCTCCGGTGTAAGATGATGAAACTGTGCTCTGCTCTACTTTATTCAGCGAGTCATTATTTCAATTTGTTTCACTTTAAGGTGAAGTTGTCGATGCGATTGGAGAGAAGTAGTTACCTTAAAGTTTTTCTTACCGATTAAAGGAAGAGGTCAATCTAAAAATCTTATCTGGCTCTGCCTGGTCGATTGTTTTTTCACTCAACAAAAACAGTGGTCTTTAATTCAGCTGCAATCTGTGAGAATTATTGAAATCAGGCTGAGGTTTTCACCATCTTGGGGACACCCAGCTTTAGCGTCCTAAATACAAGCAGCAGAATGTTCTCAGCTCAAATGTGAATTTTCAATCCAAATTGGAGCAGTTCTTACAAAAGGTTATGGTGTCTAGTCTTGTGTAGGGCGAAAATCAAACTCATTTTGATGTAAACCAGGTAATTAGCTGTTCGTTCACGATGTTCTCATTCCCGGGTCGTCAAACACTGCTGTTTTGTCGAAGCGCCCTGTAGCGTCGGTACCGTGAAGGCATGTGGATCGAAGAAGGAAGGCATGTGATGGAGGAGAAAGAGTGGCAAAGTCCGTGTGGGAAGAAGTTGGGTTGGGGCGGTTGAATGGATGAAATACATGATTTTAACCAAGGAGACTGGTGTTCAAGTCATCGAGAAAGCAAAAGTCAACGTGATTTCTTTCAAGTCTGGATGGGACATGATTTTCAAATATTGAAATTAAGATATATATTAAAAAAAATGGACTTGTGTATGCGACTATCATTCTTCCTTATTTCCTGTTGTTGTTGGGTTTTTTTTACCAGCGACTGGATGTAATGCAATGCATCATCAGAAGATGGTGATAATAAATAAATAATAACAAAGCAGTAACAGGTTCCATTAAGCAACACAAGAAGAAGAACAACTTGCTAGCAGACTCCAGAGTTTTGCAGGTAAAAGTTAATTAATAATCAAATACTTACGAGCCCATCCGTACTTTCATGTAACACGAGTAGGATTCTTTACTTTACATTTGTTATGTTATTCACAAAATGTACGTACTTTAACCATAATCTTTTCCAAACATTAATCAAATGGGTTTTGGTGCCTAAAACCAAGGGACTGAACCAGGGACTGAACTGCCAACCTTACAATAAAAAAAAAAAAAAAACTGCTCAACCTTCTGAGCCACAGCCGCCCCAAAATCAAGGTGCGCTTCATGAAAATGATTTGCATGATTATGTAATGTGTTCAGTGTATGAGTCACTATTGTACATTTATTTTCATTCATTCACATGAATCAGAGTGTGACAATAACAGACACACTCCAAGTACAAAAGTTCCCTCCAATTACAAAGTATAATTCAAACCATGATGCTCCTGTTTGAGAACAATGAGAAGAGGATTCCATAGTGGCACTAACAAATGTTGATTCCTGCCAAACTGAAAAAGGCAGCTGTTTTGTTAAAAGTAAAAATCACTGTGGAACAATAGTGATGAGAAGAACCGCATTTCAAATCTTGAGCAAAGGACATCAAGCGGTTTTTATTTCTGAAATGCAGTGTTTTGGAATGAAATATTTTAGTCTGCAAGGGGAGCAGCAGTTCCTGAACACAGGGCGGAGAATTTGAAACACAATACTGCATAAAAACAACCGGTTAAAACCTGTTATCCAGCAGGAATGTGCAGCGTCAGAAACAAAGAAAAACACATCCAAAAACAGCAGCCAGATTATTTTGTTTTCAGCCAACTCCTGAGAACGCTAAACATAGCCACGGCCGGCTGTGCACGGTTTTCAACCCTCCGGACAAGACGATTCAAACTTTGTTGTTTTTTTTACTAAATTAGGAAATCGCTTTAAAAAAAAAAAAAAAAACACAGCAGAGTCAACCCGTACAAACTGCACAAACAACACACATCATCAGTATTTCACAGGTCATATGCAGCTTCATGTGAGGTGAGGAAGCCGCAGTGATAAAACAGCGGCCGCGCTGCCACAGCGCAGGCTAAGAATAAATCTGCCACCCAGCAGTCGTGTGCAACACCTCCTCAACTTGTCAAGCCCAAACATCTCTTCCTCCGGTTCTCCAGCTCAAGCGGACGTTTCTTTCAAGTTATTTTTTTTTTGTTCTGATCAGAGGAACGTTACAGTCATGTCCAGTGGAAGAGGACATCACAAAGCCTTTAAAAATGTTCCGATACACAGCAAACTTAATTTACACCTGTGGATTTAACTGCTGAGCTGCGTTTACACAATATTTGACCAATTGTACACTCCAACTCACAGTACAGAACAGTACTTCTGTATTTGTATTATTCATGGGGGAACTAGAAGGCCGGTGTGACACAATACCTTACATATTAGTGAGAAAACTTAACATCAACTTCCTGTGTCACGGTGAAACATCAAACTTAGCCGCATCGCCCTGGCTATACTATATGCTATATACAATATACTATATACAAAAATTACTTTTGGATCACTTTTTGGACGACATGCAAGCAGTGATATGCGGGCCCTCGGTTGGTCCGACAAAATCTGTAGGAGTTTGTTAAAATACAACATTTGTGAATTGCCAAAAATGGCAATTAAATTCTAAATGGCGGACTTCCTGTTGAGTTGATGTAATGGTGCAATGGAACTTTTTTGTACATCTTGATGTGATACACATGTCCATGTTGTCATGCATGTAGGTAAATGTAGCCACCCGGGCATCTGTTTAGGGGTCACTAGCGAGCCATTAGGCCACGCCCACTCACGACTCCACTAAAATACTGAATGTTTCGCCGGGAGAGATGCATGTACCAACTTTCATGACTTTTTGACTATGATAAAGCCTCCAAAAACGCAGTTGTTTACGGAGAATAAAAATAACGTGGAATAATAACTCCTTGAAGAACAACAGGGCTTTCGCACCATCGGTGCTCGGGCCCTAAAAATACTTTCCACGTGTTTTTAAAGAATAGGCTCCAAAGGCTGTAAAATGGTGGATAAATTAAAACAAAAGCATCAAAATCCTCCACGAAATGACTCGTGTCAATATCAGAATTTGATCCGATCGATGCGATAACATTTGAAAATACAAGAGGAGCTGCATCACTGAACAGTTTTACAGCCATTCCAGTGAGCATAGGGTTAAACCAGACATCTCTAAAGCATTCAGTTGGCCAGTATACTCTGAAATCAAGAGATTTACGTGATAGGCTTCATCAGCAGTGTGTGAAGTTTCAAAGTAAAAGCCCTTTAGTGTTTCAGCAGACAGAAACTATTTGTTTCTTAACAAGGCTTTAATTGGGAAACATTTGCAGGAACGTGTTGTGACTGAAATCGGACAAGAACACTGTGATTAATCTACAATAACGGTTGAAAATATTATATTATTGACTATTTAATGAAAGTTCTGGAACTACACAACTGTTTTATGTAAACTTGCCGACACAGTAGTGTCACAACCTCAGAAATAGCAACTTAACAGTCCATGCCCACCACAGGTGCATTCCAGTACTTCAACAAATGGCACCACACCCCTGGCAGCAACTACATAGCTCAGCTCGTGAGCTTGCTGACTTCACAACAAAACAGGTTTTCTTACATTACACTGTCTTTACTGAACACTTCCTTTAAATGATCTGCTTATTCCATTTTCATAATAAATACTTGATTACAAAACACTACTTTATTACAGTGTTACCAAACAAGCTGCAGTTCACTTTTCCCTCCTGCATCTCTGACACGTATACTCGTCCTCATTCATTCATCCTCTTCCGCACATACGCACACCGATGGTATCGCGCCGTCCGCTCCGACCCGGTCAAGTTCATGAGCAGCATCAGCGGACATTTTAATTAAAGAGCCGTCATGTGGCTCGCTCACAGCAGCAGGTGGTTGAGGCTCAGAGAGCTAGAGTTACTCCCAGCTGTCTGTATGATGGGCACAGGTACAGTGCTCACAGAGGTTATTTCTTTCTTAAAGTGACATTTAATTTGCCTTTATTAGATTATGGCTGACTGTGTAATCCCTTGTTGGCCTGTGTTCCTACTGTAGACACACAAAGGGACAAAAAGACTCAAAATTCTAGTACTAAGAACTTTTTAAACATTCAACATAAATCAGAAAAATTGAAACATCAGAGCTCCCTCATTTTTTATCTTTTAGCAAAACAAAGTACAAACAAAGAAAGAAAGAAACTTTCCTCAATATTCACTTCTGTTCTACTTCAAACAACAAAGTCCCGATATCTCCGCTGCTATCCTGAGCGTCCCTGAAGGCCATATGGCGATCCCACAGTAGTGACACACCATATGAATTTGTAAATGCTGTTGCACCTCAGGTCTTCTGTAGGTGGTAAAAAACCTGTCAGAACGACAAGACTAGCGCGATAGTCTGCTCGCCGCGTCTCGAGTCAGCAGCTGAAGCGAAAGCAGCGAACTCTCGGGAGCGGATGAGCCTCATAGACTAAAAAAACATGTCCAGATTACTGTATACTACACATATCCTCAGTTCTTTACCTCAAACCCTTATGGATGGTGATTATAAAATATGTATGAGATGCAATGTTGCGAGGTGAAAAAGAAAAGTTTGATTTGCCAACATTTTAAAAACTGTTGAAGATAATCAGGAGATCGAGGGCAACACAGGACAAAAGTGTAGTCACGGAAAAGTGTGAATGCTTGTGCTTGCCAAAGTTTAAAAACTGCTATTTCAGATACAATCATGAGAGGAAAGGAAAGATGAGAAAGAACAAAATGGTGATTTCTGGAAAAGCTTCAGAGGAGATGGCCAGCAAAGCAGTGCTAATGTGTTTATTCTGGATCGGATTCTCCCTCGAGTGTCCCGACAGGTTGTGTCATTTGGCAGCTCTGAGGATTATTTGAGATGAGGGCGAGGGCTGGTAACTGATTGACAGTTACATTAGTAATTTACATATGTTATGTTCGGCACTGTTGGGGGCCCGCCGGCAACTGTTCCAGTACCTTCATTCTCGCTCTCGGCTTTATCCTGTTAACGTTTTACAGCAATGCCCACAGAACACATTTACTCTCTATGCTGCTCCACAATCTGACAGTTACAGAACTTTAGACACAAATCTCTTCAGTTACATTCGGGTGCACAACAACTGCTTGAAAATATCTCAGTGAATGTTTTCTATGCCAGCACATGTTTTTCTGTAAAATAAATCACTGTGCAAACAGCTTTTTCTAACAACCTGAACCAGTGTATTTAAAATGTTGTTTTGTAGTTCAGCCTCCCAAATCGCCAAAGAGATTACTGTGTGGATGTTCGGTGTTGTGAGAATGTTGAAATCATACAAGGAAACACCAGCACAGGAGGGCGTGGGGAGTGACCAAGCGGTAATCAACCATGACGTCATCAATTGGTTTGTGAACTGCCGTTCTGAATCTTCGAGTTGGCATTTTGACCGTCGCCATCTTTTGGAGGGAGAACCACAATTGGACGAGCCGGGGAGGAGGGAGGTGCTGGATCTGACTTAATCTGATTGGAAACCTGAGGATACTACGCCCCGCCCACCTACAGCAGAAACCTGACGGCAACACAGGCCTGTCAATCAAACCAGACACAACCCCAAACATACCGCTTTTAAAGGCCTAATATCTAATAAATGATGGGATTATTTTAGCTGGACCACCAGAAAAATAATGAGTTGCCTTATAGGAAAAAAGTATTGACTTCACATTTAATGAGACGAGTTGAACGGGAGTCTATGGAGCCAGAGCCTTTTGGGAGGCAACCCCTAGTGGCCTTCAATGGTATTGTACTTTATGGCACTTCTGCATTGGCTTCACTTTTCAGCCCCAGAGAGTATTTATAGGCTCTGGACAAAACTGATGCTGATTCATAATGCGAGTGTACTGTTGCTTTGCTAGTTAAGCTAACGGGGTACAGTGTAATTCACAGAGTGGTTTGACTTTCTCAACAAGTGAATGTCACCTTATACTATACAAAGTTATGTTGATGTATTATTGTGCGAATAGAGATCTCTTAGACCCTAAAGCTTCATCCACTTTTATATACAGTCTATGGGAGTGAAGTTTCTAATGTTATTACTTTGTTTTAGACAGAATTTTGAACCTGCGTCCATTAATATATTGTGAGAAACTTAAATATATAAAAGAACATCTGCTACATTCAAGGCTAAATAGTTCACACAATGCTATCACCACCAGGTAAATTTGGTGTCTGATGAGGCATTCCCACGCCGGCTGGTTGAATGCCTACTGGGCATGGCATGCTCTAAAGGGGGAGCATGCATACCACAGACTTGTGCTGGTTGAGTCAGCTAACTTCTCATTTAGCCTTATGCTAATTTGAAGGGGGATAAAATAATTAAATTGTGCGGTTCCTCTCAACTTTCTAAATGTTATCGAACCAAATGGATTAAATTCTGATTGTGGAACAAGTCATTTTGCTGACGTGATCGTGGAAAAAAATCATATACACCTTAAACAGCGGTGATAGAGTAGGATGTGGTGGCGCCTATGACATAGGAACGTTTGGACTGTTTTTGTAATTACTCTAACTGGCAGAAGAGGTTTTGCACTGCCAAAGGTGAGTCATCTTAATTTATTAACTTCCACGTTAGCTCTGTCCTGCTCTCTTCCAATTCTTCAGCAAAGTATTTGGCTTTCTAACTGTTAAATGCTGCACTATCTGAGCCGACCAGTTGCAAACTTCGTCTGCCACGTGTTGGCAGACAGCAGATTTGTTTTGTTTTATTTTGCTGCTTTGGCTAAAAGCGAGGTTATTGAGAGCGCTGGCAGAAAACAACAAGGTTGTGGACTGTGAAACCAAAAGAGCGATTTGGCGATTACATGTAATAATTTCCCCCTCACAACAACTACTGGTAAACCTTACGACGGTGGTAAAACGTGCTTGTTCATCCGCAGCAGTTATTTCCAGATATCCTTCTGACACGCAGAACATCTGTGAGACTTCTGACTTAGGTTTCCACCATCTTCACTCCTCTAGCTTCTTCATCACTTTCCTTACTCTTTTTGTCCATCGAGCTGCTGACTCACATCTTCTCCTCGTTTCCTCCTCACCATCCCATCCATCAACCATTCCAGCTTTTGCTTTCTTGCTGAGTCATGTCCACATAATTTGTCTTGCATTTTTCTCTCTGTGGCAATCTCAAGGTTCCTTGTGCAGAACTGCTGACATACCGTCATGACTTCTTCTTCTTCTTCTTCTTCTTCTTCTTCTTCTTCTTCTTCTTCTTCTTCTTCTTCTTCTTCTTCTTCTTCTTCTCCCCTTCACTTATCTTGCCATGCTGAACTATAAGTGTGGAACTGCCGACGGAGTATCTGAGGTCTGAGAGTTCGGTGGAGTTAAAACACATCCAGGCAGAGTCTCCTCCCAGAACTAAACCCGCAACCGCGACCCCAGACCGAGTCCCCAGGATTTAATCTAGCGCATGGTCCTGGAATTTAATCCAGAACCGAGCTCAATCAACCAGAAAATGTGACATGTGTGAAAGACCCAGAAAGCCATGAAACCAGAGCCCAGACACCTGCTTTGGCATCAGACTTTAGCGGAGGGAGGGTGGTTGATTTCAGTCATTCTTCCAGCACATGGTTTTTGTGGAAAACTCCAGATGACGACCCACAAACCAGAGCTTTACGTTTGCAGTCCAGAACCAAAGAGAGACAAAAAAAAAAAAAAGAAGCTAAGCAGTCGTTGGCCTGTAACTCATTTGCATTTTTCCTCCATCACCTGTTATTTTTTTGAGTGACCGAAGAACCGAAACGACCCAGACATCTGGTACCAGAACGCAGCCCTTTTTCGGGCTGTTTCCCCCCTTTTATTTATGGGACAGAAACAGAACCACACAAATGGGCCGGGGGGGAGCTGCTCCATAGCATATGCTCCTCACCGCAGGAGAGGAAAAATAAACGTACGCCAAACCCTAAAAACCTAAACTTATGTCGGAGCACTCGAAATACGAAATTGCCCATTCAGTATATTCATGTTGAATGTCTGAATTTTGTGAAATGTGCCCTAATGCACAGTGAAACAGTTATTTTTGACAGAATACCTCGGACAGACTGCGGGTAGGGAGAGAAACGCAGGCCTAGACACATGGAGAAATGGGAAATGTGTGTGTGAACATGGAAAGACCTGCCAGTGACCGGTCTTGATTAACAATAACAGATATCACACCTATTATGTTGGTGTAGATACTTTTAAATCAAGTCAATGTAAGGGAGAAAGGACAAAGCCAAGAGAAGGAGGTGAAAATGAGAGAAAAAGAAGAGACGGCCAATAAACGAGTGACACAGAGAAAGAGTGACAGAAATGACTCTGTAATTTATTGTATAATATGGAAACAATTACATCTTGGCAGGGAAGGTTTGGCACGGTGTAGCAGATCTGCTGTGTCCAAGATTGGTTCTGCCTTCCTGTGTCTCATTCAACTCTCACTGTGTGGACTCATGTGCTCGCACACTGGCACTCAAAGGACGGCAGTTTATTAGAAAAGAGGGACTAAGTGGACGAAAGAGAATTAGAAGAAGGGAAGTAGGAGCGACAGAATGAAAGGATAAGCCTCAGTGCATCCATGGTCCAACCATGGCCCACGTACTTGGACTCTGAATCTATGTGAGTGCGCACTACTCAAAGTGCTCAATATAAAGACTCACAACACTAATAAGGTTGGAAACAACACATAAACTTGCAGCATTTGGATTTTTGGCAACTTAGAGTCAGCAAAACAAGCTACCCCAAATGTGCTGACATATTAGCTGACATACTGTATTATCACCTTATAAAGTTGACGTGGCTAACGTGTTAGCAAACAGTTGCCTGTTAAAACATCCAGCAGATGCACAGTAACACTAGGACTCATTTGGGGTTTATATTTCTGACCACCAGATCAATCTAAGGCTGACGTTTACTCTCTTTCCAGCCTCCACCAATTCCAGAGGGAAACATCTGGCTCAATAGCTGTTAGATATTCTACTGTGCTCACTAGCAAGACACCAACTTTGTCTGTCTACCTTTTGGTGTTGGGACAGGTAGGTAGGTAAAAACAGCTGTCTGAATAAAAGAAAACAATGACCTTAAAGACACTAAAACAACATAGAGTGAAGGGGTGATATATAACAGGACCAGCCAACAGCTTAGGCAGATAAACAAAATGACTTCATCTTCAAAGTAAAGCAAAAGCAAGTGACAATCAATTCTTACTGCACAAAAAATGTGTCTTAGTGAACTTCAAGAAGGTCCTGAGTTTGAATCAGATCCTTTCTGTCTGGAGTGTTCTTGGGTTTACGCTGGGTGCTCTGGTTTCTTCCCACCATCGATGTTACTCGATTGGATCTGCCATTGGGACCCATTATCTAAAGTCTATGCTGCTGTGATTGGTTGTTTTGCTGTTAGACAACCGGTCTCTAACCCTATCCCTAATCCTAATCTTAATGCTTCCACAAAGTAACAGCATTCTCCTGCCAATCCAATGTAGCACCAGTCCACAGACATGTATGGTAGGGTTTATTCTCCTGTCAGTATCACACCAGTCACGTCAGTCTACTGGAGGATACCGTGCCAGTGTCATGACTTGCCTCACCTATAGGTGTGAAAATTACACACATGTATGTCAAGGGTTGCTGCCCCATGTGTAGGTTTGATGGGTAAAAACAGGATCCATTTTGCAAAGGAGATCAGTAGAGTAAAAAAAAAAAATCAATAAATAAAGTGCATGAGAAAATTATGTGTGCACACAACTCGGCAAAAAACTCAGTCATGTATGTGCCAAGTGTTTGTAGTCCTGTATTGTCATAGTGGGGTGTAGGAACTGCAGATCACTGCTAATGTGCTTATGTGGTCATCATTTATCAAGGAGTGTGTTTTATGGCTCAAATACATATTTCTAAACTAATTTTAAACCCAATGCATCATCCTGCATTAAACCACTATTCCTGATGAGTTCACCAAACACCTATGACATCATTGGCCTAAGGGTTCGGTCATTCATCAACGCTACACTTCCAAGCTTACTGCACTCTTCCTTGCAACTGCAGTTTTCTCAATACCGCTTCATTTTCATAAAATGCAATCTGCAGTATACTGTATTTAATGGGTCGGGTTGTAATCCCAAACAATGAAGAGGTCGCAAAGGTCATTGTTGTTGTTTTTGCTACACAATTCAAGAGATCTCAGCCATTTTGCAGAAATAGTTACTTGAAATTAATCATTTCACCATAGTCTCTGGCCCCACCCTACACTGGCTGCCAGTAGATACCCACAACTGCACCATTACCGTCACCATTTCCTCACAGGAAATGAATTCGGACTCTGATTGGCTCGAGTCTTAGTCTGGCCCAGGATGACAGAAATCTGATTGGCACAGAGGCAACAGGCCTCAGCCAGCGCACTCTGCAGGGGGCGGTGCTGAGAACACAGATCCTGCAGACACACGCACACACACCCATACACACACACACACACACACACACACACACACACACACACACACACACACACACACACACACACACACACACACACACACACACACACACACACACACACACACACACACACACACACACACACACACACACACACACACACACACACACACACACACACACACACACACACACACACACACACACACACACACACCTATATCCAGCACAGCACATCCTGTCCTTCCAGATTCTGATAAAGCCACCAGGTCCGGTAGATTGCTTTCACAAGAAGGACTTGGCCGGTCGAAAGGGACAAACATGCAGGGAGAGAGTATAGCGTGACTCTGATGCAGAACGCTGACTCATTTTTACTCTGAGGGGAACACAGCCGTCCAAAGTAGAAGCTCTAGACCGGGAGGGAGATATAAAGTATGAGTGTGGTTAATGTCCTACTATTAACTTTTCTGACAATTTTGCCTTTTAAAAGAATACATCAGGTTTTTGTGAGAGGGTTAGGTTCAGATCACATAGTCTTCCAAATCTTGTTACCATGACAGTCAATGATGATGATGTGTGGATCTGTTTAGCTCATCGACAGACAAATGATCTCAGAAGTAATGCTGAAGTTGTGCAAACCATCGACAAAATGACAAAATACAGTTGCGCCGAGGTGAAAAGAAGTAAAACATAGTACTTGTAACAGAGAGGATAAAGGCATAGCCTTAAGTTATTACATTTTTGTTTGTTTTTCCAGGTTGAAAATTACATGGAAGGGAAATCAAAAACTTAAGAGACTGATCAGTTTGTTTGCAAACAGAGTGCAGCACCATGGAGCGAGGGTAAGATATAACCTTCATTAGTAGCGATTCCAAGTTACATTGCTTGATCAAAATCAACACTTGAGTTCCACGTTTTTGTGACCACTGACCTTTACGATTTAATCACGGTGTAGAGCAGAGAGCACACATCAAATTGAATGTCAAACTCAGGAAATCAGCAACAGAGACCCTCGAAATACTTCAGAAAACCCACTGCAATGAAGAAGTGAACTGGGCGAGGTGTTTGAGTGGCATTTGCTTTTCAATAAGGGCAGAACATCACAGTCCAAGACCACAGAAGGCACCTCAGATCAGGAAAGCAACAACGCAGGTTTTCTTTGACATTCGCAGGGTTGTGCACCATGACATGACTCATCGGATGTGTCTCCCTGTGAGTTCTGTCTGTTCCCCAACAGTGGACTTAGGTGCAAAAGGCCTGTTTTCATTTACAGCTTCCAAGCACAAAAAGGGACGTATATTTTAAAGCCGTGTTTACTGTTATGATGACAAAAGTTGAATAACTTAATCGAAGTAGCCACTTTACCACACAACGCAGTTCAAGTGATCGTTTCAACCCAAACATTTATCGTACCCTAATCCTAAGTATTTTTTTAGTTTTAACCTCACCGGGGACGGCAACTTCGAATACACATATGTATGCTAATTTGGGTTGGAGGACTTGTTGCATCTGCCACTAAACATAAACTCCTACTCAGATGCTGATTTTGCTGCATAACTTTTTCTAACACTATCTCAAAATTTAGTGATGCCATGTCGCTGAAATTAATGTTACAGGTTCTTGGAAGGACAAAGCGTAATGATTTATAGACTAAATACATCCACAATCCCGTTAAAGATCAGCCAACAAGCAGCTTGGACAAACCAATGGGGGAAAAAAACGGCAGGCCAAGACGCTGACATTTATGAAAAGGTAAGCTAATATGAACCATTATCCTAAGCAAAACAGTATGTCGTTTTTTGTGTGTTTTAGTAAGCAGGGACTTAATTCCAGATTTTGATTTATCACGCTGCTCTGTTGTGGAGAGCATGAGTAACTGCAGCGATGCTACAAAAAGGAGGAACAACAGCTCTGCTCACACCAGTTTGACTAAAACCTGTAAAATGCATTTTCAAAATCGACTGCAAAAATACCGTGTCGGAGCTGAACTAGATAAACTGGCCATAGTTTGGTTTCCATCTTTGCCATGGAGCTCGTTTGCCCTTTGAAAAACTCAGCACAGCACTTCGAAGAAATGTTTCTCTAACTAAAACTACAGACTGCTGACTCTTCCAGGTCAGAGGTGTAGCGTTACACTCTGGCTGTCAGACAAACTACTCCGACTCACACAATAACGACGTGACGCAGTGTGCGGATGGATGGAGGGACAGACGGCGGAGGGGAGCCGAAGGAATGCAAAAACATGCGGGGATGAGAGGAGGGAGAAGAAGAAAAGGAGAGGTGGGGGTGGGTCGAAGAAGGGATGTCAGGAATATCGGAACGGGATGAAAAGCATGACGGGTGGAGATGGGAATGGAGAAAGAATGGTAAAATGTGGGACAACGATGTCCTCTTTGGGGCTGATTTATCTACGCAGTCAAAGGAAAACTCCATAGCAGCTCTTCTGGGCACAGCCGAGGGTGGAAGTCATGTTTTACACCGTCCTCTCTTTCTCTCATTTGTTTTCCCACATATGGATGTGATTTATTGTAATCTTTCAGGCTTTATGAAATGACAGCCAGACACAGACTGAGGAATTATGTTTTGTTGCCAGAACATGACACTCGGGTACACGATGTTGTGGCTGACAAGGTATGCACTGACAAACATACCGGCAGCTCAGAAACCTCCATGTTTGCATGATTTGAGCTGAGCTTTTGGTTTTGCCCTCTGTCACCATTCTGCCATGACTCTCTTGCTTATTATTACTCTTAAAATACTGAATGTCAATCAAGAGGCAATAACCTTAAGAGGCGAGTTGGAATTGGGAACGTGGAAATTCGAGGATTGACGTTGGCTTTGACCAACATGCTATCCAACTACAGTAAAGTGCCCCAAAAAAGGAGTGTGAAACTGGACTGAGATGGAGGAAAGGCAGGCCCGAGAGCTAAAAGGCCCAAACTGATCGTTTAAGGAAAAGAAAAAGTAAATGTTCCGAAAATAAACCACAGAAATTATTGCAACCCCTGGGAAACTTGTTAAAAGCTCATAAAACTAAAGTCTGCTATAATACATGAAGCTATAATGGGGATCCATTTCACAGATTTTTAGCAGGGCAGGTTCTTTTTTTCTTTTATTTTCAACAGGACATGGCAAGTTAACAAGGGATTGGCAGCCTCAAGTGTTACAGTCCAGAAAGCAAAGTCCAATTGCACAGAAGGCCATAGTCTTAACTGTAAGTTTGAACTTGTATACAAAACATTATTTGGTTAGATAGGCAGTGCATCACAGCCGTTATATGTTGAATGACTTAACAGAAGTTATATTGTGTAAACTGAAACTGTAACAGGGTAACAACTATCAGACACAGTCCAGTTCATTGGTAGGAAGAAGCCAAAGTGCAGCAGATGTTGCTCAATTTTGCTGCGCATGAAGTAACAAGTCACTCCGAGACAGTAATGCTCACTATAAAGACAGTTTGAGACATTTTACGCTCAAGGACAATGTTAACCTGCTGCTGGCTCAACTGGGAAAATCATCAAGGCATTAGCATCCGTTTTTAGCAGTCAGTCATTAGCATCCTCTCTCTTGTGATTTAACAATGTAGCTTTCAAATAACCAACTGAACATTTGAAATAATTTGCATTAAGTTTCAATTATCATTAACATTATCATCATTATTTAATTATGTAAATATTTACAATATTGATTCCTTAGCTACAGTTAGCCCAAGTTTCCTAACTTGCCTGCGTGTTACTTAATCATTGAGATTAACTGCATTCTACCTGCACCATGATGTGATGTTAAATTAAAAAACTGGATTATTCTGTATATTCTGTAACTGTTCTGTTCTAGTTAATAAGTATATATTAACCAAAATCATAAAATACAGCAGCTTATTGGGGCCTAGTTTTTTTTTTTACTTTGCAGCAAGTTGTTTGCTGACAGTCAATGTGGCTAAAAAGCAGAAAACCATGAAGTAATAGTTATATAGTAGTAAAAAAAAAAAAGTATTTGTAATCAAATTACAAATTTCAGAATGCATCCTAAACAGATATCTACTTTATTTTATGATGCAACATAAAAACATACAACATTTTTTCTGCAGTGCTTCATTGACACAAGACTAGCATATCAGAATACACCCACACACACACTGGCCCATGTCTGGACAAATTGGAGCTGAGCGTGGTCTGAGTCAGAGAAGGCAAGGGTGAGTTGGCTACCGGGGTCTGCTCTGCGTCCAGCCTAAACGCTTCTGATAGACCGCGCTTGAAAAACGACATGGTGTTGAAGCAGTGGAAATCAAGAGCCGCTGGCACAATGTGTTGTTTTAAGTGCCGGCAGAAGGGGTACGGAGCGGAGGGAGGACGTCTAAGAGCAGAACATTCCTCTTTTGGAATTGATAGATGGATGTAACCCCTCGCAATTCATCTAGCTCTTGTATAACACTCATAGAGACAAATTGTGGAGGGAGGGGGGGGTGAGCGCTCTTTAGAGTCAGCATGAAATCGGCTCCAATTCTGTCTTCTTCTTCTTCTTCTTCTTCTTCTTTTCCTTCCCTTTGCTTTTATCTTTCTGGAATACTACATATTTGCCCAACAGAAAAGCAGCTCTGTGGTGTCACACCATGACAGAATTTGCTTTTTCGGCCAAATTTTGAGAAAGGCAATCTTTGGAATTGCGATTTAGTCCTAATTTAATGTTTGATTTTACACTCCAAAAATTACAAAATCGAATTAATAGCATCGTAGACTTAATCTTCAGAAAAACAGCGCAACAATTTGGACTTTGGGAGTTGTTTTGCTTCTGTTTTGATGTTCAAAGTGCTTTGACTATCTAATAAAGCACAAACGCCATTAAAAAACAAAAGATCTCAAAATCCTGTCATTTCTTCACTCATCTCACCTTCCTCTCCCTGTCTTGACCCAGTCCACCCACATCTCTATTCCTCTCTGACTCCGAGGTGATGAGAGCTGTGATTGATCAGCTTTTCCAGCAGGAAATGAGAGGGCATCTCTCAGAGGCCTGTTTAAACAGCGAGTTATACGGTTACAGAGTTGTTCCAGGACAGCCTTTCACGTGACGGGCCGACCTGCCTTGCTTACCCAGCCGATGTGAGTCATAGTTCCCGACCAGGTCCTCATCTCTCTCTGAGGTGTTCCTTGCATGCAAGAGTGTGCATGTGCAAGGAAACACGAGTGTATTCTTTGCGTGTTTGCTTGCACTGCTGTGTTTTTGCCTCTGCAACGCACACATGTTTGTAACTGCTGCTTCTATGAGAAATTTCCGAGAGTCGTGGCAATGTAATCTCAATATTAATATTATGGTTTATTGTGCATTGTGCTTATCTCTGTAATTGTGAAAAGCACAAGTGGTTTGACGACCTTTTAGACAATGCAAAACAACAACAATAACCAATTTCTTATTGTCAATTGGGAGCACTAGGACGAAATTGTAAATTCAACACTGGCATATTATTGACTAATTAAAGGTTATAGCAGACAGAGAAACATTATTTATTTGGAGTTGTGTGAATGGTCATCCAATAAATATTAAGTGCAATATTTACTGTCCTTTTTGCTCTGCTTTGATTTCCACCAATTCCAGAAGGAAACTTCTGGCTCCTAAACCACTAAATGCTCCACTATGGTCACTCGACAGTTGCTAACTTTGTCTAATGTCCAATATTCACTGTCTTTTGAGCTCCGCTTTGGTCTCCATCGGCTGCTGTAATAAATGTATAGCTTTTAAGTTGATAAATGCTCCTCTACTTTTATCAGACAATTGCTAACTTTATCTGATGGAGATAGTGTTTTTAAAGTTTTTTCTTTTTAATGAAAATATTGAACAAATCGATGGAAGTAAGAGTGAACCAAAACTGTAAGGCTGCAAGCAAAAACAATGAGCTCAAAGATGATGAAGCGTGTTTTATACTTTACACTTGTTCCAGTTTTATTCACATCTGATCATCAAGGAATAGAAAAACTCTTTACTGAAAGGTCAAAATTGTGGTTGAGCGGCTTTTGAATCACTTTTCTTTGCAGATATTTCAGATTTTGTTACTATGAACTATTTGCCTGTAAAATTATATTTTTTATCTTTGTCATACCAGAAATGTATTATATTGACAGACTGACATCAAATTTTTATTAGAAGTCTGACATCAGCCAAAATATTGGAAAAGTAACATTGGTCTAAACTTCAGTATCTGGTTTTACTCTTCCATGATAAATGAGTTTTAAATGTGGAATAACTAATAATTGCAGCCAGTTGGCTTCTCCTAATAATTAATCAAATAAATTTCCCTGGAAAGAAAAATGTAAAATAGTCATTTGTGTCCAGGTTTACTATTCTGCCCATTTGCTATTGCAACAGAGAGCAGAGAGCTGAAACTTCTCAGAGGCGCTAATTCACAACGAATACAGTTTTCTCACACAGATCCTGATGTATATCTCACAAAAACCATAAGAATGCGGTCTGAGATCCTGCTACGGCTGCTGAGGCAGCAGCGTTACTGTCTGGCTTAACTTCCTCATCTGCCACAATGATACATGGTCACTGTTAATTAAAAGGAATCCGCACACACATACACACACAGATCTAAATGCAGGAGAAAATTTTAACCAGAGCAATTAGGGTCTGGGCATTCCCGGCATCCACATTAACACCGGCCCCGAAACACACCTCATCTTGACAGTTACAAGCTCGGGAAAAAAAAAAAAAAAAAAAAAAACTGACAGAAGAGGAGAACGGAAAAGAGCAACGGCAAAAAAAAGGAGTTTATTTCTTCTAATTCAAACCAGACTTCCATATCTCCAGCTCGCTCGCAGCCGGTTCCACCTCAGAGGCAGAGCCGGCCCAGCACAGGATACCGGGGAAATGAAACCCGTGGTATTAGTCTCCCCAACACTGCATATTAATCAGCATTTAATAAAAGAAAAATAAATTGCCCTCCACTCCAAATATTATGAGTGTGACGCTACCTTTATTTTCATTTTACTGTAGGTTTTTCCTCAGAAAATCTAAAATAAACAGGCCCGGTGAAAGAAGGAGGGAAGGATGGAGTGGAGAGAAGGGATGGAGACGTATGACTGGGGATTTACTGTATATACATGTGTGTGTAAAAAAAGAAAATCTGAAATTAAATAAACAGAGGCTGATGAGGAGAGAGCTTTTGACACGCCTCGCCTTCAGGTTCAGGTTGGAAACGAAAGGCAGCCGGGACAGCAGATCGATGTTAAAGGACACAAAGTTTCCATGTTCGAGGGGTGGCAACCTTCCAAAGGTCTCCTTTTCCACATATGTGATTAAAACAAACATGGAAATCACCCCTGAAAATGATTATATTGGCTTTTGGAACATATAGAAGTGACAAAAATGTCTGGAGTCGTTAAGAGTTATGTATTGATAATGCAACTGCAGCACATGAAGGTGCAGGTCTGTTTCTTGCAGCAGCGAAACACAGGAGATACAAAACAAAGCTATGATGTGTGATGATGTGTGTGTTGATATATATACATGCATATATATGTACATATATATATGTGTATATATGTATGTATGTATGTGCATATATATATATGTACACACACACACACACACACATATACACACAAAAATGTCTGCATCTGTATGTGTATTATGATGGGCAAAAGCTGTTCTGTGCTATGTTTGCTAGTGCCGTTTATACACATATATGCATGAGTTGAATTGCAAACAAAACAGCATCATGTACAAATATATACAAATTCTAAAAGAAATACAAAAAAAAAGAGCACAGTTTCCATCGGATCCTAACTTTTAAACAAAAGTAAGTATAAATTGCGCCCCAATGAAACCCGTGTATCTGTTCATGATGAGTCGCTTTGGGGCCACACGGCAAGATTTCTAATTATAAATCTGGGGGTTGTATCAGTAAAGGCCAGACACCAGAAACATCGCACAGTTGACCTGCATTGAAAATGTTAGGCCATAAAGCAAATAATTAAGGACATTGTGCAAACAAAAGTAATCTTAGTTTGAATTGTCAATACGCAATTGAGAGGAGACGCTTCTGATCAGAAAGTCAAAAGATTAAAGTTCATTCCAGGTCCTGAGTTGTATCTCTGCAAGAACCACCCAAAAATCAAGCTGGAAATAAGGACATTAACAAAAGAAAAAATGAAATAGGAATACAGAAAGTGGAAAACATATTTAGGACCATCACACCAAGAAAATTTGACAAAAGGTCTGATGACCATTTTGTTCGTACTTTTGTACTTTCTCTAACTTCAGCCAGTCAGCTTCCATCTACCTTCAGCCTGTGGACAGTCCAGACTTCAATATTAGATCATGATGTGAAAATCAAAGCCTCGCTCAATGTCTGGATATCTTTTGTTTCTATTGTTCCTGTTTTTTTGCTATTTGTTTACCATTCTGGTAAATAAACATCACAGAAAGTGAATATTACTAAAAAAAAAAAGAAATCCTTTACATCCCCATTAAGCAGAACAATGAACTTAAAGTTGCTTGTTTAAATCAATGGTCCTGCTGGAAAATGAAGTAATGCCAGCAAAGCGTTTTGCATGTGACTGCTGAGGCACGGTTGACAGCAGAAGGCTGTGGTTGCACTGGTTGCTCACACGTGTCAAAGTGTGAATGTGACGCATGGCATCACTGGAAAAAGGTCAAATCTGCCCAGGTGGACTCTCCGTGGATAAACAGAGGTTAAAATAAAAAGCAGTTCCCATTTTTTATGGTTCTTCTTTATGCTTTCTTATAATTGCTCGACCATTGTGCCAAACTGTAAGTGCAGCATAAAAACTGAAGTATATACAGTATATATAGTGCAGACACACTTCTGTTCATAACGGTATCCATGAGTGTGAACAAGTCCAGCACACACACACACACACACACACACACACACACACACACACACACACACACACACACACACTCGGATGCCACACTGCACACACGCTGACACACTGCAGCCCTTTTTACCTGCAGGCTCAGCTCTTGCCCCAGGCGGCTCTCAGGTTACCTGTTTTCCTTCGTGTGAGTGTAAAGTGTATTCATATGCTCCTAAGAGGGCTGAGATTGGAAGGAGACTGTTTTCCCAGTGATAAAAATCACTTGGCACCTCGGGAGGAGCAGCCATCGCAGCGCAGCACAGAGTGGAAGGGCACATCGCGAAGCGGCGCGGCGCAGCTCTGGCACGGCCTCAGTGTACACAAGCAGCAGAGGAGGACAAGCCACACGTGGGTCTGAAGCAATATCACGGCCTCCGCTACTTAACCGCCGGGTTAATAGGTTTCATACGGTATTTTCCGAAGGAAAAAAAAAAAGAGCAAACACTGGGAATAAATAGAAAAATACCATCAGATTAAAAAAAAAAAAAAAAAAATCTTCTGGAGCAGCCACTGTGCAGGCCTCCATTAATGCTCTGATCTTTTAACAATTTACTAATACTGATAGCTCTGCCCTGGAAATTGATTACATGGCGGGAATATAAATATTATGTTGAACCACAGCTGTCTCACTATCAGAACTTAATTTGTCAAACTTGTTCTTAAGAATACAACTTAGGAGGGAAAAAAAACTGTCTAATTAGGAGCAAAGTTTAGGAGTACTAGTGATACGAATCTTTTCGAAGAAAAATAAGTCACGTGTACAGTCAGAGCAGGAATAGCCAATAAGTGACAAGGATTTACACTACGACTGGCCCAAAGGCAACATTTTAGAAAAAAAAAAAATCTTGATTTACTGTGATGTTGCCCTGCAAGATGATTATGTGACATACATTTTTGAATAATAATGTCAAGAAACCCTTAATTTCCTGTCTCGGGTGGCAATAATCATTATTTATTATACATCAAAGGAATGAAAAATTGGGGTGAAATAATAGGAAATTGGTTGAAAGAAAGCCAAACTGGATCAATCAAGGAATTCCGCCATGTGTATGTGTGTGTTGAGTATCCATTTTTTTACAGTTCATATAAAAGAAGCTTATTCCCCTGGTTTGGGTAGAGCTGAGCAATGTTAATAAACGTTACTAAACATGAGTCGCTCTTGGATACTTTCATTTTGTCAAAGTAACTCTCAAAGGAACATAAAGATGCATAAAATGGGACTGCAAACAAACGGAATGCCGGTTTCTTCATGACGTTTCTACATCTAATGCATTTAAAAGCTATTAATTTAAGTAATAATAACAACAACATTATGAAAGCGCAACAGAATAGCAAACCAAATCCAAAGTGTTATGTATATGTGGCATATGTATATATAAAGTAGGTGATACTATAAACATGTTGCTTCAGATGACGTAGTCATTGCGACCATTGACTCCAACACACCACTGTTCACCAACTTCCTGTAAAGATCTGGGGCTCTCATAAATTAAGAGTGTTTCTAAGTCATAAAATATTTGATTATTTATAAGCAGGACCAAATGGTATTTTTAAATGTAATAGTCCCAAATTTCACCTCTAGCCGTTTGATAAATAACGGCCCACGTGACTACCAGCCAGTTCAAATTTGATTAAACATATAAAACTCCTCTTTGGGCACTTCGCCAAGCATAAAGTAGAAAGCGATACTTCCACGACACAGTTGCTACAACTTGACCTTTTATCCTGAGATCTATTTATTTTATAACATTCAGAGAGCTGTTCTGTTTCCCACAAAGAGCATTTGTGCTACGAAACCCCGCATGGCTCTGTGTTGTCTTAGGGGAAGTTGTCTAAGCTTCTTATAAACCCATATTTCCCAGACAGACGTCAAAAGGCTCTAGCTCGTGTTTTTTCTGTGCATTAACACTATGTATGGAACCAAATGTATTTATTAAAAAGTGCTAATTCCAAGCAAACATCAGCAATTGCCAAAATAAAGGCCTTTGATATGAAACAGTGCTGATATAAGTCTGGCAGATGCTTGGGAATACTACTGCGGATGTACGTATGCGAGCAGCGCCGCCGTTACTGGAATAGATGTTCCTCTTTGTCGGTCAGCTGATAGCGGGCGCTTTTTTTTGCACTGTTTGTAGAAGCTTAGCCCTCGACTTCCTTATTAGACCCTTAAATTTGAGTTGCATGACAAATTTAAGGCGCCACACAATTGCCAAGTGCAGGCTAAAAGTGAAGGATTAGCTGCAATAAGCCGACACTTTTGCCCTCCGTGCACACAGACTCAATGTGTAATGTGTCCTAATGGCGGAGGTAAATTGAATACTTAAGCTCGGCACACATGGGTCTCCGTATCTTCACTCGCAGCCACCTACATCGCCACTCGACCTGCCAAACCACACGGCTGAAAGAGCCTATGAGATAGACAGAGTGTGTACTGTACGTATGGCCCTCCGCCGTTCCACCGCTCACTCACCACAGTGGGCTGGCACTCGAGGAGGGGGTCCCAGTGACAGGGGGCCACTGTTACCTTTAGCCTTGGCCGCTTTCGCCGTGAAGGATTTAGGCGTTATTCTATCGCGGTTTATTTCAAATAGGGTTTTTCTACTTCTTTGTCGCTCCCTCACCGCGATTCCGTTTCGTTGTTCGTGAAAGTGATACCTCTGTCTTTCCCTCTCTCCCCAGAGTGGCAATATTTGAATCCTCAGATGGCCCTTGCAGTATCAGTTCCTTCCTGAAACAAGCTGACACTTTTCTCCACCCCGTCTCGTTCTCCCAACCTGACGAGAAAGACGTCAGTGGACATTCCTGCATTCCTGGGTGTTAGATGCTGCTTTAATAACAACCCCAGAGACAGAAACATGACCGCTTTCGGTGGGTTCCTGTCTCCGTTTGGCTCGGTCTTCTTCTCATTCTCATCTGTTTGTCTCCATCTTTGCCTGTTCAGTCACATTTGAACCTCCACGATTTTCTCCAGAGATAGAAATCCACATAACACAGCATAGCAGCTTTGCACACTGGCATCACAAGCCAGGTTCATCTGGCATCATGGTTGCACAGTGTTTACCTGGCATGCTCTTCTTCTTCAGCGGTCACGTCCGCCCACCCTCGTCACCCTTGAGTCAACATCCCCATTACTTCTCAACGCCGTCCGGTCTCCATCCAGCGTCCAGGCCAAGTTCCTCCCATGGCTCCCCAGAGGCGGCTCACTGGACCCGGGTACGGCAGAGCCACGAGGCCGGGGTCGGCAGAGGTAAGGAGGAAGTAACTGGAGATTTTTAATTACGAGCCTCAGTGGTGCGATGAGCAGCTCAGCTCATGGCTCCGAGTTCAAGAGGACTGAACCAACCAGGGTTTAGCATGGTTCCTGGGTTTTACAGAGCAGGCTTTAAAGCAGCAATTGGCAAAGACTCGATGCAAAAACACAACCATCTTTTCCACCGAAATCACAAATTGGGGGAGCTTAAGAAAAGAGTGTGCCATCGTCTGTAATTAAGACCCTGCGGATTCACCCTACTTGCCCAAATTATGGGTATGGTCACTGGCTCGAACTCTAATTGGCACAGAGGAAATGTTGAATCGATCCTGGACAGCACAACATAAAACAGTCTCACAAGCAGCAGCAAGTCATTTGCTAGAACGCAAGAAAGCTGGACACAACAAAACGTTTCATTAGCACGTACACCCTACTACAACAAGTCATTCTCTTATTAGGGGATAACACTTCCTTTGTGGGTTTGTAGTTGTCACAGTGAATCACAAGGTAGGTGATATGATGAACCACAGCTTATTTTTGTGCTCTGAAAATGACCAGACCTTCCTGAGATTATAATCCTGGGTAGCTGTATCTGAGGAGTTTGGCTCTTGAGGTGAGGAAATAAATTCAATAACGCACAGGCATAAAAACATCCAACAAAGCCTCCCAACTAAAGAAAACCAGTCCAAATTGTACCTGTTCCAGGGCTGTCATCATTTGAGTGACTACTTTTATTTGAAGTGTTACTCAAGCAGAAGTAGAAATACCAGCTAGCAAAAGAGCAAGAAAAAAAAGACAAAGTTAGCGGTTTGCTGGTTAGCATAATAAAACATATCATAGATGAAAACCAAGTTTGACTTCCCTGAAGTAAGTGAATACCAAACTAATGCTAAAGGTACTGTGAATATTGCACTTCATTTGTCAGGTCACTACAAACATGAATAATGCTCCAGTTTGCTAACGTATGCTAATAACAATATAGACATTCCAGGTCAAGAATACAGTATTAAACCGTGTACTTTACATAAAGTGGATGGAGCTTCCAGGTCTGAAAGGGGAGGCCAGTGTGGAAGGTTGGACGGTGGGCCCTGCCGAGGCCAGACATGTGAGGTGAGTGCGAGTTTGTGACATCACAAATTCAAGGAAGTCCAATGGCGCAGTAGCTGAATACGGGCAATTTATTATAATTACTTTTCATATCGCACTCAAACCTGCTGTACAATAAAAAAAATAAAAATGGAATGGAACTCTGAATTTATACAATATAGGACCTTTAAAATTTTTACGATCATTTCCTCAGTATAACAGCGATGCATTGGTAACCTTGACATAAATAACATAAATGTATGCTTTTCTATACGTGGTAACATAAAACAGTTGTGTCACTATGACTTGCAGTCACAGTAAGCTACTTCTACCTTTGCCTTCAATTCCATGTCCCCTTGATAAAACCCTCACACCGATACAAGAATGACCTCTGACTGCACCTCCTCCTCCCCACGTTCTGTTCCTTCTTGAGCTCTGTGGAGGACAGGCTGAGACGTTTTGATGGCAGGAAATCAGGCTGAGCAATTTCCTATCGACATGCATAACGCCAGCACAGCAGGAGGTGGAGAGGCAAGAGAGGTCAGTCGCTACTATAGCTTTGTAAAGAAAGAGGTATGTCCTGCATGGGCACAGAAAGCTGGCGCTGTGCGAGCAGTAGGAAGAACTCTAGCTTAGAGTTATCTTTGAGGCTAAACAGATCGGACGAGACCGTTGTGTTGTTGGAGAGTTTCGGAGGCTATATTTTGAGCTGGAATCACAGGGACTACCGATCTCATTTCCTCATCAGCGCAATGGAAAATGGTAGTTCATGTGCAACCAAAATTATTAGCATAGAACTAGAACTGGTACATTGAGCTAAATAAGAGAACAACAATTGAACTGGCAACACTTTTGATAAAAAACAACATTCAGAAGTCGATGTTTTAAGGGAGTATAAGTTTTACCTGCTAAATTCAGTGATTGAGGAGCAGTTTCTTACAGTAACAATCTCATCACTCATAACGCAGAACTCATTTAAGACCCAATCAGACTTCACTTATTCAAATTCAAAACAACCCTCACAAGCAACTTGTTAGTTCAAAAGGTAAAGCAGAGGTAACAAGTGATTCCTGACAATGGATTCTCCGACTTCCATCTGAATCTTATTTGGACTGAAGTTACGCCTCATGGACACAATCACACAGAGCTTTGTGAGATAAACTCTGCTCAGAGAAGCTTAGTTTGGAATTAAATGATCAGTCTGCTGGAGGAAGACTTTGACAATGTGAAAGCTCATGAGGTGATGAGTCCAGATGTAGCAAATCAGGCCTGAGCATGGTGCTACAGCTGGCTTGTTTTACATCAGCACACGGGCGGGTGGGGGGGGGGGGGACTTGTACCACAAATCGGACAAAATCTGATTCTACAGAATGCTCATTCACAGACACACACACACTCACAAATGATGTAATTGCATTCACATTGTTTCAGTATGTGGTCGTCAGCACACCACATGTTTATTGGTTTGAACGGGTAAACATTTTTAAAAGAGTCTGCATGGATGGTGTTAAAGTTAACTTGTCCAACTTTGGTCTTGAAGACAAATCAAATATTAACATAAGCTAAATAGAGGACATTCATAGGTTTGTGCACCTGCTTTTTTTGTCATGACTGCCAAAACTTAGACTGAATACTTTAGAATTAGAGAAATGAAAACCGATGTGGACTCATGCCACTTAAAGTTTCTGCTTTGGCTTCCGCTTTGAGTAATTACAGTTAAACAGAAATGAGCAAATTACACATTTTAAAGTAACTTGTTAGTAATTTTATTGGCCGTAAGGAGGTTTCTACAGCTGTGTGTTACAATCTTCCTTTTTATATTTAGCGTTACACGACGTTTGACTTTCAAAAGTGACTAAAAACTCTATCTCGGGGATGAAAGTCAGTTTGGTCAACTTATTCGACATCTGCATTTCAAAATGTTTGAATGTGTACACTTTTGGAACAAGATACTCAGTTATGAGTCCAAACTGTGGTATGACGGAAACAAAACCAATACCTCATTGGGTTTTTTTCCGTCAGAAGATATCATCAGAAGATATATCGGTAAAAATAATTTTTGTTCTGAAGCATAATCGCAAAACATTTTTTCCAGTGTTGATGAATAATCTACTTCAATACAGAATGAGGTGATGTCTTTGGTTGGCCAATTAAGACGCTGCATCCACAACACTTAGAGACATTGAAGTAAAGCCAACTGATCGCTTTGAATTATTTATTTCCTATTTGTTCTGCAGTTCAGTTGACACTGCCAGCGTTGCAACTGAAAGAATAAGAATGAAACTATCATGCATGTCAAAACACCAAAACAATAGATCTAAGCAACACATACATTTACCGCATTATAAAGGTAATTATAGTCAGATCTGCTCGCGCACTAATGATGAGGCAGTGATTTTATAAACCTTTTAATTCAAACATTTGCCAATTTTTCACTAGCTGTTTTTTCTGGAGTTGGCAGCTGCTGCTTTTAGCCTGGATTATGTGTTTAACTTCTTTGTATTTGATGTTACAGTTTGCTCTTCATTTGTAAAATATGACGCTCTGCTGCCAGGTCACTTTTTAGTGAGATTGATCAGATGTTGCAAGCCCCGCCCCTTTTATGTGAACGCGCTCGTAGCTGGTTTGGGAAACCCTGGGTTGATTTAGCGAGTTTATAATCATCTTCTTGTGACTGCTTAACATGATAACATTTCTTCGGTTTATTTAAGCCCATTAACTTAAAGATATCCTGGATATGTTGAACCTGACATACATGTCAAAGTATGTTGGTTTCATGTCTTGTTGAAAACAAAAAAAAAGTATTTGCCTTGCATTAAAAAAAAAAAAAAAAAAAAAAAGGGTTGTCAGCATGCGCTGGTTCACTGCATCATGTTTCTACAGTTGCTCCATTCACAAAATTAAAAAAATAAATAAATACATTAGTTTATAACTATCTAGTAAAAACACTTAAGATATCCCCCCAAAAAAGCTCTAATGATCAACTGTACTGATGCTTGAAGGGAAACTACAGAACGGTAAATTCGACTGTTTGCCAACTGCTCTTTCTCTGCAGCAAATTTGGCTTTGACTATTTATGTCATTAAACTTTCCAATGTCTTCCTTCCCTTCAAAAGTAGTCTTTTGATCCGGATGGCTGTGGTTAAAACAGGAAGGAGGTTTGAGTGGAGGGCCGCAGCTGAAGCGAGGACGCCAGAGCGTAGAGATATCATCACCGTTTCATTAAACGTAGGCCTCTGTGTTTCTGAGCGGGGAGACTGTGCAGGAAGAATGCAATGTTTTCTGCAGCACCAGGAACTAGAGGAATGACTGAAGTGACAGGCCTTCGGACAAATTATTAGAAGCAGGGTTGATCATTTTCATGCAATGACTAAATTTGATATTTTTGGAAGTATTTTGTTATTATTCTACAATTCATTTATGTAAGCTTCATGGTGAACTATTCATCTATCTTCTCTTCTCTTTGAGGTCGGTGAAGCCTGCAGGACTCCACCAGGTGATTCTCTACCTGAGAGCAGGAACACTGTAAGAGCCTTATTTGTAAAACAAAGTAGGATGTATGAAATAGATTGTTTTAAGAATTCATGCCTATAGACTTTGCCTCTCACTCACTTATTCGCACACATTCAAATTGGGAGTAATTTAGGGTTCAGTGTCCTGCCCATGGAAACATGTGGACAGGAGGATCCAGGGATTGAACCTAAAACTCTGCTTCTTCTACTTCCTGGGCTACAGACAATTTCCAAACTGGGCTGGTTTAAAAGACAAATATTGTAGATTTATGAGCTGAGAGGACGAGCATCGGGCCTCATCGAGTAGCTTGTGTAGAGTGAATGCTTTAAGAATTACTATCTTATTTTAAGAACTTTCTTTGTACCACCTTTTCAAGATGTCATCTTTTGAACTGAGCTGACTTCTTTTTAAATGGTTTTAAGATTAGATTGTTTCTTATTGTGACCAGATTTTTGTGTTGGTTTCTGGCAGAATTCTTTTGCTTGAATTTGCAAACGTTCACTAGTTAACACGGTATGTTGTGCTGTTTCTGGTAGTTCAGCTTGCAGTGAGTTGTACTCGGGAGCCGCGACAGTGTGACAGTGCTGCTCCATGCACAATACCAGGTCAGAGCTACATTGGTCCACAGCACAAAATGTGTTGGTGTCACAATGACGGCTCTACATGACATGGCTACATTTGAGGACCGGTTTGTCAAAGAAGGAAAGTCGTCTGAGGGAATAGAAAGAGTGACAGTGTCTGTGAGGAGGTTATGGTTGGTTGGATCGATCAAACACAGGACTTTCATCCAGGAGATGAAGTCTGTGAAGAAGCAAGAATCAACGTGGTTTTATTTTTTATGTGAAGTGGACATAGGCCAATAAAAAAGAGTTGGCCGAGAAAAAAGGTGTCTTGCAACATGTTAACATGTTTTACGCTGTGGACCAACACAGCAATTCCATATTTTGATACGACACTGTGTCACCAATCTAAAGAGAATTTAATGAACATTTCTTTTGATTTTGATGGATGAAAATATACTTTTATCAGAAAATTTCCTGCTGGACAAGTTTTTTATTTTTTTTTTATTTTATTTTTTTTATTCACTCTGCAGTATAAAATAAATATATTCTATTTCTGGTACTCTTAAATTTTGATTTTCTCTTTACAGAGAAGTTGTACTGCCCATACAATATTGGACTCACCTCCACCTGACACCAAAATAACCCTCATAAGCACATCAAATCATTACACACAGCATGGCACCAATTACCCTCCACAACTGGAAGGACAGAGAGGACCCGGAGAGAAAATAGAGCATTGCTGGCCAAGAAACAAGCTGTTACTGTTACAAAAGGAGCAGGAACCCGAAAAACGCACAGAGGAATAATTTTAGACGTCTGCTACCCAAACCCCCCCCCCTCCGCCCTCCACTGCCTCCATCCTGCCTCCTGCACAATTCAATAAGCAGTAAAAATGTGCTGCGTTATAGTTGGACGTCCTCCGCTGCTCAGAGTAACGTTTCGCTGCGTCAGAGCTTTTTCTCCCTCAATCTCTCCCTGAATCGTTGGGTGCTGCTCTCCGTCCGGGGAAGGAAGGAGGGAGTTTTCCAGTGGCACTAGCCACCCGCTGACAACTGCCGTTCTTCCCCCCCCCCCCGACAAAAAACAACCCCTCACACACACGCACACACACACACACACACACACACACACACACACACACACACACACACACACACACACACACACACACACACACACACACACACACACACACACACACACACACACACACACACACACGCACACAAGCCCACCATTGGCTAAACCCAAACAACTGCTCAGCATTAAGGTGTGGATCTGTCATTAGTTAGCTTGGCCTGGCTGGGTGAGACCATTGTTATTGTTAAAGCGAGGGCTGTTTGCACAAGCCATATCTTCGGAGGGAAACGCTACTCCTCTGCGGCTTTTTTGACTCAGCCTGAGTGGATTGGGTTTCCGTTCGCTTTTCCAAGCTCTCGTACGGCGCGGTATGAGCAGCTAATGCACATATTTTAATCAGCAACAACTCAGGTTTGCTGGGAAATGTGTCCAGAGGCATGAAGCGATCGGCTCGGCTTTCTACGGGATTTTTAGTCTGGAGAAGTGTCGACTCACTGACTTTGGACAGCAGTCTCTTGGATGGTTTTCAGTCCAGATTTTTGCCACTAGAAAGCAAAAAATGAGGGAAAGAGAATAAGAAGATCCTGAATAAGAGAGCAGAGGTTGGATCAGTGATGGATGGTAGATAGAGGGCTCCTCCTTGGGAGTTGCCTTGGTCTTTCCTAAGTGTTGTTCAAACAGCATGAAGAGCAGAATGACATTGGGTCAACAGACACCCGGTGCCCAGACGATCAGATCAGAGGGGAGCAGACACGCAGGCTCGAGGCAGCCATTAATCACTCGGAAACTCTTCAGAGTGGCACATCACACCTATCTGACGGCTGCAGGCTCCGAGAGACGAGATGCTTCCCTCACATTCGCTCCACTGCTGTGGTATTTGAAGGCCTTTGATCCTCTCTTGCTACTTTTGTCATTGATACACAAATGCTTCGGTTACATGGTCACCATTTTTAAGGTGTTGCCCTAAACTATCAATAAATGATGACTGCCTGTGCTGAGGCATTAGAAAACTATGAACAAACAATCGCACCGTTTCGTCACAGCTCAACAACATTTAAAAGGGTATTCCAGCTATTTAATAATACTTCTATGCAAAGTAGAAGATTTACAAGTGACACATTAAGAATCATGTTATCAGGATGAGTCAAGCTCCAAAATGCTGCACCAATTTTTCATTGGACTTCTTTTTCCTTTTCCACTTTGCAACATCATTATTTCCTTTACCAATCTTTAAAAATGGTACAACCAAAGACACAGCAGATTCCCGTCATACTGAGAACATTCAATGGGTAAAAATGGTAAACAATTGGTGGAAAGGTGGTTTTCTTCTGTTGCAAAGTGAGCGTCGGTTTTAAAGGCAATACTTTTCATTAGCATGTCCTTAACGCCCAAATGCTCGAGAGCCAACAGTTTGCTTGCACCCGCATCATAAAGTTCTGGTGACAACAAGTCAGAGCAAAACCAAATGTCCATCTGCTGTTGATCCATACGCTCAGTGTGTTCCAAACAGTCCTCACTTTGTGAATAAACTGCTAAATGTGCTTCAGCTGATCAAGTTTCAAAGTCATTTGAAGCTCTAAACTGAACACAGAGAGTGAATCTGTAGGATGTTGCATTGGAATATTTTTGTAATTCCAATAACATCAGCAACAATATCTCCCACTGGGTGAAAAGGACCACTGAAGTGCGACCAAATTGCCATATAAATGGCTGCAAAGCCAGAATTGGTGGCAGTTACATCACCAAATCAAATATTAACACTCCTAAAACGGACTCAGCTAATTTAAAAGCTTCTTCACACGGTTTATATTCAGTTTAATTTGTGTATGAACTACTGGTGGTCATGTTAATACAGATCTACGTCAGAATACCTGGAGGTTTTCCCGACATGACATTTTTTTGACATCGTGTGAATGCAGTTTGAATTCAGGATTCGTTTGAAACGTCGTGTCTTTACACAAATGATAAACGATTTGGTTATAACACAATCATGTTTGAAATGACACATTTTTTACCTTTAAATCATGAATTGATAACTGAAATCTGGACACGTGTTTGTCACATCCACAGACGTGACACTCAGAAATGTAAAGCAGGTCCGATGGGGCTCCCAAAGAAAAGCAGACAAGACTTTAGCAGTTGACTTCCACTGTTTGCTAAGATTTTTTACGCTGTAGCTCCAAGTCAAGATGAGAAGTTTCCCAAGGCCTCGCCCTGCCTGCCCGCCTGCAGCCATCGGCCTCAGGTCAGCCCCTGGATGATCACCAAACAGACCACAGACTGGACTTCACTTTCGTCCTGCAGTGGCTTTGTAACGACAGACGGATCTTCTACAAACTGCTGGTAGACAGATTTGAAACTTTTTGATTAAATTGGTAAAAATACATTTTAGGAAAACCTTTTTGCGGTCGTGTTGCGCTCCTCACCTCTTTGATGGGGGCGTAACAGCACACATTTGTAAAGTTTCAGATCTGAAGATAGATATTCAGGTTTTCAGAGATGATGGAATGAGTATATTTTTCACTAACTGTTGTCATGAGGATATGTCTAACCTGCCTGCGTGGCATGTGGAGGAGGAAGAAGAGGAGTGGATTCAACACTGTTAAAACATATGTCGGTAGTACATTTGTTTTTTGCAGTTCTTTTATGTTTTAGGCAATATGTCACGTAGGAGTGGAAGTCATCTGCTGTCACAACATGTGTGTTTATTTTAATATAGGCAGATTCAGCAGGTGACAGCTGCTCTGCACAGACAGTATACAAGGAAGGGTTCACTCAGTCTTTTGTTTTATATTTATACATAGTTGTCCTTCTTCCTCATTGTCTTGTCTTTTTATTGACAGCACTCTCTTATTGGTATGGACTAGATTGCATGTGCAAACAAATCACTGTTTTATACTTTACAGATGATTTTTCACTAATAAAAACAAAATAATGAACACTATTCTGTTTTTGTAATTGAGCACCCTAAATCCTCCATACTACACCTTTAACCTGATACAATCTAATTATATTTGCTCATAAGCTTGTATTTTGGTCATTATAAGGACGACACATGTTCCTATTTCTTGCGATCTAACTCTTCCACCATTTGATATGATACTTGCATATTGTTTTTCAAAACTATTATGAATGTAAAACCACCTTGGATTAGGTTGCAGTTCAAAAGTTGTATTGATGTCTCCTTTACAATGCCAGGCTGTGGGAGAAATGCTTTTTCAGCTGCAGGGGATTTTTGTTGTTGTTGCAGTACCATGAGTGACCTATGGGACCGATTAGCAGCAGAGCTGAGTAGCTCTTATGTTTACACTAGTCAAAGCAAGTAAAGCCTACAGTTATTCTTGTAAAAGGCTGATTATTTGGTTAGTTTATCAGCTCTGTAGCTATTGCTTGTGTAAAGATTTAACAACAACTAAGACCAATGCAAAACCCTGTTTGTGTGACGCCACACATTTGTTTGCGAATGGCTGTTTCAACACCTTGACTTTGGAATTTTAACTGTCGCCATCTTGGATTATTTGGAGCCAGAAGTGACTATATTTGGAGGAGCCGGGCAGGATCAAAGGGTGGATCTGACTCAAAACCCGATGCCAATATGTTCCGCCTGACGGCACTTCAGGCATGTCAATCAAACTAGACACGCCCCTAAACATACCTCTTTTTGAGCCCGGACATCTAATCAATTAAAGCGATTTCCATCATAAAGAATGAAAAAAATGAACTGACTTTGTATTTCATAAGGAAAAATTAAAAAATTATTTCATTTTGAATGAGATTTTAGTAGAAACTGAGTTTTTTTGGAGCCAGCCCCTGGTGGCCCTCAGTGGTATTGCATTTTGAGGCATTACCACATTGGTTTCGCTTTTCAGTCTCAGAGACTATGTCCATTTTTATAAAGTCTATGAATGCAACCAACTTCAATTTAGTTAAGCATAAACTGGGACATTTCTCCTACAACTAGGCTAAGTCTGCACGTACGAACAACTGTCTCTAGGTTCTCCTCTTCTGTCTTCCTTTCCCTGCCTCCATTTACACTTTCTACCTCACCATCTTCTCCCTCTTGCTTTTAGCTTTTCTCCTCTTGCAAGCCTCCATTCGGCGTATTTACTCCGTCAATAGTATCACCACGTTTTCCAGCTCTACCAACTGTGAGTCAATGCGTTCACGCTTCTGTTGCTCTACAAGCAAACAGGGTTGCATTTGGTGGCCTCGTGCGACGGCACGCATCGCGCACGCGACCTCAGCAACGTCCCACGAGCCATTAACGCAGAGCGAAAACTGCTCCCTTCTATTTGTGTTCAAACGGAGTATCTTAAATAAGCATGTCTCGTGTAAATAAACTCGCAGAGCAACGGAGGAGTCGGCGATGTTAAGGCTTTAGTGTTTTGGAACCGCAGTCCTAATTGGTGAGGGGAGAGAAAGAATTACTGAGTGATTCAGAGTTTGAGCAGTCAGACCGAAGGCAAACAAACAGCATAGCAACATTACGGTACCCAGAGACGGTCTCACTCTCTCTCTTTAAAACACACACGCAGAGAAACGGGGAGAAAGAAAAAGATTTGTATCTGTGGGTGTCTGTATGTGTAGCGAGCAGGCTGCACGGTGAAATTAGCTCTACCTGACATCTGTGAGCTATTAAAAGCAACTTCAGGTAGCACATGTTGTCCACATTAGCCCCGAACTGAGATTTACATTTCCACATCTCCACAAAGCATAATAAACAATCAAAGGGGGCGTGTGCGGGCAGGTTACCGTCGACGACCGCGGAGCACTTTATGTTGCTCTGATTGGAGCTTCGCGCCGCGTTCGGCTCCGGAGAGGGGACAAAGGGAGGGAGTGTGTGTGTGTGTGTGTGTGTGTGTGTGTGTGTGTGTGTGTGTGTGTGTGTGTGTGTGTGTGTGTGTGTGTGTGTGTGTGTGTGTGTGTGTGTGTGGATTCATGGAAGCTGGAAATCACTCATACATGATGAACATTAATGTAACTGTCACAAATTACCGTACGTTTTCTGAACTATTGCAATTCAATTCCAAGGTTTTTTACTCTTTACTCTTACTTTGCTGTCCATTACATCTGTATTAAATGGAATATTTATATACAATATGACACAACCCTGTAGTAAGACCTTCCTTTAATACTATATTTTGTGGTATTTTGCCAATAATTCAATAATTTATGTCAGACTTTGAATGCTGGACTTTTACATGTAAAGGGTTATTTTTATATTGCTGTATTGGCAGCTCCGGTTATGTAAAGAATCGGAATACGCCTGCCTCTAATTTGTTGTAGCTGAAAATGTTAAGTGTTCCCAAACTGATGTAGAAAAAAGTTTCAATTCTTTCTTTCTTTTAAATGATTCCTTTTTGTTTTTAAACAAAACCTGCTCTTGAAAATCAAGTTTCAAATATCAGAATACTTACAAAATGAATATAAAGTTATAACACTGCGTAACGCAACTCTTTAAATGTCCACGGTTTTATGAGGGAAAAAAGGTAGGAACAGAGCTGAAGTTGAACAGTCAGCAAACTGAACAGAATGACTGGATTATTTCTCTGTTGTTGGAAATGAGATGAGCATTACAAATCAGAAGCTGATGTTTGACAGCGACTGTTGCTCTGCAGCAGTCTGCTCCTCCTCCTCCTCCTCCTGCTGCTGCTGCTGCTGCTGCTCTTGGCAAGCAGGGGAGGTTACAGTACTGTGTTTCTAGGCTGCTGTCTCCCCCTATTGTCTGGATGTTGTAACTGTAAGTATGGATCCAAGTGTGTTGGAAGAATCTTACAAACACAAGAAAATGTTTTTAAAAAGTGAGACTAAAGAACTGTTTGAGATGCCAAATGTCACGTATTATCGAGTTTTACTGCTGATCAGTCACGTGATCTGAACCTAACTAACGTGTCACATGTTTTTACAATACATTTTATTCTTTCATGTTTTTCTTTATGATAAAATCTTTCAGGTTGATTCAGTTGGAGCACATGCATATATTCAATATGTCTGATTGGGTGTTTAAAATCACTTTCCTCATACAGCCTTGAACATATCGTATAGGAAAATCTAGCAGAATTAAACACAACATATAAAGGCTGGTGTGCAGTGTGTGTGTTTGTGTGTGTGCGCTTTTCAAGGAAATTTGTGTGTGTGTTTTCTGTGCTGGTTAGGAGAGGGGAAAAAATGGGATCAAATTCCTTTACTTTGGCGTCACACGCTGCCATCCAATCAGATCCGGGCTTTCCTCGGCATGGTAACACTGCTATAAAGCCCGCATGCAAAACGTTTGCAGTTCAAAGCACTCAAGCGTTCTGGGGATTGTACTCGGGGACCAGAAAGGAGCTCTTCATCGTTTTCATTCTACAGAGTTGAAAACAAACTCTTCACCAGCTGGCTTTTTTCTGCCTTTGCAAGAGAGGATCCGTTTGCAGAAATCAACGCTGATCCAGGGAGTCTGTCAGAAGCTCGTGCGTAAAGACACTCGCTCTCCAAATCGGTTTTACGCACGCCATCGGAGTTAGAGAGAGATACAGTTTTTTGTGCACGTTTCTCTTAAAGATTTTGATCAAGCGCATCCTGGCAAGATAAAGTCACTCTAGAGGCTTTTTCCTCTCGCGAAAAAGCATAATTAACGCCTCCATTTCACGCGTAATTTGGCACCAAACAGTTTTTCGTATGAATCTCCTCGACCCCTACCTGAAGATGACGGAGGAACAAGACAAGTGTCTCTCTGATGCCCCGAGCCCGAGCATGTCCGAGGACTCCGCGGGCTCCCCCTGCCCGTCCGGCTCGGGCTCCGACACCGAGAACACCCGGCCGTCGGAGAACGGGCTGCTCAGAGCGGACGGAGCCCTGGGCGACTTCAAGAAGGACGAGGAAGATAAGTTTCCCGCTTGCATCCGCGAAGCTGTGTCCCAGGTGCTCAAGGGTTACGACTGGACCCTCGTGCCCATGCCGGTGCGCGTTAACGGATCTAATAAAAACAAGCCTCACGTTAAGAGACCGATGAATGCCTTCATGGTCTGGGCTCAGGCTGCTCGGAGGAAGCTGGCGGATCAGTACCCGCACCTTCATAACGCGGAGCTCAGCAAAACTCTCGGGAAACTTTGGAGGTAGGTGTAGCTGCTCTGTCGTTCAGCTTTTACGCACCAGTTTGGGATGCAGTGTGCAAATGTCTAACTTTTCTTCTTCTCTGTTGGCACACTTGCACCTTATCTCACTGTGTAGAAATTAAAGGTACATGTTGTTAATCATTTGCATCGATTATTTCATGATTTGTTCCTCGAAAGCAAATTTTCATCAGAAAAATTCAAGTTTCACGTGCATTAATGATACGTTTTACGCACAGACTTCTCAACGAAGGAGAGAAGCGGCCGTTCGTGGAGGAGGCTGAGCGGCTCCGCGTGCAGCACAAGAAGGATCACCCGGACTACAAATACCAGCCGCGGCGGAGGAAGTCGGTGAAGAACGGACAGAGCGAGGGGGAGGACGGCAGCGAGCAGACGCACATTTCCCCGAATGCCATCTTCAAAGCTCTGCAGCAGGCGGACTCCCCGGCGTCCAGCATGGGAGAGGTGCACTCTCCCGGCGAGCACTCGGGTGAGAAGAGAGAAAATATGGATTGCAGTTGCTTGCATTCTCCTAAGTGGGTCAATACTTCAGTTAGTGATTGGTTGAATGCCTCAGGTTCTGTTCCGTTTTCTCTGAAAAAGATGATGAATAAATCATTCCGTAACCCAGTCCAGCTTTGCTTTAGAAGAACAAAACCTAATGATGAATTAATATTTAAAACTGGATCTCATCTGTTTCATTTTTGTAACCTCCAGGCTCCCAAGGGCCCCCCACCCCTCCCACCACCCCAAAGACTGATGTCAGCTCAGGCAAGATGGACCTAAAGCGCGAAGTGGGCCTCCGCTCTCTGCCCGACGGCCCCGGTGGACGACAGCTCAACATCGACTTCCGCGACGTGGACATTGGGGAGCTGAGCAGTGACGTCATCTCCCACATCGAGACCTTCGACGTCAACGAGTTCGACCAGTACCTCCCGCCCAACGGCCACCCGGGCTCCGCGAGCGGGCCTGGTGGCGCCACGCCAGTCAGCTACACCGGCAGCTACAGCATCAGTAGCAGCTCCCCGGTCAGCCCGCAGGCGGGAGGCGCGGCAGCCTGGATGGCCAAAAGCCAGAACCAGCAGGGACAGCAACAGCAGCAGCACACCCTCACTACCCTGGCCAGCGGTGGCTCAGAGGCGGCTCAGGCCCAGCACAGGACCCAAATCAAGACAGAGCAGCTGAGCCCAAGCCACTACAGCGAGCAGCAGGGCTCCCCGCAGCACGTCACTTACAGCCCCTTCAACCTGCAGCACTATAGCCCGCCTTCCTCCTCCTACCCGGCCATCTCCAGGCCGCAGCAGTACGACTACTCCGACCACCAGGGGGGATCCACCGCTGCCGCCGCCTCCTACTACAGCCACACGGGGGCCGGGCAGGGCTCGGGGCTCTACTCCACGTTCAGCTACATGAGCAGCCCCAGCCAGAGGCCCATGTACACGCCCATCGCCGACAACACGGGGGTGCCTTCCATCCCGCAGAGCAGCCCGCAGCACTGGGAGCAGGCGCCGGTTTACACCCAGCTCACCCGACCCTGAGCTGGACTGAGAGACACTCAGTGACATGTACAGCCGCCCGCACACACACACACACACACACACACACAGAGAGAGAGCGCGCACACACACACACACACACACACACACACACACACACACACACACACACACACACACACACACACACACACACACACACACACACTTCACCCCCTGGGGGGACGGAGTCCTTCCCCCTGAATCAGACACTTGAATTCAAAGAAGAGGAGCGCTGGACTTGTGATTGGCTCACGTAGTGCCTTGCTATTGTACCATGATAGAAACTTATATATATATTTTTTAGAGAGAAGATGTTAAGAGAATCCTCTGTGAGGACTTATTGATTGTTGATATTTCCGTATAGGCACCGTTTCTTTGGGTTTTTTCTTCATATGCTGGCAGGTTGTAACCCATGGGAGGTGGAGGGGGAGGGGCGTGGTCAGGGTAATTATTTCTACCTGTAGATATTAAAAAAGGTTTTATATTTTTAACCAGTTTGGCCGCTAACAACGTGCGGTGGTGGAGATTCTGGTCTTCTGTCCAGTTTCATACGACGGTTTCTGTTACCTTTTCCGTTGTTGTTGTTGTTGTTGTTGCTTCCCTCTTCTTCATGTGCCATTCAGCGAGTATGTTTTGTACTGATGCTGTGTAACTCGTGATCACCAGAAAAGCTATTAGGCAATACAAGAGACTTGGTTGCACAACGCTGCGCCGTGTTGATGGGGGGTGGGGGGAGGGGGAGGAGGGGGAGGAGAATGAGGAGGAGAATAATGGGGAGGAGGAGGAGGAGGAGACTGCAGCCCCCCACCCCCACCACCATCCGTGCCTTGGATTTTACATTTTCACGAACTTTTTTGTACGCTTGTGTGTGTGCGTGCGCGTGCGTGCCGCAGCTGAGATTACACTTACCGTCCAACAGCGCGTGTTTGACAGCTACAGGAAGTCACCTTTGACCCCCTCGGGTGTCCCCCTGCAGCACCCCCTCACTCTCCTGCCCCCTCCCTCCCCTCAAGCCCCCAAACCCCACCCCCACCCCCCCAGGTCAAATCCAGTCTTAACATTTTTATTTATTTATTAGGGTTAACTTTATTTCAAAGTAATTATTTTGCATACTATTCTTATAACTAATGAATCGTCCTCTTTGCATATAAATTCTCCCTTTTTTTTTTTAAATTTATATTTTCAACCCAGGAGGTACTTAGACTTAATGGTACATGCTGTAATCATCTTTTGTTGTGTTTATTTATCTTTATCTAAATGTCTATTTTAAGTATGTAATTGCCTTTTTGTTTCTGAGGGTCAGGGGGGACTATCTAACAAAATGTTATTTGTGAATTTTCTTTGAGTTTTGACTTTAATTATGGCTGAAAGAACTGGAAAATGTTTTAATCTCAGTTATATGTTGTTGTTTTTTTTTACTATTTTTGTTTGGATTTATTTTTGTTTGTGCGATCAACAGAGGGACCGTCCATCCTTTCTGCTCTGCGAGCTCCATTTCCTTTTTCTCTCAGTATCAAATAACTGACTTTCCAATACTCTTTTTTTTTTTCTCTCTCTCTCCTGCGATCTCGCCATGTATTTGTACTGTCTTTAAAGAATCTTTTGTATATGTATTTGCAATAAAAAAAAGAAAATGCTATTAAAAAACAGAGAAGTGTGTCATTAATCTCACGTAAAACTGATGCTGCGTCTTGTTTTCCACATGCTCGTCTCAGACAAAGGGTTAAATGAAAAGAGCCAAGAAGCAGCACCCGTGTTTGTTTTCCCAGAAGCCTTGTTTTTTTTCCCCCCTCTGCTTTTTTTTTCTTCCTCCCTCTCCTCCTCCCGTCAGCTGGTAGCAGCAGGGGGGTTGTGAGGCCCCGGGGGTGGGGGTGGGGGGTGGGACCTGGAGGGGGGCGCCCGATATAGCAAGTGTGGTTTAAAAAAAAAAAAAAAAAAAACGACTGAAAATATTCAAAATTGATTTCAAAGGCGGAAAAAGAAAAAGTGGGCTGGACAGATCGGGCTTAGATAACAGCAGGAAGGGGTGTGTGGGGTAGGGGGGTGTGTGGGGGTGGAGGGGTGCAGAGACTCCTGCAAACAAGTCCCAAAACAGAGGACTGTAACACTGACTTCTATTTCCTGCTTTGCCCTCCGTGCATATGGCTGATTTCCTGTGAAAAAAACCTCATAACTCCAACTTGGGTTACTTAGCATCAGGCGGCCTGTTAAAAGCCGCAGCAGTAACTCAGACAGCACAACAGTCAAGCTGAAAACTGGTAGTACTGGTTTCTTACAGCTGATCATTTTTTCTTTTGTATACAAAGCGCATTCGTGTATGAGTGTAATTACAAAAACGCACTATCCAATGCAATCTAGTGCCGTAAATAATCGATGAATACTGAGGGAGAGGTCCACTTCTCATCGACATTGTACAATCAAAGTTAAAGACACTGTGGCTTTTTGTTAAAAGTGCATTGAAATTGATTTTCAATCAACAGGAAATTATTGATTTTGTTCGGTTATCAAATCAATAACAGCAAAAATCCAAATACGGTCACTTCTTTGTTATTTGAGTTATTTGTGTTAATAAAGCCAGTTTTGTGTGAAAAGCCTCACTTTATCGCGCAAAGCAAAGTATTGACGACCTTTTTTGCCGAAAAATCAGGTGAATTTTTAATAATTGCAAGCTCCTGCAAATACTGTGGAGATTGCTCGAATTTCCATTCATTACTGCAATTGTAAGATTGCGATATCCTGGACGGACTGATTAACCATGTTTCTTAAATAGTGTCCAACTATTTCTATGAATAGGCCATTTAACAGTTTTCCACAGGTAGTCAGAGGTCTACATATGGAGGGGGCTGAATGTTGGACACAATTCACCTCCATCACAGTGATTCTGACGAAATACAGCCTGCACAATAATCTTGGATGAAACCCCTTTAACAGTGTTGAAAACTTGTTTGAGCTTCAACTCCTCGACCTCGGCGCTCGCGTGACACCGCAAACAGGCCTGTTCAACAACAGGCCGGCTGAGTCTGGCTCCTCGTTCCAGCGCTGTGGATTTGTTCTTGGTGTCCCTTCAAGCATCTGTTCCACGACTAAAACCATCACAGCTAATTAACACACAAAAAAAGCAACAACAACAGCCATAAAATCCCCCGTTACTCCTCACACTTGTTTCTTATTACTTCCCTGAAATGTTAGATATTGAAAATAAAAAAATAAACCGGGCACCAGCTCGCTGTAACGACGGGGGCTCCCCCCCGCCCCTCGGGGTCCTCAGAGCTGGCATCAGACGAAGGTCGCAGGAGGGGAAACACTGAGTGATGTCACGCTGCCGGGGGACCAAACACCATGTTCCTGTGATGTGGATTACGTGCAAGGCGACACAATGTTTTCGTACTCATTGGACGCAGCTCATGAACACTCCATTTACAGAGCGTTCAAGAGCCCAGCGGCCGAGACCGACGCGGAGCCAAGACTCACTTTGTACCGCATGACTGCCGATGGCCTGACAGCTCCATCACCATGACACGTCATTTTTTATTTCTTACTTCTTTTTTTTTGTTGCGTTTTTAATCTATCACAACCTCTGGATAGTTAAAAGCTGATATTGGGTAAGTGCATGATGGATCTGGGTTCTGACACGCAACAGAAAAAAAAAAAATGCCACCGCTGGAGCAACACAAAAGAACACGATACAGAACACCGTCTGAAAGAATACGCAAAAAGCATCAGTTAAGAATCAGGGGAAACTAGTTAGTAATATAATTGAATTACAAAGTAAATGCAATTGCAATGTGACATTTACCGAGAAAAAAAATTATGTTTTTAAATTACATTATAATAAGAAATGTTGGTGATAAGTAGAACGCTTATATGTTGAATGTCTTATTCATTCTGTTGCTTTGCATCTTTTTACCTTCTGTCTGCAGAAGTGGAAAGGTTCAATTCATTTGGCAGAATGAGCTCAAATATTGACACTTGTTTTTGATTGGTTCTCTTGTTTGAATTTGCACCACTGCAGTCGCTCGTGATCGACATACTTGTGATTTGTTTTGGTGTTTGTGCTTTAAAATCAACAACATTTCAAAGTCTAATTCAAGTTATATTGAAGAACTTTTAATACAAGTTTAACAGTAATCAGTGCTGAGTTCGGTTGTGAAGTTCACACTGATTAGTTTACCATTAGGTTATAAAATTCTCAATTTAAAATATGTTAGAAAAAAAATCATCAAAAAGTAATCAAGTGCAATAAGTTATATTATTTTGATAAAATAATTTAAATAGTAACATTACTAATTACATTTTTAACAGGGTAACTAGTTATCGAAGTATATAATTAAATCTTAAAAGTAACCTTCTGAACACTGTAAAAAAAAATTGAAATACAATTAAGATCATTACAATTATAGCTATAATTGTAAAGTGAAGTTGGACAGCAAACATTATTGACTGAACAGAGTCTAAACTACAAACCTTCTGTGTGTAAACCGTGTGCTCTCTAGTTCAGCTGTCCATTTCAATAGATATTGAAACTATGGCCAACAGCTCAGCTTCCTGCTGCACCTGGTAGGTGTTTTGGAATAAGGTGTACAAGTATTCTAATTACGTATTGATGATCTCACAGTTATATTTTGCGTGCTGGTGGTTTCAACTAGCAGCAAACAGTCACCGTGTGACATAAACTGCTCGCTCATATCTTGGCTGCTGTGACGCTTTACTGCTGAAGAGACCACAGTGATAAAATATGAAAGAGGCTTCTCTTCCTGCAGCGCTGCATGATAACGTGACCTCATGCAGTGATAGATATAATGTGGGCAGTTGCTCGGATATTGAGGAAATGAACTGAGATGAAGTAATAGAGTGAGAGAGGAGGGGCAGCAGAGTAAACAAGAGAGGGACAGACACATGGCAGGATATCCAAAGTACGCATCAGGCCCGACTTGCGGTCAAGAGCGAGCAGCACATCGTCCCATCTGCAAAAGCCATCAGCCTCCGCAGCGCTCGCATGTCGGGAGAAACGGTAGTAACGAGCACGGGACAGACGACATGTTTCACATGGATGTTTTCCACAGCGGACGAGTCACGTCACATCAGCGGCATGAGCACCATCAGTCGAGAAAAAGAGGTGGAAGAGCTCCAATGAGCCCCATCGTCTTTTTAATGATTAACATGTCTTCACTGGCTGGGAAAAGCAGAGCAAACCTTTCAGTGAAACATTGACTTTGTAGAATCCAGTTCTGCTTGAAGGATGAATGAGCCTGAAGAAATAACACAAGAGGAAGTTTCACTTATTCTGGCAAATCAGATTTTGGCTCAAAGCTGTCGGATGGTTGGGAAGTCATCGATAAACATGTAACCTCTCCCACCTTAACGGGTACCACAAACCTAATATCAGGGACAGACGGATGTGTAATCAAGTCGGTACAGCTGCACTTTTTTTTTTACTCCATCTTCTATTTACTTGTACTGAAGCAGAAACAAAAGACAAATTCAAGCAAGAGTTTTGTGTTTCGGTGGGATGTCCAGCTGGCAGCGATCGACTCCTAGGTCAGAATTCATCTTTGTTCGTCTCCGACTGATTGGATTTGCATGATCGGCCAATAGAAACACTGATGTTTGGAAATGTAAAAGTTATCATTGTGACACGTTTCAACACCATTTATGGAGTTACTGAAGTTTACATCATTAATCCAGATACATTTTCAAATGTGCACAAATCACGTGTTCAAACTCGTGTCTTCCACCCAAACAGGATACTCTTCCTACTCGCAAGGACTCACGAGCACACCAGCCACAGTAAACCGACAAAGGAGAAACTGTAGACTTTTAATTTTTGCAGCAGCTTTCTGACATTGTTTTTGTGAATAGGTTACAATGATTTAAGCGAGAGGAAATTATGAAATACAGAGCAACCAGAAGTCAAACCGGGTTAAGACGGAGTGGAAAGTCGGCAAAGCAAACAATGATTTGTCTCAGTGTTTCGTCCTCTTCCAAGTTTAGTTAAAGAAAATGTTGGGCTCCTGCCTCTGTGCATTTTATCCCCATTATACTGGCATTTCTACAAAGCTCTGTTTTCCCCGTACACAGGGCAACATCAAACGGTCATTTTTAGACTTACACACTCAGGTGGATAGTTTGGAAAAAGCTTCATTTCCAGGATGCCTGGATGGAGGGCAGAAACAGAGAGAAAAGGTTGTTCTCTATGAATATAGCCTGTTTAGTGGACATGGTCCTGGACTGAATCTAAAGTGTCTATCAGAACGCATTTGTGAGGGTGAACCACACGTGTGTCAGGACTTCTAATGGTCAGTCCACTCAAATTGGAAAAACAGTATTTGTGAGCCAATTTCTCCATTACAAAGTAGGTCAGACAAAAACTCCTTGAAAAGGTCTGTGGATCAAGGAAAACCTTCACAGTGAAGATCAACATCATTGGGAGGAGACAACAAACGCCCAGTTTGCCAGGTTTGGTTAAAAAAAAAAAAAAAAAAAAAAAAAGCAGCAGTGCAAGTTCAGGTGCAGGCTACACCAATAACCCTCAGTTTATGAGAGACATATGAGAAAACTCATCAAAAACTGCTGTCAAATACACTTTTGTTTTGGTCACACCATGTTTATGTTTCATATTTATACAATTTCCAGATTTAAAGTTAATTATGTGACAAAATACCCAAGCCTTTTAATTCCTTTTTGTGTTTCAGTTGTAATATATATTCTTAATCTTAATATATATTAATATATATATATATATATATATATATTCTTAATTAATTAAAATCCTTTCGTGTATCTTGTCTGTTCTAGATCAGCTTCAGAAGTTTGAACGTATCGAGGCAGGAAAACAGGCTTCTACACCGACACTGGAGAGAGTCATTGTAAGCTGATGGTACATTTAAAAAATATATTTTTTTCCTCTATTATTATTATTATTATCCATATTGGATAATCCTGACCACCCTTTTCACCAACTACTGCAGGGGCAGCGGAGCACTTTTTCCAATAGACTCCTCCAGCTCCGCTGTCACAAGGACCGATACTGGAGATCATTCCTGCCCACCGCTATCAGACTGTACTATAACTCACCCCTCGCCAAATCCATCACACAACAATGACATCCTTGCACTGCTGTTTTGTCTGTTGTTTTGTTCTAGTTCATTGCACTGTTGTTTAGTTTAGTTTAGTTTAGTTTATTTTATATTATTTTATTTTATTTTATTTTATTGTATAGAATGTGCATTTTTTAAATCATTCAATATTTTTACCTTGTACATGCTGCTGTAATGTAAAAATTGCCCTCTGAGGGATTAATAAAGTATCTATCTATCTGTCTATCTATCTATCTGTCTATCTATCTATCTATCTATCTATCTATCTATCTATCTATCTATCTATCTATCTATCTATCTATCTATCTATCTATCTATCTATCTATCTATCTATCTATCTATACTGTATGTTAGATATGTATACTGTCAGTACAAAGGAATAATCTGACTACTTCTTCAGCCAGGAAGGAGTACAAGAAGGTGAAGACAGGCAGCACAAATTCATGAAATGGGATGTTTGAGTTCATTGTTCTCGTTGGTGGCGCAAACAGATGAATCGCATGTGGAAGTGGTGGTTTGTTGGTGGGAGGTTGGTTTGGCTCGACTTGCCTGTCTATGAAAGTCACCGTGGGCCGCTGCTCTCGCATTAAGAGAAAGAAGGTAGATGCTATTCATCATCTATGAGATTCTACAATCATGCTAAAAAATTCCTGCATTTCAGGCTCCAGACAGGACGGCAGCTCCGGCCTCTCACTGCCTCTCACCGTGTCAGAACGCATAGTTCGACTTCAGAAAACTGCAGACTCTTAATGAACAATGTTTGTCCCGTTACAAGCAGTTGTGGGACGCTGATCATGGGTGACAATGTGGGTCAGCCGGACTTGAACCAGAACTAATCAGAGAGGCATGTCGTCGTGACGTCAGAGGCCCTGAGCGACAGCGCTGACTGTAGCCTGCCGTACTGATTATCATCCGATACCCTTCCAGACGGCTCGTCTTGTTACAGGGTTGATACGGCTGACAATTAAGGACCACACCATTGTTGGGAGCGGTGAGAGGTTTGAAGGACGGAAGGCGTGCCGGGTCCTGGGTTTGGTTGGAACGGGGCAGGGAGGGTCGGTGGAAGAAATGTTTATCTCATCAGCGTCTGAGGTCACTGCAGATGCGAGAACATGGTTTGATGTTGGGTGGAGTGACGGCCACGACAACAAGGACTGTAGTTTAGATTATTTTAGGAAGATACCTTTGTTTTTTTAATTTATTTACCAAAGCAGATCAAATTAAAAAAGACGGTAGTCAAGTTTAGGCGGAATGTCAACAAGGAAGATCTGTTCCCTGATATTCCGTCTTTAATGGTGAATACGTGCTTCTCTAGTTTCTTTGTTACTTAGTCTTTTCCACACTGCCAACATCACTTCATTCATCATTTCCATGTCACCATACTTCTCCAATGATCTGCTTGCTTGTGTTCTTCAAACCAATCAGTTCTTGGATTCTGTTCTTTAAACATCATTGTAGTGCTGTCAGTCTTTGCAATCATGCCTCAAAATCAAATTATCTGCTCTTCTTCTAACCAACTTAACGGTGTCTGATTCTGGGAGTGATATTCTGAATGAGGCAGAGACCACTGAAGAAGATCCTGCAGACAATATTTATGACTCTTTGCGACAAGAGACGGAGCTACCGTACTGTTTCTAGCAAATCCTCCTCATTGCAGCACCTATCAGCTCGTAACATAAACCTTGCTCCTGGTCTCGATGCTTCCCAGACGCAAGAGATTCACCAGGCCATTCAGTCCCTGTAAGCCTGCAAGAACCCCACACCGACGGAACCAGTTTCAAGCTCGGTACTTTTAAACTTTATTTACCTTTACTTTGAGGGCAGAACTGGACTAGAAAGTACGCTACGGCCAAAGCGCCACAGAAAAAGCAGAGAACAACCTGTCTTCTCTTCATACTTCCTGGTACAGTCTCTTCGAGTAGTATTGGCATCCCTTCACTCCACCAATGTCCACCTGCAGGTTCTGGAGGGTACCAATGTGCTGACCAGCCTACACTCAGTCCGTTCCCTCAGCCAGTCGCCCCAGCCTCCACCTCCTTGCTTTAAATTTCCTCTGGCTTCTGCAGCTGCCGCTCCCATCCCAGCCCATCCTTATATCCCTCAGGAGGCCAGTATATCTGCAAGACTGCACACTAACCTCTTCCAAAGAAAAAACATTCATTTAATCGTTTTATTGTTGCCGTCCCTTGAATGCAACCAACAAGTCGTCACAAGTGAGAATTTAACTGCAGTGCTCAAATGTTCTTACCCTTCCCTGCCTAGACACATGTCTGTCAGTAAGTTCTTAGAACATGAAGGTACAATCCAAATTGATTTATTCTATTTAAAGAACAGACAAGAGCTGCATTCATATTGTTAACAAATGTTCTTCGTTCTTAGGTTTACTTCCTGTTTGTTTAAATTTGACCACTTGTCAATTTTGTGATGTGTATTAGATAGACATTTGAAGTAATGTTCATCATCTCCGTCTATGCTGCATCAATGTGTGACCCACCTCAGACTTAAACATGATAAATTATCAATAGAGAACTGATCACAAAAAAAGAGCTTAATTCATATTTAGCTCTTCTTGGGGTTTTAAATCTGACAGATGGTTAAAGTATTTTTTTTTTTTTATCAGTGACCCAAAACTCTCTTCTTCACACTTTGCATTTATGCCAGTTTCATAAATATATATTTGTGCTATTTTGTGGACTTGCTTCAATTTATCAAGACATGGTTGGTAAATAAAACAAACTGTAATTTGATATTTCTGTTTGATATTATTTAATGTTAAAAACACAATTTCACAAAAGCTAAGATAGTCCCCAGATTGCCATCCTTTCTAAACAGCAGACGTTTCAGCTCATAATGTGTCAAAAAGTAGAGACTTTATTTTCTTGAATGATTGAAAATGAATTTTCTGTAACTTTGGTGAAATCAGACACGGCTCAAACTAGAGTAGCATGTTTTGCAGTAGATAATCATTTGTTGAGGTGATGCAGGACTTTACTTTTCCATTTAAAAAACATTAACAAAGTCAAATATCTATAAACTGGGCCAGTGTTGTTGAGGCTGTGCGAGCTGAAACCTGATCCCAACTTTGCTTGCATAAACAGCAGTTTGTCTATGCAGAAGTGGAGTTTAGGCAGGCGGTGTTAATGTGGGCAGTTTTCCCAGGCAAAAAAAAAAAAAAAAAAAAGACAAAACAATTAATATTCTAAACCAATCTCTCTCTGAGAATCTGCCCCCTCCTGAACCCATGGGTGGTCTTTTCAAATGCAAAATACTGCACAAAGACTAAATGAGGGTTAGAGACCAAGAGCCGGCGATAAAGACACAGAGAGGGAAAAAAAAAAAAGACAGATGGAGAAAGACAAAAAGAGGGAGAGAGAATATGCCGACTAACAACTCTGGAAAATGAAGTATACAAACATAAACAGATAAATGACTGAAAATATGTACTGTTGACAAGCAGCAAGGAAAATTTGATTGGCTTCTAATTTCTTGGGATTTAAGTTCTGTGTGTGCGTGTGTAAGAGGGAAAAAAAAAAAAAAAAAAAAAAGTGGACCAGGAAAATGTGTGTGTGCTCGACAAGGTACCGCGGTTGCATGTGTTGTGGTGTTTTTTCATTCCTGCGCACAGGCAACATGCCCTAATGAAACAATGACTTTAATTGCGCTTCTGCTGCCATCCAGCAACATGGGAAAATGAAAAACACAACTGGAGCCGCGCTCCGAAAAAAATAAAATAAATCAACTCATTATTAAAAACAATGGAGAGCTGCATTGTTGTTTTTTTGCTAATTTAGCCGAGGGGCAGAAAATATGTAGTTTAAGCTTTATTGCACTGCGGGGCTGCTTTTACTGCAAGACTCTGACCTACTGTAGTTAAAACTTTGCCAGTACATAACCACAAGCACATCAGCACAAAAATGCAAACGAATATATGCAGCTCTATATTATATTTACTGTGTTTTGTGTGTTTTTGTGTGAGTATGCCTGCGTTCCCTCCCCATGTGCTTCCTTTTCTGGACCAGGTCCTGGCCTCTGTGTGCGTTTGTTGTGATTGACCTCCCTTTACAAAACCTCCTGGCCCCTCCCAAAACGCTAGTCCTGATCAGCGGAAACTGTAGATCAATTTGGAAAAAGGCGGTCTGGAAGTTTTTACTGCACTTATACACAGCTGGAGGCGGGAGCGCAGGGTCCCAGGTCTCCCGTGGAAACGGGCATCTGTGTGCCGAGAGACTACAAAGTGGGGAGCTGCGATTGTTTGGTGCAATCAGGATACATTAATGCAGCCGGGGTTTAATGCATTTCTTCTGAGTGAACATGTGGGTCAGCACTGAACTCTCCACCTGCTTAAATTCAGTGGTGGAAGACGTGTTCAGATCCCATCCTGAAGTAAAACTACAAATAAATAGTCCACCACAGTGAACACCTTTACATTCTTGTACTTAAAGTATCAAAATAAAAGTGCTTATTATGCAGAAATACTTTCAGAATGTTATATTATAATAATAATAATAAGGCATAGTATTACTTAATGTAATGTGCTAATATGTACATGGTAATATATACATGACTGTTAGTTTAAAAGTGGCATCATTCTGCAAAGTCTTAAGCTTTAAGATCAGGTGGAATTAAGAAAATGATCGAGTTTAACTAAGTATATTAAAAGTTAAATAGAATGGAGGAACGACATCCGATCTAAAATCCATTGGACTCAAACAAACGGAACACAAACACTGGCAGCGACAAGACGTGCAACTACAGGCAGCTGACGAAGAAATGCGTGTCATTTCTCTGTAAAGTTCAAAGGTCAAGTCATCCATTTCACCTCTTCTCTTGTTATGATTAGGACACATTAGGACACCATTCATGTCTCCCACGTCCTCCTCCTCCTGATATCAAACCAGGGGTGAGGTAGATGTGATTGGTATATGCCAAGTCTTGTCCACTTCTAATCCCATCATGACAGAAACTAAAGATTCTCAAGCTTCCATTTTCTTTTGACTTCAATCTAAATCTCAGTCAGTGAAATCAATCATTCGGTTTTGTTCTGCTGATGGTACATTGTTTTCCAAAAGCAGGGCGCCCTCCACTATGTCATTTAACTTTTCCAGATTTTTTTTTCCATTTCACTTTAATATAATTCTAAATAATGAGTATAACTTTGCAGTAACCAACTTAACTAGTGAAACTCAAAAGCAAAACAAAAAGTTCCATTACAGGAAACAAGTATCTGGATCAACAACACAAACTCATGACACTGTCCTTAACAAAATATGGTCCTGAGAGTGACCATGTACACTAATTAATGTAAGCTATGCAGTGTTTTTCCTCCTATTATAAGGCTTAGTTGCACCCAAGCCGTTTAGCGAACCACTGAAGCCGAATATTTACAAAATGATTGTAAAAAAAAAAAAGGGGGAATTTTTCACAATATTTTTGTCTTTGAGCTTTTTTGTTGTTACTAGCTGTAGTTTTTTTCAACATATTTGGACAATTTTACACCGATGTGGTCATGATTATGTGAATTTGCATATTTTCAATCATACAATGTAAAGTTTTTCTCCCAAAAGCTCCCTACAAAATACGTGCACCTACGTCTTTCACAAATTTAGGGAAAACGCCGCTAAGTATGTATTCAGTTGTACTCCGTGCGCTAAATAATGTGAAATTTAAACTAAATTATTTTTTTCTGAACTTGTATTTGCATTTGTAACCTTTTAACCTTTCCTACTTCACATCACAAAGATATTGTGTGCGTACAGGGATCAGTCACAGCTGGTGAAACAGTCTCCTCCTGTGGCTCTGATGCCTTGCTCACAGGCGGACAGTACTCTGCAGAGTGCGCTGGTAGGACATTTTTCATCCACTTTCCTTACCTAGTTTTTAAAAATAGCCATCTTGGATTCCAACCAGCGACCTTCCCTTGATCACACGCCGGCTACCTCCACGTCCCGAGCCGGTCAGTGGGCTTTATGGGGGTCTTGAGTGTTCCACCAGGGGCCTTGAATCTTTCTAGTGGTCTTTAAATTGGGGAGGAAGGGCTTACTATTATGTCGAGGTTTATGAGCTTCTCGGGGCCTTGACAAGTGGCCAGTGCTGATAAATCCCTGTGAGTTATATCACAGCAGTAGAAACATTTCACTGATGGAGGAATGAAAGTGGACGGTACGGCGCTCTCCCTCAGGACTGCAGCGAATGTGCAGAGAGAAAAGATACTGCTTCGTACGTCCAAGTACATGCAAGCACTAAAAGTCACATAAAAATATAAGTACATTTCATGGAAATTATTGGCTTTTGTGACATATTTGGACAAGAATACATTTGATCCTCTTGGATACAGAGCCTACGGATAAAGGTGACATACTTGAACAAAACCACAAGGAAAATGTGGCTTTTTCAATCACTTATTCAATAGAAACCAGTCGTCCTCTTGGATATTTTTTTTATATCTACCAACCTCAAAGGCCAGAGAAAGGATTCCTCTTTTCTTTGGTTTCTTGATAGATTTGCTATAACATCAAGTTCAGATACAAAATTATGCTTGATTTAAATATATTTGTAATTTTGGTTTAATAAGGATCCCCAATGATATTTTTTTTTCTTCTTCAAATTGATCAAGTAACTTTTTTCTAAATGTGTTAATGCAAAATGAATTATTACTATGCATGTCTTGTAATTCAACTTCCACAAAAACAGCATGAAGTTCTGCAGCACATGGAGAGCTCGGTAATTCAGTCCAGGGAAAAATGTAGCGTCAGCAATTTCACTCTCTTTAAGGCAATGGATTTTTAACTGTCAGTATTTATATTTCGTTTTTGGTCACACATCCAAGAGGTCAAAGGTCATTAAACAATGTAACTGTACAACAGCAGCTGTATTTCCTGTTGTTGACATTTGAAGATGTGACGAATGTTTTCAAAATGTTAACAGAAAGAAAGCGGTAAGGGAGTAAAATGACATTTTTATAAGACAATATAGGAGATAAGAACAGTTGCTGCCGTCTGTACCCTTACAAGTCTCCTGCTGTCTTTTTTTTTAATTTTTTTTATCTGCGAGCTCCCTCCATCTGTGTCTCTCCACATCTTCCTCTATCTCTGCTGCTCGCTTTTCTACTCCCACTAATCATTTCCCTTTCCAGCCACAGCTCCTCAAAACTCCCACTCACCTCACACACCCACCGACCCAATGTGCGAGCCATCCTCCCTGCCAAGGAACACACACACACACATGCAGAGCCACCACATGAAACGGCGGCTGCGCATTAATAGATAGGCAGAGCTTTGGACGGTGACACCGCGTATCCATCACCGGGGCTTATCTGTCGGCCCGAGCCGGGAGGTTCGACACAACGCAGCCAGATGTGGAGGAGGGCGGGCGATGGGCCTGTCTCTGCTGCTCTGGTGCACTGTGCCGCATGAGGTGGTGGTAGTGGTGGTGGTGGTGGAGGTGGAGGTGGGGGGAACGTGGGAGAACACACCAGCTGTTCTGTTCTCTAGCAGCAAATAAACACAACAAAAGCTGCAAAAGGACATTTTTGCCGGATGATTTAATCAAGGCTAATTCATTTTTCTGTTGAAGCATCTGGACACCTTGAAGACAGCTCAGTACTTTTTTTTTTTTTTTTTTTTTTTAAATAAGGCCACCAGCTTCCTGTCCAAAGTCTGTTAGACAAGGAGATTTGAAAAGTTTTATTTTATTAAACTCACATGAACAGACTCATTTCAGCGGAAAAAAAAAAAAAAAAAAAAAAGCAATGTATTTACTGTTTAGCTGAGGAAAGTTGCTATGTTTGTCTGCCATTTGGTGTTGGGCAGGTAGCAACAAAGCAGTGACCTTTGTAATATGCAGAGTGAAGTACTGATTCTTAAATAGTATTGATAAGAGCAATACCAGTAAATCCTATATTACAAAAGAAGAAAGTGAAGGGGAAGGTGTGTTTCTCATGCTTTGTACCGGTGGTTATCAACAACCCAAATGTGGGTCACAGGGCCATTTTTTCAAGTAAAAAAAAAAAAATCAAGAAAAAGAAAGCTAAACATTATATTCAAAATCTACAGGATTTCTGGTGCTGTGCTTTTATTTTGAAGGATATACATTTTCAATGATACAGGACACATTTTTTGCACCGAAACAACCAAAATTTACGTCAAAACATGAATAGCCTTCATTAAAGCCTGTAAACAGGGTTAAGATGATCTAAGTCTGCCTTTTTATTTCATATAGTTCAATTTAGATTCTTGGAACTTGATGAGCATCGTCAGTTTAAATGAGTTTGAAAAGCTTGTAGTTTAAGAAAAGTCTGCCTTTTTATTTCATTGGGTGTTTTTTTTTTTTAACAGTAGATGCACTTTTGTTGCACCATTGTGTATGACTGCACTATTTTGTGTGGCTCAAAACTTTCAAAAAATTTGGGTTGCAGCTTAATGATCGAGGAAAACTGTGTGTCCTGAGGTTCGACCAGTTGAGGTCTACTGCTCCGTAAAAATGTTTTCTTGCATCATGACATACAGTGCATGTCCGTTGGGTAGATAACCTTTATGATGTCAGCTGGAGTATCTGGCAGCACTCAGTGCTTTTCTGTCACACACACACACACACACACACACACACACACACACACACACACACACACACACACACACACACACACACACACACACACACACACACACACACTACAGTGAAACCTCACAGCTTTATCTCACCCTGGCCCTCCACAAAAGGAGGCTTTTCACTAATCAGAAAGTCTTGATTTACAGCAGTGGATCACACACACGCACGCACGCACACACACACACACACACACACACACACACAGATATACACACACACACAAACAGCTTTGTGAGCGGCTGAACACGTGTTCGTGAAGTCTTGTAATACTGGGAACACGGCCAGCTCATCTGCAGAAAATATTCCTCCACGCAGAAAGTATAAAAGGAACTTTTTGCCGAGTTGACATCAGGGCTGACTATTGGAGAAAATTGATTTTGTAAATAATTTGCCTCACTTGGCTACATTTGGAAAACAAACAGAAACAGAGCAAGAAAGCAATCAGTTCGATGGAATTAATGTTCAAAGGACCTCCATAAATCCTTGGATCATTCCTAGCTTTTGTATCAGTTTAAAGGAAAGCTGTGTGGATGTCACCATTTTTCTTTCCAGGGCTTTGTCACAGATGTGTTTTATTTCAAACAAATAACATTAAAAAGAAAAAAAGAAAAAAGGAGGCCGTACACGTTTCAATGAGGTTTAAGCTCATCATCGGTGGAAGAAGCAGCAAAACACAGAAACAGTTCAATAAACAGCAAAATATGCATTATGACCCTTTTTAAAAAAAAAAAAAAATGCTATTCAGATTTCTTGTGTCCGTTTCTATTGATGTTATTGGTGACCTCATGTAAAACTCCAACCTGAGCAGGTCTAATCAGCCACAGCTGAAAACTCCAGTGTCGATGTGTATGACCTCGAATGTGCCTAAAGAACGTATGCAAGTTCAGTACAGTACCCCCCCCCCCCCACTCAAGGTCACAGTCTTTCCGAGTTAAATACTACCTATTGTGTATTGAGCCCCTTTTCCACTGTCGGTACCAGAATTACTCTCCTCACTTTTAGAACCGGGCACTTTTCTTGATTTCGTCTTCCGCTGCAGATACCACACCCTCCGTGTGGTGACATCATCTTCAACGCGACGCACACACCAGCTGCATCCTTTGCAACCAAACAGAGGAACATCCGCACCTTTTTAGGTGACCGTGCTGCCACGGTGATACATACATCCCTAACACAGAGCAACCTCCATAAACTGTAAATCCCGCACTTCCCATGATGCAACGGTGTAATGTCTTTTGTTAGACTCTTCCTGCCTGTTAAATGAAAACGTTCAAATTCCTCCACTCTAGTTTGCAACGTAGACTATCTGTTCGAAACATTAAAGTGATAATCTCAGATTTGCATTTAAATAAACGTGAAATCACACCAATCGCAGAATGGGCTAGCATAAAGCTTATTGAGCCCACTGATGACAGTCTTTGCATTTAGAGTGTTAAAAACAGAACGAACTGGTTTTCTGTGGCAACATTACCCAACAGAAAACCAAAAGCAGCGCACAGTTAGTAATGTCATTTCCATCACCAAGCAGCAGTTGTTCCAACACTGAGGGTGGGCGGAGCTAACGCGACAGGATCGCTCTTCAACTGCCAACTAACTGACATCACAAAGATGATGTTTGGATCTCTGGGAGGCGAAGTCCAAAAACACAGATGCAATCATCACTTATGGCCATTGGTGCCACTAAAGAGAGCAGCGATTGTAAATTTAAGGTTTCAAGCAAAGTGGAGAAGCCATTACAAAGCTGTTTTCACAAAATTAAGGAGTCCATCTTAAAACTATGGAGTGACCCGTTAACTTCAGGAATATGGAGGAAATCCAAGAAACTGGCTAAATCCTGATCATGACAGAGTTAACCTACCCTTCCCCCCAAAAAAATCTCATGATGTGATCTGACACAATATTTTATTCCCAATCCAGAGGACCGATCCTATTTTCTTCTGGACAGCAGATCAGAACAAGCACAGTGTGTGATTTCTAAAGTTAGTTCAGAGATTCTACAGATGCAGCAAAACGCATCATCATAACTTTCCATCATGGTAATAGATAGGCTGTCTGGAGGGGAAGAGGAGCATTCCTATAGCCTGACTGCCGTGTCTCATTTTCTCTAATAGGACATTGCACTGGGGAGATTTGGGCTCGGAGCAAAAAAACAAAGGGGCTCGAATCGGAGAGCGGCCGGGGGAACGCACCTCGGCAGACACAACAAACTTGGAGTGGAAGTGAAAGAGGGGAGGAATGGGGTGTAAGCGAAGGATGGAGGACGAAAGAGAGAAGCAGGACTGGGAATAAAAAAGAGCGATTTTAGCCAAAGTAGTAGTCTCTGTTTTTTTGTTTTACGCTGAGGGATGAGGTCTTACAGCTGTGAAATTCAAGTCCTGGTGTGGGAGAGGTGGGACCAACATACACACACTGACACACACACTCACACTCACACACACACACACACACACACACACACACACACACACACACACACACACACACACACACACACCTGAGGAGTGTTTATGCTAGCAGATGCTTCAGACACACCTGATCGAAAGATCATCCTTGGTCGGTCCAGTAGGCTGTAACAAACATCCCCCCCCCCCCCTCCTCAGGCTAGCATTGATCACAACGACCTGTCAGATGTTTTCCTACCTTTGATGACAAGTCTTCTTTTACAATCATATTTGGACATTATGGAAAATTACTTTCTTGCACAGAAAGACATTGAAGGATTGTTATCACGTTCATGACTGTAAATATGAAGTTACAGCCGGCAGCTACAGATCGACCTATCAGACAATGATTGGAACGAGTGGCTGTTCAAAAGGAACTAAATCCACCTTCAACACCTCTGAAGCTCACTAATTATGGAGTTTGTGCCAGACTATTTCCTGATTGGGAAGAGCTTCCTTTTCTAAATGGGAGAACATGAGCCACATCATATTTACTGGAGAGGAGAGCAGTATCGATCTCCGATCTCATTTTCAGCAATAAAGAAAAAGACCATGTTTCTTTTTTTCTTCTCCGTTTATTAATTTAATAAATAGCTTGCATTAAATTGAGTTACTCCCACCTTAAATCTATTGGAAAAATTGGACAGACTATTGGTTACTGGGGAATATGCGACAGCATAACATTGAGAAGTACTGCTTTTCATTTATGTGTGTTTGAACATCAACTGACTGCCTCAAGAAAGCTGGCACACTTTTTTGTTATAGCCATCTTAGTGTAGTTAGCCAACATTAGCCAATTAGAATAAGTTTCCTTCTCTTTTCCATTTGGCATTAATAGTAGTAAGCTTTTGCATTTTCATTACTAATTAGTTGCACATGTACAGTGAACATGCATCATGAGAGAAGTGCTCATGGAATACATGTTTTGCGCATTAATGCTGGGCGTAATTCCTCTTGCTGTTTAGAAAGTTATAGGCTAATGTGGCTAAGGTGATCTTATAGATGCATTTCAATGCAAAGCAGCCTTTTTTTTTTATTGATATAAAGTGACACCCAATGGTCACCTCTACTCCTTTTTTCTCCTCAGATGCACTTTTGAAATAGTTTAGTCCCACCCCTGCCGGTCCTGGACCACCTGCAGAAGTCTTAAAGGTTCAAAATACATTCCTTAAAGGGCCAGAGGTCAGGGAGTTAGAATCCTCCCACAGAAAACGTGGACGGGCAGAAACACTGAATACAAGTGAGAAAACATTTCTCAAATATCACAAGTTCTCAGCTCATTTAAGTGATGCTCAAATAAGCGAGAGAAATGTGCACCTTCCTATTTGCATAAACATCAACATAGAGTCAAATAAATTACATATGGAGGAAGTAGACTCCATGAGACTATTTTATTTGGTTGCTTTATTCGCAAAAGTTACTAGGGAAGAAGGCATGCTGGGAAATGCAAAGGGAGGAGCCCAGGACAAGTATATGCACTGGAGTAAAACACAATTATGTTGCGCTGCAGCAGATACGTCCACAAAGTGAACGAGTGAGAGAGCAAGAGAGACTGATTCATGTTCTTTTGCACGAAAGTTACCAACACAACAGCACCATGAACTCTCATTAGCCTATTTACATCATAACGATTGTGAGTGCAGCCAAATAATAAAACACGATTTGCTATTGTCACAATTTTATTTTCATGAATGGATGTTTAAAAAATCATTAAGAAAAAAAAAAAGATATATATTTAATCCACAGTTTGTTACAGGATTACGGCTGCTGGCGCCACTGACTGCAGGGATACTTTCTGTACTATAATGTCTCCAGATGATGCCCCCACTTTCCCACTAAATAAGCTCATTCTACTCTTTCCATTGCTGATTTTAGTTTGCCTTACATCTTCCAGTATTTTATTAGTGGGAGTGATTATATATTATGTTATTGTATTTTGACTTTACTGCCAGCAGCAAATTACCCAAGAGAGACTCTAAACTATTAAAGTCCATATGGTCTGAGCCTTTAAAGAGGGCGCTCTTTGTGATTGTGGGCGCAAATGAAGCAAAAAGACAAAATGATGGCATGAGTGCTGAGTCAGCTAGAATTTGGAAAAATAATTTACCAAGCATATCATGTATTTATTCTTTTCATATTGTGTGCGCCTTTGTTTTTCTATGCTGCTGGGACGACCGAATCTCCCCACTATGGGATCAATAAAGTCAAAAATCAAAACAAATTTAAATGGTAATGCAAATGTGTAATTGTAAAAAAAAAAAAAAAACAATACTTATTATGAGACCTAATGTTGCCTGTGGATATAAAGACATTTTCTAGCGAATACAAACACAGCTCAGTACGACTCAACCTGAGCCAAAAGCAGAAATGTCCAAGTTATTTTGACTTTTTTTTTTACCCAAAACAACAGTTTTGATTAAACTGCTTCACATGTTGGATTATATTAGGTTTGTGACATCACTAGATGTACCTCACCTTTTACTCCACATAAATAGAGGCCAAAAGTGTTGGTACCTTTACGCTTCGGTGAAGCTATTCTCCGTTCTTCCTGTCAAAATGAAAGCTCTTTCAACATACATATACCTGCATCTTTGATTTTCCAGAGAATAAAACATAAAAGCTGCGAAAAGAGCTCAATTATTGTTTATACTACAATAATATAAACATAATTATCGGTGCACCACGCTTAACATGGACAAGAGAAAGAAAAGAGTCGTCTGAGGAGATAAGGAAAAAAATATTTGCAAAGATCATGACTACAAGACCGTCTCCAAGCAGACTGATGTTCCAGTGACCGCAGTTTCTTATACTTTTAGGAAAATGATGTTCCATGGTACTTTAGCCAGCCTCCCTGGACATGGCTGTAGGAGCAAAACTGACCCCACATTGAACAGAGGGGTCGTTTAAATGGTGTTAATAGAACCAAGGAAAACGTATTAACTCATGCAAAGATGTCACTTTGTGAAGGAAAGTGGGCTCTATGGAAGAGGACCCAGGAAGATCCAACTTTTGAGAGAGAAACATAAAAAATAAAAAAGTAGAGGGTTTTTAATTTGAAGTCGCCGCATCCAGCAGTTAAACCAATGGTTTAACTTTGATCCCTCACTTCCATTTAAAAAAAACAAAAAAAAACCTGTAGTTCCCCAGTGTCCAGTCATATACTCTGTTTTGACTTAGTCATGTGTTTCTTTCAGGGGGGCCTAATCAAAGAGGAAACACTGCCCCTCCCCCCCTCCCCCATTGACCCTGCGCTAAACTGCATCAGTCTCTGGATACACATTTGTCGCACGGCGTGCCACCCACCACCGCCAGTAAATTCTCAAGCTATTGGAAACAATGCTTTACATTAGGAATTACATTTGATTTGACCTATTGGCTCTGTAACTGTCAGCATTACCTGTAAATAGAACGACAGCAGCTGAGAATATCTGGTGCAGCTGAGTGGCCGATACCCTGAGATCGCATCAGGTGTAAATGTGTGAAATTGTGTGAGTTTGAAGAAGGGCAGAAGAACACGCACGCTGAGGGAATCTCTGCTGGATAAATAACATTTAATAAAGTCAAATAAAGCTCGGTAGGAAGACGAGTGCGTTCAAACAGATCACTTGGCTGGAGCTCAGTATTGCATAAGAAAGTTTAGCAACAACGTCAAAGTTAACTGTTTCCTTCCTCGCGCTCCATTTTTCACACATGTTTGGAATGATTTGATTAATTGCCCCGAAGAATGCGGCCCTGGTGGGACACTTGTGAGTTACTTGCCCAAGGAGTGGAGCAGCAGATATCTTGTGATCACGTTTGTAATTTTTTTTTCCCCCTCCCTTTAACAGCAACAAGAGCTCTGCCAGAAGAACATTCGGTCAGCAGATTTCCCTCCCTCACATCCATTCTGTTCCTTGTTAGTGTTAGGGAAACTGAAAGTTATTAGAAAGGCATTATCAGTCATTGGCCATGGACGTGACAGCGAATAAAAAGAGATCGATGATTAATAGAAAGAGGACCGAGGAGATGATGTTTCCCCTGAGGAGCACCAACCCTTGTGTGGGAGTTGGGTGGAGGAGGCCGGGCTGAAACTCCTTGTTCATACAGGAGCAATCTTATCTCACTGTCATGAATAGCTTCCTGCTGTTCATGTCCTCTGGTGCAGCATAGAGAGTGTGGACTTTGACTGCTCTCTTAGTTGTTTTGTTTATTTTTTTTTATCCCTGTAAAAATGAACATTTGATAATAAAAAGCAGGAGACACACTGCATTTTGACTGCAGTGGCCGTGTTCCAGCTTTGGTTCTGAAAACGTAACGTGAAACACGAACAAAAACCACAGTAGCATTAATAACAGGGTGATTACATTATTGACATGAATGTACACCAGAAACAGTATTTATGGGGGATGTGTGTGTGTGTGTGTGTGTGTGTGTGTGTGTGTGTGTGTGTGTGTGTGTGTGTGTGTGTGTGTGTGTGTGTGTGTGTGTGTGTGTGTGTGTGTGTGTGTGTGTGTGTGTGTGTGTGTGTGTGTGTGTGTGTGTGTGTGTGTGTGTGTGTGTGTGTGTGTGTGTGTGTGTGTGTGTGTGTGTGTGTGTGTGTGTGTGTGTGTGTGTGTGTGTGTGTGTGTGTGTGTGTGTGTGTGTGTGTGTGTGTGTGTGTGTGTGTGTGTGTGTGTGTGTGTGTGTGTGTGTGTGTGTGTGTGTGTGTGTGTGTGTGTGTGTGTGTGTGTGTGTGTGTGTGTGTGTGTGTGTGTGTGTGTGTGTGTGTGTGTGTGTGTGTGTGTGTGTGTGGTGGGGGGGGGGGGGGGGGGGAGATAAGCAGTAAATCATTTTGAAAAAGAATGACAACGATGTAGCTAAATTCCTACAAAACCAAGTGAAAATCAACCGTGACGTCAGTCATTAGTTTGTGAACCGCCGTTCTGCCGCCTTTAGTTTGGCATTTTGGCTGTCGCCATCTTGGAATTTTGGAGCCAGAGGAGATCTCATTTTGACGAGCTGGGGAGGAGCAAGCTCTGGATCTGACCTCATCTAGAGTACACTACGCCCGGCCCACCTGTAGCAGAAACCTGATTGCGCCACGGGCATGTCGATCAAACACGCCCCCAAACATACCGCTTTTTGAGACCTAATATCGTGTTAATGATGAGATTATTTTCAGATGGACTGCCAGAAAACCAATAAGAAGGATTGACTACAGCGAATTACACCATGTTGACTTTTGGAAAAAAATGTATTGACTTTGTCTTTCATAAGAGAAGTTGAATGAGAGTCCAAGGAGCCAGAGCCTTTTTGGATCCAACCCTTAGCGGCCCTCAGTGGTACTGCAGTTAATGGCACCTCCACATCAGCCTCACTTTTTAGACCTGGAAGCTACTGTATGTCCACTTTTGTATTCAGTCTATGTGTATCTACAGTAAAAATCTTGAATCAAGGCTTTTTAAGAAGTAATGCTAGGTATGTGTTGTCCAAGTGAACAGGCAAATATTATCTGCAAAAATGCTCATCAGAATAAGTTATGTTGATGATGACATCATGAATACAATATTCACCTCCCCCGTCACACATTTTGTGCCTTGTACCATGTTATAAAGTGATTCCAATTTGCAAATTAATTTGCACTTCCACTTTTTTTTTCAGGTGGGGAAAAAAACAGCAGAAAAATGAAGAACAGAAGACAGAGAACTACAATGTAACTTGACTTTAATATGAAGTCCAATGAGAATGTCACTGGGTCAGTGAGTGTTTACATGTAGTCACATGATAAAGCTTCAGAAGATTACTGCAACTTCCTGTATCTGTTTCAAATTAAAAGCCTTTGTTTCAAATTAAAGGCCTGATATAGTGTTTCATGGACTGTCCAGCCAAATACTGCGTTTGGACTTAATCTTTTTTCATTACACTTACACCTGATGTTCTACACAATCCTGTCTTTTTTTTTTTTTTTTAATAACTACGAGCAAAGACGAGTGAGGAGAGTTTCTGGGAGCTGATAGCATTAACTGGAAACAGATCAGCTGTCAAAACAACATCCACTCAGCCAGAGAGCATTTCGGACATGCAGAGAGGGAACAGAGGAAGGGTGCGGAGATGAGAGGATGAGAAGGGGAAAGGAATTCTGGGATGCAGACACCCCCCCCCCCTTGGCCTCTTCTGAGTCCTCCCCCTCCTCACATCTCTCCCTTCCTTAGTCAGGAAACCCCCAGCGGTTTTGAGCAGAAACCGGATCTCTCATCTCTTGTCTGTGTGTTGCACTGGGATGTCCCGGGCTCATTATCCTGCTCATTATACTCCTCTTTTATTCCCAAACATAAATACTGTCTCCCCCCCCCCCCATGTCTTTGTATGTCCCTTCCTTCCCCTCTATATTCTCTATCTCTCAATCACTGTGTTTCTCTGTCTCTCTCTGCCGCTCAAACCTCTCCAACCACACATTGATGTCCCCAGCTGACCATTAGAGGGCCAGTGATGTGATCAACCGCTCATTAGTCATCGTGATTGACAGCTGGCATTGTGTGTGGGGGAGAGTCATGTTGGTAGGTCCGCACGTCACTGCTGGGCACCTTCTTGATTTAATTTCGAGACAGAGTGAGAGAGTGGAGGATGAAGGAGAGAGCGAGAGAAACAGATGCATACAGAGGTGTGGAGGTCCGAAACTAAAGCCGAGCAGCAGAAACCTGTCAAAGAGTAGGATACTCCTCATACAGCAAACATCAAATAAAAATGTTCAGAGTTTTATGCAGATGACATTGTTATTTATTACACTCAACTCATGTACTTGTAGCCCTCTCATGGTTTCAACTTCAACCTTTCGCACAGAACAAAACTTTTTCTATGGTCAAAAGTATAAACTTTTTTTAATGCTACTAAACCAAATTTATGCTATTTAAAAATTCTAACAACCAATTAACAAACTCCACAAGGTTGAATATATGTATATATTTGTCTTTTTATATACGCATTGTTTTTATTTTTGATTCATCTTTAAAGCTTCATATTTAGCAATTTAAAGAAAACTGATAATGATTATTTATTCTTTTTCCACAACAAGGTTGGCTTCTTTTTGTATTTTCAGATACTTTCCTTCTTTTCTTTACAATTGGGATGTAATGTAAATACATGTGGCTTCTCAAGACCTATTTCCCTGGAAACCGTATCTCATGGAGTACTGCATTATATTTATATACATTCTTAGATTACAACCATAATATTTACACAAGTACAGTGTAGAAATGTGTAAATAACTTTGCTCTTCACTCCCGGGACTCATAACAAACCTGAATTGAGGGAGGGAAGACCGACACAACTTCAGATAAACCACTGGTGTTGGTCTTAATGGAACATTAGCACGTGTCTGTACTGTAGAGACACTACTTTACAAAGTGTTTTTACATGAAAGTACATATCTCACACATTTGCATAATTTTCCTTGAGACCTGTTGATATTTGACTTTCAGTGTCAAGCACAATATACAATCTTGAACTCCACCCTGTTAATCATCCAGGCAGGCTGACAGATGGAGAGTGCAGTGCTGGTTGAACTGACCTCGGTCACGCCAGCTTGTCTTACTCCTGGGTTCTCCTGAATAAAAATGTTACAACGGCAACAACAGGCTGCTCCACAACATGTCAGATAAAATAAGGGTGATTAATCAGAACTGCCTGCCTACTGTCTCTCTCTCACCGAGACTAAGGCCTCTTATTATGTATCAGTACTGTTGCTGGAGATGAAGTGACATCTCCAGCACAGCCGTGGTTGAGAAAACATCAAGTTAGAAAACGTCAAGATTATTTTTTTCTTCTTTTTTTTTTTTTTTTTTTATCTGAAAAGCTGATACAAGTAAATGTGGTTGAACACAAAGCATGACTCGTCAAGCTGTCGTCAAGGATTTCAATGTAAAGGTAGCAGTAAAGTGTGACTGTAGCCCTGTACTGTGCTCAATAGAGTCAGTGGACCACACTTTAACTCAGGGAGCTTAGTGAAACTCTGCAATATATGGTTACAAGTGAGATACCAAACAAATTAGATGTCCCTCACTTTATGGCCTTACATTCATATTTGCATACTTCATAAGGTACAAAGTGAAGGCAGTTTGCTTTATTATCTCGATATACTTCATCAGAACCTGTTGCACTGTTACTAAATTGAAAACTCAATGATATATCTGAGTTTAATAGTGAATCTGTGATATGTCCTTCACTCACGAGAGAGTGCAAACAATTGGGGTTTGACAGATGGACGTAGTGTGAAAGTAATGGACAGAAGAGTGGCAGCGAAAGATGGATGGAGACAGTGAGGGATGGACAGATGAGGGGAAGAGAGGAGGGAGGTCTGACATTGATTAATGATCCTCTCAGTGTGTGTGTGTGTGTGTGTGTGTGTGTGTGTGTGTGTGTGTGTGTGTGTGTGTGTGTGTGTGTGTGTGTGTGTGTGTGTGTGTGTGTGTGCGTGATGTGTGGAATGGATCCCAGAGTTTATATGATGGTCACCAGTTTCAGTACGACAAGCTAGTTGAGGTCTTTGTTGTTTTTCCATTCAGTTTTGAAAAAATATAGGCTTCAATAATATATATAATTATCGGGGACTGTATATAAATTATTAGTTGGGGAGGAATGTTAGAATGCATTTACATTTTTTGCTGAAAAGTCCGACGTTTTTGGGGAGCAGGCGAGTGTCTTTTACATTTTTTCACATGCCAGGAATATATTATGTTTTGGTCTGTCTCAAATTAAAGTTTCAAATTTTTAAAAATATGGCTTTTGGAACATTTATTCTTATGCTTGTCCGACCCAAGTACACATCTTTAGTTTCTTCCATTTAAGAGGGGGGGAGGGATATGCTTGAAATACCAACTGCGTATGTGGGAGTGTTTAAGAGCAGATCAAGTTGCATTGTGGGTAATGTTGAGACCAGGTTTGGACAAGAGAGATGAACATATATAATAAAACAAAGATGAGTTATCTGGTTCCTCTGCACTGATTTTTATCCTTTTGAACTGTCAGTGATTAGTCTGACAATGTTGTGAAATATGTTTCTGTCCGTAGAGGACATCCAAAGACCTTTGCATGGCTATATTTTAATTCTGCCTGAAGGCCGAGGAATAGTAATATCGATTTTGATTTATCCCATGACGAAGCCCGTGAGATGCAGTTGAAAGTTCCAGAAAAAAAAGGTCATGCAAAACAATAAGGCCTCAAGGTACACTCCTGAAGGCCATGACCTCTGCTCTTCAGACTTCCTGTCATTAACCAACCAGATGATAACATCCTGATGACATCACCGCTCATCCATCATTTGACTGGCTGCAGCTCTGCTGCAGTGATTGCAAGGCCACTGATAGTGATTGGTGATTGTGGTGGGATGCTGATTATGCTAAGCACCCAGGCAATTGTGTACCATATGTGTGTGTTTGTGTGTGTGTGTGTGTGTGTGTGTATGCATTTACTAGTACATGAATCTCCACTCAGTCAGCTGCAGAGATGCCTTCACATTAAAACCTGATTACTGTTCAACCTGCTGACCCTAACTGTGAACCCTGACAACTGCTTCTTCCTCTTCCTTTTCCTCGTTTCTCTCTCTGTCATCTCATCAGTCATCTTTTACCTTTAGTTTTCTTTCATGATTAAATTAGAGTTACAGATGCTGTCTAGTACAATAATCACCCTCAAGAAACATCGTCATGACCGCCAGTTCAAGAGCAACTCCTCAACATTGTGGCACCTCAAATGACGCGGTTAGAGTCTGGGTAACAATATCCGACCATGCAGACACACAGCGCTCGACATAGTTGCACATAATAATAGTGTTTTGTTGTGTTGGGAGGTATAAAATAACCCTCTCTGGTCTGGGCTTCAAGAAAATATCAGTTTAATTTCTTTCCATTTATTACAATTGAGGAAACATGAGTTTAACCACAGTCATGGCTTATTCAGGCCCTGGTTGCATCATAATGGAGCTGCATTAACCACAAAGCCAAACAAAAGATACATTAAACTGACCCTGCACTCCGCAAAAACTCCTTCAACCTTTCCCCTAAATCCTCTCTCAAGTGACAAATGGGTGGAAATGAATACAAATCCCCCACAATCCTCTTTGGCTGTATCCCTCCTTTAGTTCTGGCCTGCTATGTTTTTTGCAATCAAAACGCACACATACACGTACTTTGTGGCAACACAACTGTATTTAACACCTCCAGCCTCCCCCCGGTGTGTCCACCCCACCCTGACTCTCCTGTGTGTCTTTTCACCCGGCGCACTGAGAGCCAAACTGCTGCAGGCCAGAAACACCCTGTTAGCAGGCAGACACAGAGAGGAGAGGCTAATGGCTCTCGGTGATACGGCCTGGTGATACTGAACAGTGAGTTTTAAAGGCTGTAATCACTTTTTCTTCCTCCCCTGGAGTTTCTTTCATTGGAGAAAAGCTTGGAGGAGATGTGATTAGAGGGACTTCTTACAGCTTGGCCAGTAGAATTGTATTATTCAGCAAACCAAACATTGAAATGATAGAACACTGTGACATAGTTACAACAAAGTTTGACATAATACAGGTTGTACATTTTTCAAATATACTTTGAGACATTTGATTTAGAAAACGGTGCAACTACAGTAGGAAGTCAAACTTGAACATGGCTGTTGGGGTGTAGTCTCCGATATCCTATAAGTCCATAGGAACAGCGTAAACACAATGCTGACCTAAGAGAAATGTGTTAGCAAACACTCCCATTTATACATCCAGCAGACCAAGAGAAATGTCAGCATTCTTTTGGAGCGGTGTTTGTAGCCATAAAACAAATGTAAGTCTATTCACCAACACCGGAGTCCTTCAGCAGCTCTGTTCACCAGCTAACCTCTAACCTTGACAGCATATAGTAGGTTTAACAGAGGTTTCTGCCAGCTGTGGCTAAAAACAAGTTTGATGCGGACAGTAAAAGGAAACCAATATATTAAAGTTGGTGGTCGTGAAACCAAAACAATGAATGACACTAAAATGCTCCACAGAGTTGAGAGAAACTGCTGAGTTGGCTGATAATCCTCTGGTGTTTTACCACTGTAAACAACTCCACAACTTCACATTAAACATAACAATGTTTTGTATGATGTCAATCTAGAAGTATTGATTAGTGCAGCTTTAAGGAACCAGACAAAAGCAAATATCTGCACGTCTTAAATCACAATGCAGCTGAATGCAGTCGTTTGTTCCTGGCATTCCCTGAAAACAGTGAACTAATCTGAGAAATTGTCCGCTTGGTTGTTCTAAAAACATACTCTTGAAACATTTGGCTCATGCTTGATAATAACTGCCATCCTGTCCCGTCATGCCTTTTATGATTCCCAAATGAACCCTACTTTGAGATGTTTTGTGCCAGACGCTGGCAGAGAGCTGAGGGTCAAACTGACAGGATAAAAACAAGACTGTGGTTATCCCGTAAGACACAACCAGGCATGTAGCATCAAGACACGTCAAGGTAACCGGCCTTGCTGATAGAATAAGAGGAATATTGGGTGGATATCGCCTTCATTTTGAAGGATTGGAAGTAGATGTAGTGTAGGAAAGAAAATATAAATACATTTTTGTGCACGCACAGGTGCTAATGTCCAGCAGAGACTCGGTGTTGCCCAAGAGATGGATATTATCCCCTCCACTGACTACCTCGCTCTCTCTGCAAAAATGCTTTTTTCACAGTCCAACGGACGATCAGGTTTCCAAGCTTAAATCCGTGGTGTACAACGAGCTGCCAATAACAGCGTTCACTTGAGTCCTGATACAAGCCTCGGTGGGTGCCAATGCCTAATTTTAATTACGGGAAACCCTTTGCTTCGCCAAAAGCTTTATCACGTCTAATTACCTCTGTTTTAAAACTGCGTTGTCCACGTTGAGCAACACAGGGGTAAATTTGGAAGGTGCACTCATAGATGTTTGGGAGCTTATCCTTTATGTGTCCTGCATGAACATTCCCGAAATATTCTCTGTCATTTCCAATGAAAACCAAGAAAAATGAGTGAGCCGAAAGGAAAAGCTAAAAAAAAGAACGCACCAAAAAGGGAAATTTCTCAATTGGTGATATCGCAGATGCCGAGTGTAGAGATGCATCTCCCGATCATCAAGCAGATGCAGTGAAAGCAGCATTATCTGAACAGTGTGGAATGTAATGATTGGCTGATACACAGGAGAAGATGAGACCCCATGGGAGCGAGAGAAAGAAGAAGAGCCTGGGGATGAAAAGACAGGAAAATAGATTACGGAGAGTGAGTCTGAAGGAGGAAATATAGGAAAATACCAGAGGGTGAAAGGTGGAAAAACAGCAGAGAAGAAAAGCAGAGGATACGGTGTCCTCTGGAAGGTCAAGAAAAGAAATGTTGATATGCTTTGCAGAAAGCTCTCCCTGAAATATCATCTTCTCTTTGAATCAAAAGGCCGACAGGATGGGAAGCCGAGAGAGTAAAAAGAAACGAGTTTTTGGACGTGCAGCTGCAGCGTTTTACACGTGTCCGGCTATCAAAAGCCTACCGAAGCCTCGCTATAACAAGCAGCAAGATGATGAGGTGCCTATGAGGTAGAGGTGGAGAGAGGGAGAGAGGGAGAGGAAGGGCTGGATAGGACGACGGGATCAAAGTCGCATTCGAACCGGATAGCTCTCCTTAAACCCTCCCATCACATTAGGTCACCCTCGAGAGCGCTGTCACCTTATGAATTCTCATGGAGTGTTTTATAATTTTTTTATGATTTCCACCCGTCGCCATCACCACACCCTGATGCAACGCGCTGCAGTTTCAAACGGACGGCTTTTTAAATTGAAGTGCATGTTTCTAAGTTAGTGTACATGTGTAACACACACACACACACACACACACACACACACACACACACACACACACACTGGCTTACATGGATCAGGTCTGTCCACCTTGGGGTGTGACAGGGTGCCAAGACTGCTTACCGTGGAACAAAGTGAGTCCCTTTATGGACCGACACTGAAGTCTTGCAAGATTAAAAAATAAGCCGCACATCCTGCCTTCAGTGAGTTAACAATTATTCATAATGATATAAACTCATTTGGATGAGTCTGTTTTGTATGAAATATTTGATCACCCATTAAAGACACTGAATATTAGCCGGGTTCCAAACGGCGTACCTACGGGCGTTGACACTGACATGCAAACATTGAGCGCACCACAAGCACCTGTATGCACTCAAAACAATCCAAAAATGGAGTCCTAAATGCTGGACACGTTCCACACTCAAAGGTCACCATGTTGGCTACTAAGCGGAAAAGGAGGGAAAAAAGATGCAAAGAATCTGTAAGAAAGCTGTAGCTGTTTCTGAGAACCTCACAGAAATGTTTTTTTTTTTTTACTCTCTACCACCAGAGTGCTGTTGGACAGAAGCCATCAGTGTTTGTATTGCGTGCGTTAAGAGGGCACAAAATCACGTTCATTTCAGGGTAAAACAATTAAAGCCGGCGGATATGTTGACGGATGTAACGGTTATTTCCAGCAAGTGCAGTGCGGCAGTGTGTGGTTTGAGAGTACCAAGGGGAAATTCAAGTAGTATACATGCAAGAGTCCTAACATGCAAGACTATATCTTAGTGTACTGAGGGAAGTACATCATTTCAAACACAGCCATTGTATATATCATGGTCCCCAGAGGATGAATCCCAAAGACTTTTGTGGCCTGCTTTGTATGATCAAATCAGCATTAGCTGTGCTTTTTGTTTCGTGCTAATTGACAAATATTAGCTTGCTGTCATGGTAAACTAAGATGCAGTTAAGTAATTAATTAGTATTAGCATTCGAACATGCAAAACTAAGGTGTAATAAACCAATATTAGCATGCTAACATGATAACATCACCTAAGATGGTGAACAAAAAAGTATCATACCAAAACATCAGCTCAACATCTGCAGTATTGTGGCTATGAGCACGTTGCCATGCCAGTATTAGCATTTAGCTCAATTAAACCTAAAGAATATGTTTACGTGGTTGGGTTTATTACTGGGTTTATTTAGTTTCACACAAATGAACCAGCACATATAAACAAAAATCGCATGAACTCACAAGTAGCTCATTCATTGGACAGAGTTTTGTCATAAATTTGGCAGTAACAGAAATCAAAATAAACTTTTCCAATCCTCAAAAGTTTATGTCATTACATTGAGCAATTCCACATTCTTTATTGTTGTTTACGTATTGTCATTTTCGAGGACTCCTGGAAATCAAATGAGATGTGCCCAAACAATCCAGACCAATTTTTTAAAAAAACATACTGTCAAAGCACCCTGAACCCTTTCCCCTGATTGGAAGTGTGCTAACAGATGAAGCCATCAGACATGTAATTGGAAGAAGACCCACAACATCTGGTGGACATTTCGTCATGGCCCCTCTCCCCCTATTTGTTTGTTTTCCTCCACCTCCTCCTCCTCCTCTACAACCACTCCACCAGCTCCTGTCATGTTGTGTTGCATTGGTTCTTAGCTGAAGTGGAGGAGCTGGAGTGCAAACTAAATTGTTGTCGAGTGTGTGCTAAGGTCATGTTTTTGTACAGTTGCCATTCTAGAAGGCTGGTATCTCATTCATTAGCATCCTTTAAATTTATGAAAGGGGGACAAAATCATTTTTTTACAAACAATATTTTCAAAAGGTGGAACAAACGTTCAGCAATCTCAGCATGGATGTAGTGAATGAAGGATACTTGAGTGCCTTCATATGTTCATCCACCAGATCTGCAAATTGCATCAGTTAAAAACCACATCCATAGAGCGGACGCAGCATGTTAAAACTACCCTTGCTCTTACAAGTTGATCTCATTTTACCTCCAGGACCCCGGTGGTTTTGGATCAAGCTTTAAGCTCGGCGCGGACTCACTTGAGAGGAACTGGCCTCTGTAGTTAGATATGATCCAGAAGTGAGCACCACTGTCGCCGAGAGTAATTGGGCTCATTGTGCGTATGTGAAACCATGTCTTTACATGTTCTGCTGATATAAGCTAGCATATTGTCACACAATTTGAGCGCTAAATAAGCCCACACACAGCTGTCACAGCATAACAAGCCAGAGAGGAAAATGTAGTGTGAACGAAGGAGTGCCTACTTTTGCAAACACTTGCTACCTTTATCTTCTTAGTGTCACTCCCTTCTTTGGCCTCACTGTGCATGTATCACTTCTTATTATTTTAAGGTCCAACCGTTCCGAGGTCTCTTACTCTATGCTCTCTCCAACTTTTAGTCCTGTGATGAAAAACAGGCAGTCCTACTGGAAGACCTCAGAAAATGTTTGGATGGACAGCCACCTGCATTATAACTAACAAAATTGTTGTAATGTGAGAGATTTTCTAGCAACACTTCTGATGAAGAAATTAGACCTGCTTTGAATGTTTTTGTGGACATCCTGTGGTTTAATTGTACTTCGCTGCAGTGATGGACAGGTGTATTTCAAAATACACTCAAAATGAACGTTTAAAAAGTGATGCCATTACAGAGGTGACATTACCACTGAGAGCCAACAGGGGCTGGCTCCAACAGATTCAAAAAGTGGTGGTACTGTGGACAATAATTCCCTGATTAATTAGATGTGAGGCCTCAAAGAGCTATGTTTGGGGGTATGCCTAGTTTGATTGACACGTCTGCAGCCGGCATACTGTTCTCTGGTTCTCAGTCAGATCCTCCTCACTCCTCCCAAGCTCAACCAAATATGGTCACTTCTGGCTCCAAGATAGCAACGACCAAATTGCCAGACTCAACTTCAAAATAGCAGTTCACACACCAATGAGTGAAGTCACGGTGGGTTTGCACAGAACACACTACCAGACCACATCCCACCATGCCCATCAGTAATTTCAGGAAGTCAAACAGCCCTGAAAATTGAGTCATAAAAGACAAAACTTTGCTTTTCTATGTAGTAAATTTAAACTCCAAACATGAGACGTGGAGAAAGACTATTTCCGAATGATTTGTACAATGACTTGTGCAACAGGTCGAGACTGTTCATTGATTTTGTTGGTGCAAAATGTTGACTGAAGTGCTCACTACGAACACATCAGTTGATTTAATTCGTTTGAAGGTCAATGTCTTTGCTGCTGCTCACAATTCATGCTCTAAATTTGTATTTTATCCACGTACTCGTGTAGCACAAAATCTTTTCCTACACGAGGAGTTGCAGCATTAAAAAAAACACACACTTATTAGCAGTTTACCACTTTAATAACATGATACGTGGAGTGTAAGGCCACTCTGGCCACACTTAAACATACGCTAATCAAGCTTTCCAGTGCCTCACTGCAGCACCCAATATCCTTGTAATAACAACGAACGATGACCAATCCAAAGCAAGAGCCCTCATAAAAAGCATCTTGACGTGTGACTGCTGATGGAAACTCTCTGTTCTCCTAATAGTCCTGGAACAGAACGTAGTGTCCTGTCCACTGAGAAGAAAGAGCGCTCAAAAGAGCCTTTAAAGATGCCTCACAAAGTGTTGCCGCTACGGTTTTTCGAACACCGACTTCATAAATGTGTCATGAGTCCCGTCAGGGTGCAAAATAAGCAGCGTTCACGGAGTGCTTGCGGTTGTGACGAGTTCTTAGGTGTTTATTGGCGACCTCTCTAAACACCCCCCAAAACAAATCCTCCTTCAGAGAGCGTACGCCTCTGGTCCCCGCCCCTGCAAAACGGCCTCTATCTTCCGCCATAAACGTCTCATTTCATGGGTGGACGGGTGGGTGTGGTGGAGACGGCTGAAGGTGGTGAGTGTTGCTTGGCTCCGTGTCACATTTTCCAACGTGAAGAAAACAAGTCTATTTGTGAAGTCGGCACAGGAGCAGAGTGTACCTTTGCAAGAGGAGTGTGTTACGTGCGGTGAGTCCCCACGTGCTTTAGTGTGTGTGTGTGTGTGTGTGTGTGTGTGTGTGTGTGTGTGTGCGCGTGCGCGCGTTTCTGGTTTTGCCAGAGCCGGATTGGTGGCTGGCTGGTTGATTCCAGTGGCATTCGGGCTGTGTTTGGGCAGCTTGGCCGATGAGCTGTGTTATTACCGAGAACTGGTTACACACAGACATGACCAAAAATGTATTAAAGTATACAGTGGCCTTTGAATATTTACATTGATTGAGTTGTTTCATGAGACATTTAAGAAACCACCAATTAAACTAGACATGTTATAAAAGATGTCCCTTTTTAGGTGTTGAAAACAATGCCATTACCGTATATCCCTTCTCCGTGGATCTACGGTGCACTTTCTTCCTCTGCCTCTGGACTCTTACATCATTCATCAGTGTGTGAGAATGAAAAATAAAATATGTGTGTGAGTTTCTGGGACAGGGATAATGAAGCAAAGAAGGAGCGCAAGGCTGTAATTTAGTCAACCATGAGATTGCGGGGGTATCAGCATGGCAGAACTAATCAAATGTCACAGTCACCCCGTCTCCCTCTGCCTCTGCCACTTTTCCATCAGGGGTATAGTTAGCATAGAGGGTATTAGCCCATACCCACATCCCATAGCCATAACTTTGAGGTCAGTTCTGCTGTTTAAAATGAGCTCTCAAAGGATTGTCGGGGTGGGAGCTCCCGCATCGGACCCAACGGCACCAGAACAAAACGAGTACAAGACCAATTGTACATTTTCCACTTCAGCTCTCAGCTGAGTAAGTACCAAATAAATGTACCCCGTTTTGCTAAGAAAACCATAATGACATATTGAGAACATTAACGTGCACTATTTGGTCAAAGAAGTTCAATGAATTCATTGGGTCACCTGAATTATATCAATAGAACAAGTATGGGTTTAATGTGATGCCATATGTACAGAGAACAGAGCAGTGGGATGCCAACTGGCTAAATACTGTAAGAACTACATAGTAGAGTTGGGTCCCGAACTTCCGATACTTTTATGGCATAGACGGGATTGCTTTGGTTTTGATACCATCTACTTAAAAAAAAAAAATATCTCATCATTCAGTAACAAACTTTGATACCATAGCTGGAAACTAAGCTCTAAACATCTAAAGAGGAATGAGAAGGTATACCACCCCAGAGGCATCATTCTGCTCATGCTTTTGAATGTGATCAGTATAAAACGGCATGTGCAGCTAGATTGTATAATGAGAAAACATATGGGAGTAATCTTTATTCTTAATGAAATATTACCGGTTGTGCCAAGTCTTGACAGCTCTGCTAGCTGTTAAAGGCTATGAAAGGCAACACGTCACCAATTGTGCAATTTACTGTAAAACTATGGGATAGTTTTACTCAGCATATTATCATTTCAGACTATCCAAAGATAGATCATAGTGAGAAAACACCCCAACATTTATGTCAATAATATTTATAAAAAAAAAATTGCTAGTGATACAATGATAGCAAGCGGTTACTCAATGTATTTAAAATATGATACCATACATGAATCTGGTGTTTTATCATATAATGTGTAATCGTACTAGACCTCGACATTTCTCGATCGATTAGTCACTGGTACCAGTAATTACTGAACGACACCCAGTCCTACACAGTGAAACCTCACAGGATGGATATACATGCCAGCTGTAGTGTCAGAGGAGCAATAATGTCGAAATGCACCTTTGCTACTTTAATACTCAACATTCATCGCTAATGCAAGTAGAAGTGTGGTCTTTACATGACAAGGCGGAAAGTAAATACATGGAGGTTGAGGTGGTGGATGGGCATATTGTCCAACTTTTACACAGGAGATCTTTGCATCCTCTCACAGCTTTCCCTAACTTTAACTATGTGATTTAGTGGCCTGACTCTTGCCATACCTTAACTTCAGATGGAGCAGTCAGCTGTATCCATACTGGTGCCAATACCGCTCTAATTAAGCAAATTGGCCATGACACAGTTAATATTAAGTCCATTCAGTCAATCATGGCTGACTGTCAAATCATTTTTTTAGTGCCACAGCAATGTCATGCCTCATTAACCGTCACATTAATACTGTTCATTTTGGGAAAAAGAGAGAACTAGTAGTGGATGCTTACCCTGCATTAGCAAATAGACCGAGTTGATTGGAGAAAAAAACTGGGCCTGCGCATCCCTAATCACAACCTTAAAGTATTTGCAATTCAAAGATGGAATAGAAAGTAAGAATTAAAAAAAAAAAAAAATTGGCATTGGAAGTGAGGAGCAGTTTTGCAAAATCATCTGATGTCGACATTCTTGTCTAGCGATAGGGTTCATAGGACAACTCCCTGCTATACAGTAAACCACATCTGGAAACACTTGGAAGCTTGCTGTGAGATTTATGATACAAGTCCAGAGCCTCTAAAAGGCCCCAAAGGTTCACTAATTAGGTTCTTAAGATTTCACCGATTGTTGATTGTGCTATGTTAAACTGGAAAGGTGAGGGAAAACTTCCCTTCATCTATGATTTGATAAAAACTGAGGTCTATTTGTTTTAACAGTCTGCTCTATCAGGTTGCTGAGCTCGGGGACTTTAACACTGGGATCAGTAGAGATGGGTCCTGACAGGCAAAAGTGACTCAAGCGCACTATTTGTGTGCTGGGGTGTGAGAAATGTGTGGAACAATTGTGCTTCAGTGAGGTCATTGATGTGCTCCTATATATTGTCTCCACTTTGATAGACCAGCACGGGAGGAAACAAATTGCAGACATTACAGAACATTACAAAGAAAACTTATCAGTTTACATGGCAAAAGCAAGTACTTGACAATACAAACCACCCTCATGTTTAGTACTGGAGACACACCTTGGTTCAAAGATGTACCAGTAACTCACATGAACATATTTAAAATGACTGTTTTTTTAGTTAATTTGTCTACTAAAAGGTTGTCGTCAACTAAAAAGCTATCTCACAAATATACCAATAAAAAACAACAACATACTTTTGAATATAAGAACGAATGTTTGTAAGACCCTAATAAGTTTATCCTGTTTTAGGAGGTGCAGGTTCAAGTCTCAGGTGACCCGTTAATCTGTCAAAGCCAATCTCTCAAGGCACACAGAGGATGATTCTCTGTACGAGCAGTCACTCTATCAAAGATGTTCCAGGAAAGGATAAAAAAAAAAAAAAAAAAAAAAAAAATTGTTAGCACAAAACGCATCCAAAGTGGGAGATTCTCGTGACCAAAAAAAGAGGAGTTGACAAATGTGCATTGCTTTTTATTATAAAACATCTTGAAACAGAAAATTAATTTTGAGTGCCTCAAATCTGCATGGTTCAACACCGTCTAGTTTAACAAGGACCTGAAATTTAAAAAAAATCTGAGTCTTTTATCTGAAATATTTTACAGGATTTGCTAAAACTGTTGCAGGGAATCTAGAAACATGAAGCTGAGTAGCAGAGGTGAGCATTTTGGAAAGACAGTTGGGTGAATGCCTCTTTCCATTTGGTTGGGAGTTTCAAAGTGTCTTGTTTTTGGAAAGATTTGTACATTTAACACAGCTCCATCCACCTCCTCCCCAAAAGCACCCAATCAGAGTGTTGGCAGACAATGGAATAGGCACTCATCAGAAATCTGTTTTAAATATGTTGGCTCGTCGGAGCCTCCTCAACCTACTGATCAAACAGCACCTACTTCTAAGCTAGAGGGTTACAGTATTTCCAGCTTTTAGGGGCCGTAGCAATTGTGACAGGAGCAAAGGAGGAAGTCAGGTGAAGTTGCATAAAGACTCTTAGTACTAGTATGCTTGGTACCTACTAGCCGGTCTAGTAGATCCCTACTGGCCTATATACCGTATTTCGGTCAGATGTGTGATAGTAATCACCCATTCAATAGTCTGCTAACAGTCAAACAGAGTACCAAAGGTTAATCCTAAAAGTAATGGGAAGAAGTGAAAACTGTTGTTATGTGTGTGATTTTGTTAGATACCTTGCATCAGAGTTCTGGACTTGAACTACAAAAGGGTTTGTGGTAGTCAAGTTTACACATCTGTGTTCCCTCTGGACTCTCTCTATAAAACGTCCCTTTGAAAATGACCTAAAAGAGATAAACGACAAGAGTGTGTTCTCCAGTAAATGTTCATAATTCTCTACTATTCATTGCATTACTGAGTTAAGAACATTTCCAAGACATGTCAACACTCAATGAAGCAGCGGGCTCATGTGGTCCATTCAGGTCCCCCTCGAGTTGTCTTTGGGTAGTACTTGTCATTTTAGTGCGTTAAAAATAAACTAACCCTTTGGCTGTATGTGGAAGAATACCCTTTGATTGGATGTCAAAAATAGAACTGCATTTCTCCTGTTGTAGCTTTGCTATTTACTGGAGTCCTCATAATTGATTTCTTTCGTGGCTCTGAAGCTTTTGCTGTTGTCTTCCCGCTTGTCAGCTCAATGTGAATCCGATCCGAACCGGTTACTTTCACACGCAAACATTTCAACCTGTCATGTAAAGGTTGATAATTCTGTGATCTATGATTTAATACTGAAACAGAAATTGATATTGGCAGGAGTTTTTACCCCACCCTTTGATCCCAACGGCTTGAACACTTGCACTGGTACAGATGGGTCACCGCCGGCAATGACTCAGTGCCATTGTTCACATGGTGGGAAAGAGGACGAAGTGAGAAACAGGGTGGAAAACAAATGGAAAGTTTCTTTTTTAAGACTGATTTTTATTTTTATTCAGCCTATTTATCTTCTTCTTTCAGACTACTGTGGAAAGGCAGCTCATATATCTTGATGATGAATATGAATTTGCTACGGAGCCACATGATTTGAAGCCAAGTGGCGAAGGACTGACTGCGAGACTGACCGAGACGGACAGCTAGACAGATAGTCATCCTGCCCACCAAGCTCACCTTGTCCTCTGAGAGGCTAATGTTTCTGGGAAAATCCCACTCCGCTTGTTGCCCTGTCAGTTCCTTACAGCTGGCACGGGCATATGGATGGATGACAGCCTGATGGAAAACGGGTTCCAGTGAGCTGATCAGACAAAGAGAGTGGGACGGATGTGGGTGAAGGATGTGGATGAAGGAGTGGATAAGCTTTGGTCCAAGGGTGTCGTTGTGATTGGGCATAATCTTCATCCACCCCTGGTTCTTTCTCACCTTTTCTAATTGAATCCCTTTCCCCTCGACGACATAGACACCGCAAGCCGTTAAAGCAGCTCAGACACTTCCTTGGCACACAACAGGCCCTGAATGTCACTCTCTTTCAGCAACACTTAAATCACCACAAGTCCCAGGATCCAAGGATTAAAAAAAAAAAATAAAACCTTTACCATATGACAACAAGATGCAAGCATGGGGAAATAAGGTGGCTGGTGAAACCGCCTGTTTTTCAGGTTTTGCTTTACACTGATTTCTCTCGACTTCCGTACAAATTAGGTGCCATTATTGGGTCGACAAACCTGGGCATTTGCTCGAAAGGGGAGGGTCGGACTTGGACGGGCTGTCTAAACAAACGCAACAATGGTTTTTATTGTCGTGCTGGCTCAAACTCACCCACACACCCCTGGCAGGGAGCGCAGCTCTCAGTGGAACAGCCCGTCAGTGAGCATAAACTTGATTTGGCTGATTATGAACTGAGAGGTGCTCTTACTGAGACTTGGCGTCACTTTCTTTTCTCTTTTTATTCTCATTCCGCTGTGTTCCCAGCTTTGTTGGATGGAGAGATAAAGAGAAAGAAGGCTGACAGAGACAGAAAAGGGATGGAAAAAGGGAGTTTTTTGATGACCATGAGTGTTTTCCAACAATGTTTTCTTAAATACTACCCAGTAATAGATTTTCTTGGAGCTGTCCATTCCCTTTTGCCTTTCATATGTGTGAACAATGAATCTTGGTGGCTTCCCAGCGAATGCGGCCCTCCCGGCTGGCACCACACGCCCATCACTGGGCTGGCAAAGTGGCTGTTTAAAGCACAGCATGGTTGGCACTGGAAAGCCTCTGGCTGTTAGTGGTTAACCCAGGGCTCCCCACGGGGCTCGCTGCTCACTCGTCATCCTGCCAGCCTCCCAGTGAAATCCATAAAGTTTCCGGTGTCAATGACGTAGAAGGGATCATTCAAAAATATTGGAACGTTTATATGTTTTAATGGTGAGAAATGGACATATTTTCCATGTTTTGATATTGGCAGAGACAAATATGTTTTAATGTAACATAAAAAGTTCCCTTATATGAGAACTTCTTACATTGATCTTGTATTTGCACTACAGGACATCCTGTCTTCAGTGGTACAGAAATTCAGTAACTGGTTTCCATACAAAACTTCCTACAATTCCACATAATCATCCACAATCATTTTGCACTTTGAATCTTGGTGTTCGCTTCAGTCTTCGCTGGGATCATGGGGTCAAACCCTGTTTACGTGAGGATTTCACTCTGCAACTCTGAAGAGCAGACCAATCAGCAATCAGGGGGAGTGGCTAAGTGTAATGAAACTGAAGTCAAGTGTTTGTTTTAAAATGTATGTCCAACAATGGCAGCGACGGTAGAGTTAGATGAAGCGATAAGCACAGTTGTAGCAACGCTAGCAAATATCGAGGAATTGAAGTTGGAGCAAGAAGAGTACCTAAGATTTCTTTAACAACTCTGCAATGGTCATTTATCAACATGTCATTGTACTCTGGTCACATTGGGGGAGCCGTTATTTTCTGCTTGGTAGGTTTTGGCGCGAAACACACATCATATTTAGGTCATAGTTTCAAAATTTACCTGAGGTCCACTCTTAATGCAAGGCAACGATGAGACAATCCACAATTGAGTGTGGCCGGCCCCTATCTAGTCATGCAGTGAATTTGGGTTTGGCAATATCAGACTAATGGAGTACCTCTGCTGTTTATTAATGTGTCTTTGCAAAGTAAATGGTACTAAAAGCTTCCTCATCTGGTCAGTGTTTGCAGGCTAGTTGGTGCCGACTGTGCCTGTCAATCACAACTGCTCTTAGCAGGTGTGCTTTCTGTCTAAAGGTCCTATACATTCAATGGGGTGTATTTGTACCTTGATCCCACCAACAGTGCAAATTTGCAAGTTCAATTTTAGCAATTTGATGTGACCGATTGACACAAATTAACTGCCTCGAGGAGCAATTCAACTGATTGCAGAAGTTCAACTGAAATAAGCTGATTTCACTGCAGATTTTCACTATTTTAAATGCTGCTAAGACACTTAAAAGGACAAGAAGGGGAAAGACATTTGAATCCTGCCTTTGATAAAATCGCCAAGGCCAGGGTTACACAATTCCCTGCTCAGTATTACCCACAAGAAGTGCTTCCTCTCCTCCCTCTGTCTGTCTGTCTGGGTGTTTGTCCTTGACTCCATTTGTACATCTCTTCCTTCCTGCCCTCCTTTCTCTCAAATAGGCTTTTTTCTCACCTTTATCTGTCGTTTCCCTCCTCTCTATGCGAGACCTTAGATAACAGACCTTCATTACAAACTGATAAGAGTCCATCGAGGGAAGCTGAGAGGGCTATACAGTAGATACGTACCCTCACGTACTACCAACAGCCAATTTGATACAGGCCTTGCAGCACACTTACCGTTGAAACCTCAGCCTTGGAATGAGAAACGCAGGAAAAGAATGTAGAAGGGGGGGTTACACTAATTGCCACAAGTACGACAAACCGCTACAAAGGATCTCTCAGTCTCTCAAAGTGCATCAAAGAGAAAACCAAAGTGCCACAAACCACCATTAAAATCAAATAGTGTAAAGTAGAAACGAGTAATGGTGAGAAATGCAAGAGAAAGTAGTTCATAGGTCAATTCTGTTGATCAGTTGGAATCGGTTCCTCAGGAAGGAAAAATAAAAAGGGAGATTTTAGCCTGTCGTGACCCCTCAGGGGCACAGCATGCTCCCATCTTATCATCAGGATCTAAATCAGTGATGCTACGTAAAGCGTTATGGTCATGAAATGTGCTCACTAAATTTGTTTTCAATGCTTATACCTTCGTCTAACCACAAGTCCTGGCTGCAACGTCCACGCTTCACTTGTATGACTTCTCTCAACTCCTCCAATTCTCTCTGTTTTCGCTCTGATGATTATTTCTCCATGCCGCTGTCCTGCATGTGTCTGGTCTTGGGTATCGGCCCTGTGCTGAGACTCTCTGGCAGGAGGCAGAGCTGAAGGCTAAATGTTGGATGGTGTTTTGGTTACTGTGGTGAAGCCTGGTGCCATTTAGCACTTAAGCAGCTGTATTAAAAAAAAAAAAAAAATGCTCTACGTCCACTTTGGGAGTAGAATCATTACATAAAGTGCAGCATGCCATATTTCTTAATTACTGATTTAACATTTTTGGTTGACCAAGAACTTCCAGTAAGTTATCTAATAAGTGCCATTTGGTGTTTTAATTATGTGCCATCGGTCATTCAGTAAGAGTACATATGGTGTGTATCTCATTCTCTCACTCTCTGTTTCTCTCTCGGTGTCAGATGCCTTCAAACATCGGAGCAGAGGTAGATTGTCTAAAGGGCACGACTCCCAAAACCACAGCGCCATCAGAGGAGAAAACCACAGATGCAGCTGTTCATACGGAACAGAGCAAAGGATATGTTTCTCTCACTCTTTTTCTCTGTCTCTTTCTCTTTTTTTTGAAGAGGGGCCTCATTAAATGGAAGTAAGACTGCTCGGGTCCAAAACCAAAGAGAGTCATGCCCCTCGAGAGTGCTCTGCTGCTAACCATGGAGCTGGCATGGCGCAATGTGGAAAACAAGTGAATCAAATGCAACCGCCGAGCTGCAGCGAGTGTACAAAGACATAATATTACACAGTATTACGTGGGTTCAGTAACAAGGGATCAGCTGTAGCAACAGCAGCTTCACAAAACAGTGGTGAAACATTGCGTAAAGGAGAGGTGTTTTTAATTATTAATATTGTCATAACCTGTGGAGGCACACATTCAGGCAGCTGGGATGATTAAGTCAACTTCATCGCATCTTTTGCAGCCACGCCAGTGAAGAAAAAGGTGCATCCAACAGCTCTACGTGCAAACATTTGCCAACGAACAAATACTCTACATTTATTTTCTAACCTGCCCTGAACGGAGGATCAATTTTAGTACCATCTAAAATCACCCACGGTAAAGCAGTGCAGTGAAGCCAACACAGGCTTGAACTCAATGTGATCGGCTCTCACTTCCTTGTTCTATAGGAGTGAACACGTACATCATGTAATTAAAACAAGTAAACAAATATGGGAGCACATACAGAAATGCGAGGAAAGAGGAGTTAAAGCATTTCACAAAATGAAACATCATGGCTTTGATGAAGCAAGCATCAGGTAGACAGCGTGTGTTTGCAAATAAAAATATATGGACCAGGAATAGAATTATTTGGAAATTTGCAAACAAATTCTCCCTCACAGTTGTGTTGGTTTTGGTCACAGACTTCAGAATTAGTTTTGGTGGCAAATCAGATCTCTTTGTCTGCAAGCCAAAACTTCTGGTTGCGAGTTGAGTTGGATGTAAGGTGTAGGCCCCCTACACTGATGGGGGAGACATGAGTGGTTTTTGATTTCAGTGTGAGTACAATATTCATGGATTTAAATAAAATGTCTTGACAACTATCAGATGTATTGTCATGAAATTTGGCATAAAAATGAATATTCCTAACAGGATAAAAAGTTGCAACTTTCCATTGAGCGCCATCATCGGTCCAGTTTCCGATCATTCATTTATCACCAAATTACTGCAAAACAAAAGGACATTCACAACAGCCTCAGCTGTACTTTCTGTTAAGTGATAATTATCAAATGTTCGCATGCTAATATGCAAAACTCAAATGGCCAACATTTTCCCTGCTTAACATCAGCATATTAGCATCATGACTGAATTTTAACTGCTTAACGCTGGCTGTAAACTGAAACAACCACCTGGCCTCAGCACACAACCTCCCAGAGTCGCTAGAGTGGCCGTCGACTCTTCATCTTGTTTTTTAGGATCGGACGGTGTTGGCTCAAGCGGGACGGACGTAAAAGTAAGCAAAACCATGACCAGAATATTCCTCGAACCAAAACATGTTAGCTCATGCCAAATAACTTACTTTAACCTTAAATAAATTAAGCCTACCTTAAACATGATGTGATAAATGTGTTGTAATGTTATAGAAAATAAGAAAAAACTTTCATGTAGGGTTTTTTGTTTTTTTCGTACTGCAAAAGGGATGCATTTTGTAAAATAAATAACAAAGTGTCCATTAAAAATGTAATATATTTATATAATGTAAGTAACATGAGTAGAAGCAGGAGTTGCGTTCATGGTATAGCTCAGAATGTTCCCTTTCTGCACAAAGACACGTTTCTTTCATTAATTTATTATTTGTATCATCTGTATCGGAGCCCACGGCAACCTCAATTGTAGCTGTTGCCATGACGAAACGTAAACCTTACATCATTTATTTGAGTAATTTGCATTAACGTGAAGGACAAGGAGACATAACAGAGCGACTCTGGATTGACTTGTACCACAATGTCAACGCAGAGCAGCATTTTGTGGAACGTTATGCTTTGGGTACGGCTTTGTGGTTTTCTCTGGTAGAAGCTCTCTGTAATTTGTGTTTTTTAAAAAAGTAAACAGATATGGCTTTTGATTTTCTCTTATAATTTCAACATCTCATCAGTTATTGTTTCAGACATTGGTTACACTCTCCAGTGGATGTGCATCGTCATGGACGTTAATCAGGCATGTGTTCAGAACTGAGCGTGAAGCGGTGTGGTGCGCCGAAGCCAGAGAGACACACCGACCGAGAGTGTGAGCAGGGAAGAGCGAGAGAAAGGAATGTGGTTAAGAGTCTGTTTGGTTTCACTCAATCACCAACGACCTCAAGCAAACGGTACACTGTTGCTACCTGAGTGTGCGAACCCGACCCCCTCAGCCTGTGGTTTGTTAGAGCTTTTTCTATGATAGTTTAGTTCAACATAAAACACCTGCCAACAGATGGTGGTTGACTTTATATTTGTTGTGTTACTTAGCTAGTCTTATCTTATCAGGCATCATAACTGTGGAAGCATGGCATTCACAAAGCACCAGGCTTTGGATTGATGTCCTTAAGACTAATCCAGGTTGTAGGTTTTGATGTGGAATAATTTCATATTACTAAAGCTGCTTAACTTCTCCAACAATAAACTTTAACTTTGGGGAAAAAAAAAAAAAAAGTAAAGCAAATCTATAAGCTTCAGCTACATAACATTTCACTAAAAATGTATTAAGTAAGAGGATGAGTGAGGAGGGAATCTGCCTTGTCCAACAGTATCCTGACTACCGCAATGGCATGTCAATCAAAACAGGCACATTCCCAAAAATAGCTAATTAATTATGGAATCATTTTCAGGAGCATTTAGCAAATGCCACCATAATGACCTGTGGAAAAAAAATCTAACATTTTTTTTTTTTTAGAGAAGTTGACACTTTTTGAATGAGTCTATTGGAGCCCGCCCCTAGTGACCCTCAGAGGTATAACACTTTAAGGCACTTTGGCATTGAATTCACTTTTTTAACCCAAACGCTCCATCCATTTTTATTTTTATAGCAATTTGAGTGAATTACTGACAAAGGGCCACTAAAAGCCAAGAGGTGTGCCTGTAGTATGATGGCCCTGAGATCTATTGAGTGTCAAAATGATGCTTTCATTTTCATCGGGGTTGAAACAAGGAGCCAAAAACACAACTCAAGACTCCAAAGAACTCCAAAGAGCAAAAGAACATGCTGGTACTAATCAAGGCAAAAGAAACGGTGGAAAACTAAGGCACAATCTGGCAAAGGAGTAATGGCTGGCTGGAAGTATATATACACTGCAGAGATGATTAGCGATGATGATTAGATTAGAGTGGGATCAGGTGAGTTGAGAGGAGGAGTAGGTCAGGTGGCAGCAGCATTAATAACATTAGGGTCCTTTGTTCTTAAATTTAAAGCAAAAAACTTGAGTTCAAAAACACTGTTCCTATGAGAAATGCTTTATTGAACATGATTAATCTGTCCAGAAAGAGAACAGAAATTCTCTCTGAATTCCGTTTACTTCCCTCCATAATAAATGACTGTACTCTGAAAGTTTGGACTGATCTTGGCCAGCTTGTGATCTTTTGTCAGTCCAAATGTTTCCACATAATTTCCACCAGATCTCAAGCAGTGAATCCCATTTCCACGTGCTCAGTCTTTTATGTTGTGCCTTCATCTCAAACAATCTGACAGGATAAAGAAAATGTACTCAAGCTGGAAATGTCCCTTTTTCTGTCAGATGTCAAAGTCCTCGCTGTGTGTGGTTGGAATACCTCCGTCAAGCTGAACCACATTCTCCCTCCTCCTCCTCCTCCTCTCTCCTTCACCACGGACTGAGATCAGATTCTCTCAGATAACATCAGAGTGGATGGTTAACGCAGCCTGTTTGGCTTCTCCTGCAAACAGAGGATCAGGTTTACATGTGGACGTACCGTCGCACGTCTCCCTCGACGGGTTTGTTTGGTCAGTGTGGCGCCCGCACTTGAATACCTGGGAATGGATACACATCACACCCAAACACGGGCCGGCACCCCACCCAAGAAATACACACACCGTGGCAACAAAGACATGAAAAACCCACAATGTTGTCTTGAACGAAAACATTTCCTGGTTGTCATGGTGACTGCCACGGTCATCCAAGGAAAAATTCAAACCACAGATTTCAACCATTTATTCCATAAAGAGGACAACTATTTATCTTGTCCACATTCAGCTGCAAAATGATATGATATCAGATCTGCTCCACACGAGTGCATGACGGAGATGAAACACAGAATCTCGTAGCGGGTGGAAAATCGGAGGAAAATCGACTTTTCATGACTTTTCCACAGATAATTACGGAGCAGAGGATTAATAACTATACACAGGTTGCACAAAACGAAAGCTAACCGAGGCCACATCGCACCTCCGCTCCACAACCTCCCACTCGCTTTAATTGAGGCGCTCGCAAATGACAAATTCGAGCATGTGTTTTCTCCGTCAGCGCGATCTCCAGTCAGACTCTGGCGAAGTCACGTCGGGCTTCACCTTCGTTCGACTGTGGATTCACGCAGGCAGCCAACACCAACACTGATGTGTCTGGGAATTGGGAAGTCATTATTATACAGATGTGTCATCATCCCGCTGCCAGACTTCAAACTGCAGCGTTTCTCTCATACACTCAATGTTTAATTATTACTTAAATTATGGGGGGGGATTTTTTTTTTTCAGTCATTGTAACTGTACCATGATGCATAAAATAACATATTTGAAGCATTTTGTATTTGACGTGTGCTTTCAATACGAAATCTTGAGTCCGAAGAAAATCAGACACTTATCGTCAGCAATGAAGGCAGGAAGAGGAAAATGAACAGCAAGGTGGACCAAGCTGGGTGGAAGATGCATCTTCAGTGGGTATACATCATCATACTACACATTAGGGTATCTTAGCAGTTAGCCAAGTATTCAAACATTGAGTATAAAACTGCATGCATTTCAAAGTTCTCCCTATGCGTGACAAAACAGGCAAGACTCAAAAGTAAGTTTTGTACCTTTGACCTCTTACCTACTAGTAAAATGTCAGTCGTCGCACCAAAGCAAACAGGGGAGCCGACTTGTATCGCCAATTTGTGCCTTTTACACACAGCTACTGCCGGTGTTAGAAAGTCTGATATGACAATGTCCAAATGAGTCAGATACATTCCTCTTTAGTGGCAGTGAACATAACACAAGCTCAATGATAACGTTGCTGTATTCTTGGATTATTAAGATACGACTGTAACTGTGATATAAGCCGAAGCCGTGTCCTGGCAGGCGTTTCAAAGATACACCGGAGAGCCTCTCGTACTTGAGAGGGAGAGCTTATTAGAGCCTATGTCGGGTCTCTGCTGTAATTATATTGTACGCGTGATCACAGATCTTTTCTGTTTCTACTTTTTTGAAAATCGCACGTCACGAGTGAAAATTAAGTTAACTTATTTTTTTGATCAAATACACTTTAAAGAATTTTTTTAATTTGCATACAATGTAGTGTCAAATTTCACATCATTTCACATGTATTTTACATTGTTTGACAGTGTCGAGCCTTATCAAATTTACAGTCAATGACTCAATTTACAATTGAATTATGTAATTAAAAAAAAAAGTATTTATTTAAACCACAATTTCACCAATTTTAGACTCTTTAATTGAGACAAATAGATGCACTGGGGATGTTTCTGTCTAGACAGCTTGGCCCCTTTAAAAGAGATGATTTTTGTAAAAGAACGCAATCCAAGTTATTAGAGCAATAAATATTGACAATGCTCCTGAAACTTATCATATGGGCATTAGTATTGAACATTTTCCAAACCGTCCTTATTAAAGATTCTATGCCAGTGTTGAGTCACTTTCTCAACACTCGCAAGGTCATTTTCTTTTTAGAAATACACAAGTTTCGACCACAAATCAGTCGACAGCTCTGTTATAAGGCGCACAGACACACAACTGACGTGACATGTGTTAAGCATTTGGGCTTTACACGCTTAATCATCTCAACACTGAGTGAAATGTGTTTTTTTTCCCACCTCAGATATAAAAGAGGCAGCTTGCATCATTGCACAGAAGTAGTGACACCATGGGGACCGAATTATAAAAAACAAGCGACTGTTCACACCTTCGTACACCATACACAACACACGTGCGTCATCCGTTCATTAATGACATGCAGTAGCAGCGCCGTTTGGAAAGGAGACGCGCTGGAGTGTTCGAGCCCCATGCCATGCAGGTGAAAATTTGCCAGTAAAAGATATGAGTGCTCATTAAGTTTAACAGGGCAACAACCCCCTGCCCAGGGTCCCGCCCCTGCAACAGCGAGGGTGGGATTTTACTGGCTCGTTAACATGACGGACAGCTCAACAGCGTCGGTCTGTTTGTCTGCTGCGATGCAACGGCTTCCATACTTCATAAAGAGCATGACGACAGTTGGTCAGTGGTGCCAGTGGGTTACTGGCTGCCGATATTACAGCATAAAGGTTTGTGCCAGCTGGTTGGCCATAATCTCTGCGGCTATTAGACACGCATAGTTCGCTCTCTCCCCCTCTATCATCTATCACGCTTGTTAACTAGTGACGAAAAGAAAACCAGTCGGCCATCACAGGCAAACGGCTAATGAAGTTACACTGGAAGCATAAAGCCAAGCCAAACTTGATTCTCTCAGATTTTCCACCACAATAATACATTCTTAACAAAATATTTGTCATGGTAAAACGGCTTCTGTTTCGTTTGTTTGGCTGTGAGTCTCTAAGTTTGTGCTGACACTCTGAAAATTGTTTCTTTTTTTCAGTTCAATGGAATACTCAAATCTGAAACCAGTTCACATGTTAAACAGTCAATTCCTGACAAGGATGTGACTTTCATGAAAAGCAAAGCCAGTGAATTGTCACTGATGGATTGCCCTCCCCTGCAAGTTTCAAGTCAATACCAGGAAAAATGCTGAACCTTTGGTAGATCGTTAGCATATGAAAAGAAAAGTTGGATTTAAGTTGAAGTGAGTAAAATCGAAGAGTAAAGAATGCAGCAGTGCAGCAGTACTTCACAAGAATGTTCTTCCTTCTCAGCACGGTGCAGAGTATTTTGGGATGTCTTTGGTCAATTCTTAAACCTGCAGTGTGTAACTTTTGTGTCTTCTGAAAGTAATATATAAAAAAAAACCTGACCAAACATGCTTACGTCAAACACTCTATAGTGGCTAACTTTGTCGCTACTGTTGCAGCTGTAAAATGGTGGATGAATTCTGGTTTGATCAAATAAATGGATTCACAACCTCCACCAACTGACTTGTTTCACAATTAGGAACTTGATCCATTCGGTCCGATAATATTTGCAAAATCTAGAGGATTTTATCCCCATTCAAGCGAGCATAGGGCTGTAAACTAGGTGGTGTAAACCTCTGGTGTGCATGCTTTACCCATAGAGCATGCCGCATATGCATTCCTTATGTTTGAAATGTTGACAAAATATTGGACATGAAGCACTGGACACTTTCCACACTCAATGGTCACCATCTTAGCTACGTAGTGGAAAGGCTGGGACCACCAACCCAAAGTATTTTCAAACTGCAGCAGCCAAAGAAGCTGCAGCTGTTGCAGAACACCACAAAAAAGGGTCAAATAATTCATATATGATCTGTTGGCAGAAGATGCATTGAAATTCAACAGCTATTTCCGGTAAGTGCAGAACAGCAGCGTGCGATTCAAGACAACACTATCCTGTCAAAATTCAAGTACTACATAAGTGAGTGCATTATTCTATAAGAGTACTGCATGCGAGTGTACCAAGGGATGTCCACCATTTGGAACACGGTTATAATATCATAAGTTCATACCGTCAAAGTTTGTCCATTTAGATTTTGATACGTGTTTGCATAAAGGAGATATTTTGTCCAAATGGTGCCATTGGAAAAAAAAAAAAAAAAAAGCAAAAAGGCAAGGAATCATCAAAAGTATATAGACCACAAATATCCATAATTAATGTGATGGAAATCTATCCATAAGTTTTCCATGGATAAAAGTGTGGGGACAGACAGACCAACCGACCGGTCCACGGACACAAGGGTTGATGACAAGCACTGGAAACAGTGAAAGGCCATTGTATACGCATCAACTGCCAAGCGTTGTGCCGCGCCACCGTGATTGAGCGGCTTCCTTTGGTGCAGATGAAACTCTGGCTGAATTCCATTTAGCTGCTTTAGTTTCAGGGTACTGGTGCTGCGTGTACTGGCTCACCGTCACGGCTTACTGGAGCCCTCGAACAGAAAAGAGTTCTCATTAATGCTATTAGCAACGCTTGTGCTTTTTGTACTATCACAAGTCAACATGTCTTCTGAGAGAAGGCTGAAAATATCTTCCGTTGACCCCTAAAGTAAAATCCACATTCATGTCCTAGAATGACTTTCCAGGGAAAAACGGGACTAAAGATTACAATGGCAATATTAAAACCGGAGGGAGACCCTTTTTTTCGGTGGCCTTTTCCTTTTTGTTGCACTCTGGACATTTTGTCAGCTACTGTGGGTTATTTTATTTTGTATGATTGTTAAAAGCTCATTCTAAATAGTAGGGATAGGTCACGATTTTGAATATTAAAATAGTTGTTTTAATCGCCAAAACTGATCAGCACGACTTTCATTCTCCCTTATTTCCCGTTTTTACGGGCGCCTAGCTGTAATGCGTTACTCCCGTCAGAAGGTGGCGGTAATGCGCCTAACAGGTGCCTGCCAGCCGCATTAAATAACATGAGAAGAACACGCGACATTCAGGGTTCGAATAGTTCAGAGTGAATTTCAGATAGTAGTTTTACTTTAAATGACCTTTGCTTCTGACAAACACTTGACATTTACTGTACACTTCATGTTCAAATCCCCTACTTTCAGCTGCTGGAAATGTCAGTTACACAAGTAGGTCTGACATAATAATAGAGTTAAAATGTATAAACCAATTTTTCCATTACTTTTTTTGATAAGGAATACTATGTCTTTGTCCTTTATGCCTGCATGTGTCTACAGATTTGAGTGTTATATGTACAGACAGTATCCTGCTCTGTATCCAGCCAAACATACAGAAAAAAGCCTGGCTCAGACAGAGCCTGGGGACAGATTTATACAGAGGAGATTTGGATGATTACACACCATGAAAGTTCGCAGTGATTGAGATTGGAAAATCACACCGGCCAATAAATCAGCAACAGTAGCCAGTGTTTAAAATCTGGAAATCGCAGTGCATTGTAATATAAAAGTAATCTTCTAAAACTGGTATAAGCAAGTGGAGATGTCCAGATGTGCCATTTTTTTTCACTGCAGCATTGTGTGGTGTTTCTCCTTCTCCGAAGGGATCTTCCAAACGGAACCACGTCTAAAAGACACGCTTCTTGGAGATGTACTTATCCTTTTTTTTTTTTTTTTTTTTTCAGCTCTAGTGTTTTCCGGAGGATCCTGTGGATAACTGCCTAAATAAAGGTTACATGGCATCCTGTCCTGATATAGATTTTTATCCATCCATTTTCTGCTGCTTATCCGGGGTCAGGTCACTCTGGCAGCAGGCTGAGCAAGGTAGCCCAGATGTCCCCCTCCTCAGCAACGTTTCCCAGCTCCTTCTTGGGGGACCCCGAGGCGTTCCCAGGCCAGATGAGATATAGGCTATAATCCGTCGAGCATGTCCTGGGTCTACCTCGGGTTCTCCTACCAGTTGGACGTGCCCGGCAAGCACACGGGAGGTATGCTAATCAAAAGCCCAAATTTCAACAAGAAGGAGTGGCGGCTTTACTTTAAGCCCCCGAGGCAGAGCCCGGTCACCCTGCAGAGGAAACTAATTCTAGCCATTTGTATCCGCGATCTAATTCTTTGGCTAACTACCCAAAGCTAATGATTATAGATGAGGGTTGGAACGTAGATCGACTAGTAAATAGAAACCTTTGACTTCCATCTGGGCTCCTTCATTACGTAAATGGTCGATGGCACTGCACCGATCCGTCTGTCAACCTCCCACTCCATCCCATCCTTTTTTTTTAATTTTTTATTGATATCAGCTCGTATACTGATATTAATAGTGAACCCTAAAATATTTGCCTGACATAAAGCAGTCTGGGAAGTGTAGAAACTGCCATATGTGTATGAAACTATCTGCAGGTGACGTTATTTTTCTGCGGGTCAAGAAAGAATTGCCTATGGTGCAGTGAAATGCACAAAAAGGAACATTGTACAAAAAAGAGGAAATAAACTCTGCTTATATTGAAATTCTAAGTCCGCATTTCATTTCTTGCAATCTAAAAGAAGAACCAAGGAGGTAGAGAAACACCGTGCTGTCTCAGGCTGCTGAAGAGACATGGATGCTGGCCAGGTGAGTGGAGACTTGGATGGATGGTTGCAGTTCCAGGCATGCAGGCGGCTCCTTTATCTCTGCGTTTTATGGAACTGCACCTGAGTAAGCTCGAGGAAAAATTGCACAATATTCAGTCTACCATAGCTGAACGGGTAGACAATTATCCACTGAGTTGCTTTGGACTGAGGCCTCCTTTAAGTTGTTGTATATATATACACATACATACTGTGCATATATATTGAAATGTATTTTTCCGCTGCACAATGCCATTCTAGATGTGCATTGATTGCAAATAAGCTGTTATTTTATCTGCTGTGTACGAGATGAGTTTATCATTAGCTATTTTCCCTCAGCATATGTAAATACTGCCGCATCGTGCCAACATAAACATGGTTCTGTAAGATTTCACGGTGTTTGCCATCTTTATATCAACTTACACCAGTGCTGGGTGGCTGCCTGACAATATTGTGTAGATTCTTCTCTGATTAAATCCTTACATAAACCATTATCTGAACTTTTTCTGCCTTTAATATTCGATCAGATGCTTCTTTCCACGTTTCAGGTCTCACTGATTCCTTCCCGTGTGTCTGTCGGTCTGCATGAGGAGGCCAATTGTCTCTTCTGTGCGTTGGTTTGAGGCCAGCTGGCAGAGTTAAGCAGCGGTGTAGGGCTAACTGATCCCAGATGACCCGACTGACCCACCTGCATGCGGGCTCGTGCAATGGTGTAAGTGTACTGCGGTGCACCGCTTATTGTTAACACTCCGCAATGGAATCGGCAAGTTTGGTTGTTTTCATCTCCCCATTAACACTCACACACATTCCCAGAGAAGTAAACTCCAACCTGCACTAAAAAAAAACCACCACTAATTTGATGCCAGCTACAGCACAGTGAGCGCTGAGTACAAGACAGGAGCAAACCGGATCCTGTGCGAATCTTGTACCAAAAAATAAGTGTTTAATAGTGCGACATACTCTAATGTATACCACACACCACAATGCGCTTGGCACACAACTCATATCCCCTTGGTATCTTTACAAGGCACCCCGATGGGCACCGTCGGGCCCCGAGGGCAGTTTACGATGCGTGGGGAAAAACGGAGGTTTGGCACTGCAACCGACAGTTACACACCGTTACAACGGGGCAGCGGTGTCAAACACTTGTTTACAGGTTGTTGTTTTTTTTGGTCTGCAAGGCAAAAAACACAAATTTAAAGTCCAAACATGAGCTATAGTTCGTGTTAGCTAAACATATGTTGGGGAAGTGACTTTAAAACATGATTCTCCCTGTCTGCTGTACTAAAGTTAATCAGCAGTGGGAACTACTTCAAAAAATAAGCTTTAAGCTCATTCTGTGGAAGCTCGTCATACTTCATATTCACCTTAACAGGGCAGTCGGGCATTACTGCAGCTTATACACGACAAGATATCTATCATGCACACTGGTTATTTCTCCCATCAAAATCTTGCAACTTTAAGAAAATGGATGAAATTCTTGCAACAAAAACTTGCTTCCATCAACATCTTTTATACGAGATCACAAAGTTAAAGGGCGACTCCACTACATGTTCTGTTTACAGGTCTCGGGGAGTAACACTGCGTTTGTGAAATAAGCTGTAAAACTGTCCCCCATAGGTTTTGCTTATTTTTTGTTGCCTCTCCATAAAGTTCCCCTCACTCGCTAAGTTTATGTGCTTTCTTTTGCAGATATCCCTGGCAATGAAGTCTCTGGTCTGCAATTAGTGTCCCCACCAGCAGTTCACGCCGCTAGTGTGGCAATTGTCGAAGTGTTCCTCTGTATAATGTTGTAATAAAGGACTCTTCTGTGTTAAGTGCCCTGAAATAATCGGTTGTGTTATGATTTGGCGCTATACAAATACATTTGAATTGAACACAGCTAAAGATGATCTACAATCTGGTGATGATAATAACTATGACCACGCCTAAACATTAAATGCAAACACAGACTTTGATTGCAGCCATTTCTTCGTACCTCTGTGGGGTTTTTTTTTTCCGTTTTTTTCTGTGATATCTCAAAAATGCCTTCAGGGAATTTCTTCAAACTTGGCAAAAACATTCACGTGATACCAATAATTTACTGACATGATTCAATTTTGGGGGGGAAAGGTCAAAGATCAATGTCACTGGGATTCTCAATTCCACACATTCAGGTGAACATGAATTCTAAGGAACGCCTGGATGGAATTTCTTTAAATGTGACACAATCATTCACTTAGCCTCAAAGATGAACTGATTAAAGTTTGGTGGTCAAAGTTCAAGGTCACCGCAACCTAATGTCCCTCTCATTAGTCTGTCCTGTTCTCATGGACACAATATCTCAAGAACGCTTTGAGGGGGAACTTGGCAAAAAACATGGACTCGGTATCAAAGATGAACTGATAAGATTTTGGTGGTCACCCATGCTGGTAAACACAACATTTCAATAATCAATTAGTCACAAATGTTGAATTTAACATGAACTGATAAGATTTTGGTGGTCAAAGGTCAAAAGTCACTAGGAGTTTCCGTTTCCCACTACGAACACAATATCTCAAGAACGCTTTGAGGAAATCTCTAAAAATGGGCCACAAACATGCATGTACATGAACTGCATGTATGCAACACCTTGAGTGGTTAGTGGAGGCATACAACCACCAGGCAATAATTCTAGTTTTGATCAGTAATTGTTAACCCTTTCATTTTCTTTGTTGCTTGTTGCGAAAGACAAAACAACTAATGGAACTTTGGGGGAAAATGCATCCCAGATGATATGTATTTTCAGATTTCTTATCACTCCAATATCATCTACAGAACAAACCAAATCCACTGTTGACACGTTTATCTTTTTCCTTCATCTGTCTGACAGAGCGCGGTGACTCATTTGTCCCCTGCAGCTCATCCTCATCACCAGGAACTTCAAACACAACATGAGGGTTGACTGACCGGGTTAAATGATGTCATCGAGACCAGACCACAAAGTACGACGTCTGTGATTATTTACCAGGGTTTGTTAACATGCCCGCTTTTTATAGTTTCTGTTTCTGATGAACCCTCATGAGAAACTGCTCATGTGTGGATGCTCGCTGATGATATCATAGTCTGAGAGTTTAGACGCTGATAAGCATTTAGTGGGCAGAAGGAATTGACTGTCTGTTTGTTGTCATGCTGACATAAGAAGGAAAAGTAACGCCAGGCGATGGTGGGTGACGTTACAGCGCTCAGCATAACTTGGTTGGAAAATGTGTTGGTTGGGATTAAAGAAAAACGTTAAAAGGGAACAACGTTAAGAAAACAAGGTTAATGGACCACACACACTCCCATAAATGTGTACATCAGGATGTGAGTCTTAAATTTTGAGGGATAAAGTTGGTGCCTACATTGTCCAACAGCAGTCCAGGGGAAAAGAGATTTTATGAAGAATCTGGCCTGAAATGTGACTAAATGTTAAAAACGGCAGCTCCTTTCAGCCAAGAACATGTTCTAGTTGCACCTATAATTCTTATTAAGTGAACAGTGATTTACCCACATTTGGCTTCTTTGCAGGTTCTTGAGGTAAGCAAAGTGTTGGCCTTTCTTCACTGCTTTCACTCCTAAATAATATGCAAACTACTTTGAAGAAAACCATCCAGTTATCCCTCATGTATGCAGCCCTCATATTTATCTTTATAAATAAATTAGGTTTTGGATAAAAGCAGGATGGTAGCATTTAAATTACAGCACCAACGAATACGCATATTACCAAAAGTTTTTTTTTCATTATTATTTTTGCTAAACACTGAAAGAATGACAAATCAAATGTGACGGCTCTGTTGATGAATAAAAACTGCAAGCTACGTGTTTACACAGTGATCCTGTTTTTCATATTTGCGCTGTCATCAATCTTCACGTAACTTGAAAATTGACAGCTTCATGAAGGACGTCTCAGTTCTTGTAATGCAACTGAAGAGGTAAACATGGAGGAGTGAGGATAAACCAAGAGTTAGGTGTCACTTTTTCAAACAATCAAATGCCTGATAAATGAACATCTGGTGGTTCTGCTGGTGTAGAAAAGTGGTCATAAAGGGAATTTCTAGAAGTGTCTCCATGGACTCCCATTCAACTTCTCTAATGAAATACAAGTTCCTATGGCGTTGTCATCTAAAGTAGCCCCTCCTTATTAGTTTTCAGGTGATCCATCTGAAAATAATCTCGTCATTAATTAGAAAACCTCAAAAAGCTGCATTTTTGGGGGCATGTCTATTTGATTGACAGGTCTGTGGTGCAGTCAGGTTTGCGTTATCAGTGGGTGGGATGTAATGTCATTGGTTTTCCAATCAGATTGAGTTAGATTGATTACTCTGTCCCGCTTAGGACATCCAAATATGGTCACTTGTGGCTCCGAACTAGCAAGATGGCGACAACCAAAACCCAAACTCAAGGCCTCATAACGGCCGTTCACAAACTAATGGGTGACGTCACTGTTGGTTTCCGCTTGGGTACACCTGGACAGGTTAGCAGTCTACACGTAATCCATGACATCAACACATTCCTGTTCATACAGGTCATTCAAACTGCATTTCTGACTTTGTGCTTGATGCAAGACAAAGATTAGCAAGAAAACCCATTAAGATAAACTAACACACACACACACACACACACACACACACACACACACACACACGGAGAGTCCGCTAACAGCCCATGACAGCACTCCTGTTACCCAGACATGAAGACGTGAGTCACTCCAGCAGAGCAGTCAGAACATTAACCCTGCAGCACAAACCTGTTAGTGGGGAGTGTTTTCTGCACAGATTTGTACTGCAAACATGAACTAATGATGTCATTTATAGAATCTTTACCATGAAGGGGAAATCAGAAAAAAATATTAGCCTCTTTTAAGTCATTCTGCAAGCACACGGCCCCATAATGGCATCAACTGACCTTTTTGATTGTGACATATCACAGCATGAAGAGCATGCGTGTCATCGATAACATTAAGAAAAGATCTATCAGTGTCAGAGGAGGGCCAAAATGCATGCTATGGCTAAATGGGAGATTTCCATGAAACTGGCTTAACGTTAACAATTACGTCTGTTTTTTTTTTCTCCCTGACACACTTCACTCTTGGAGCCGTTTGCATTTACAAAGCAGAACTCATTTTCAAAAACTGCCACAAAAGTAAATAAGAAGAAAAGAGATATGGCCCAACCGCCTCCTCGCGGTATCTGAGGAAACACGCAGCGAAGCCTGCAGTAAATAACGGTAATAACAAGCACAAGGCCGACACCGCTGCCACGCAGAACGGCTCCCACCGCTCCCACCGCTCCTGTCCACAGCTGGTCGACCTCGACATGACCTCAAGGTGAAGGGTGAGCATTAATGTTCCTCCTGACACACACTCACATGCCCAAAACACTCTCTAATAAGCAGATATACACGAGAACTCTCTCTCTCTCACACACACACACACACACACACACACACACACACACACACACACACACACACACACACACACACACACACACACACACACACACACTCTGGAGGGTCCAGATGAACTGTGATCCTAAACATTACCCGCTGAACTCCGGTCACTCACTTGAGATATTTACCTGACACGTCTTTGTTTTTCCTCTTGTTGCAGCGTCTCACCGTCTGAAATGTGATCCTCCACAAGACTTTACGCTCGTGTGTTTGTGCAGTCCGTCGTCTCCGCGGGCCTTCGTGGTGGCGAGGAGATCATGTGGTTGAAGTCCTGTCTGTTGGCTACACCTGGATCAGATTTACTGTTTATAATTCTGTCATCCTGATTGTCTGATCTACGTCATTGCTTTTCTGTAAACACATCTTTTGCCCTGAAAGATGGATCCCTCCTCTGCTGTTCCTCCTGACTGTTTCCCTGTCATGGACCATTTTTCTATGTATTTAACCACAAAAGTTAAATGACTTGCATTTTTTTTTTAGGGTGAAAATAAGAGATAAGATACCAAACGAGATGCACAAGGAAAAAAAAACAATCATTCAGCAAGCATTCTGGTCTGCACAAAGACCAGAAAATCAACACAGACGATACACGCTTATTTATTATTTGCATATCTACGCTGGTTCTACGACTGAGGGATGGGTCATGATTTATAAATATTCGAATAGTCATAAAATTTAGTAAAAATCGATTAGCACATGCAAGTATCATTCTTCCTTTTTTCCCCTGTTTTTACCGGCGCCTGGTTGTAGTGCGTTACTCCCATCAAAAGGTGGCGGTAATGCACCTAAAAGCTGTTTGCCTGCTACTATTAAACAACATAAAGGAGGAGAATAACAAGTTGCTACCCGGCTGCGGAGCTTCGACAGGTAAAACTGTGTCGCTGTGAGATTAGACGCAACGTCGTGAACAACAGAAACATGCCAACACAACTAGAGCCGTCAAAAAGTTCTCTCTGGAACTCCTCCAAAACCTAAATAAGGTGCAGGTAAAGCTAGCAGGGCATCAATCTACCGCAGCTACGCACAGCCATTTGAGTTAAGCACCAAGCAGACGGCAATCAATACACCGATCAATAATACATAACCAGAAGAAGTGAGCCCCTTAACAGCTCTCGTTTCAAAGATGAATCCCTATCCACGACAATGACATTGGTGAACTGCCTTTCTCGTGATGATACGACTGCGGTGAGGGGGAGTTATTTTCTCAAAGCCTGACGTCAGTCCCCTTAATGTACACTTGACTGTTCATCAAGATGAAGCCGCAGGAAAAATATCTGTGGTTGGCTGGATTAAAACTGAATTAAAACATTGAGGTTTGAGAAGAAGACATGAATGAAATTAGAGAAGACAGCGGAGAGGCAGGAAAGTTCAACTTCATATCTTCATAAATAAAGAGAAATGCACTTAATGTGTTGGGCCACTGTTCCTCATCGCCGTCTATTTAACAGGTAACAGAAATGCATCACCTGACTACAGTAACATAAAACAAATTAGATCTTGCTTTTAGAAAGGAGGTGGGGGGGAAGCTGAAAACTGGTTGGAGGAGGATATAACGTGCTTTTTAATAAAGAAGCTGATCTTTATCTCCTGCTTGTAATGAGCTCCTCCCAGATCAGGTTGCGGAAAGACGTCTCCGTCTACACAGCGTCAGGACGGTGCATTTGGCTTCCTGACAGTGTTCGTTCAGCTGGTAAACCCTTTTACTTTGAAGGTGATTACAGAGAAACCGCTGTTGTTTTGCTTTATTACAAACAGAGGCACTGCCTGGTATGACATATGTACAGTATATGTTAGTGCTGCCCGGGATGACTTACATGTGTTTCTGGTGTGGAAATGTGCAAATTTATATATAGAGAAGTCTGATGTGTCGACTCTGACAAACACATCGCATCGACCAGAGTAGAAAAGGTCACAGTGTTGCAACTATTTTAAAAAAATAAAATGTTTTAGGCTCATACTTACTCAATACTTCCTCATGTATCACTCCAGAGATGATATACGAGAGCATGGGTAGTGCCCTGGAAACATTCTCACCAGCCACCTGTAGAAAGAAATCCTTCAGTCAACATTTTTGATGAATAAGATGGACTTGGCAAGAAATTCATGTGCCGGCTGAGGGTAAGATGACAAGATGGAAATGAACAAAATGAAGATAAGAGGCTGAATATGATAAAATCCTAAAAATGATATTTAGATACAAGGAAACATTGGCCTTATTCAGACTGGTAGCCCAAATATGTTTCTCGTCATATCCAGATTGATTTTTTTTATAAAGTCTGGAACAAAACAACAAAACATTAAATGCTGTTTTGGCAAATCAGATCCAAACCATATTGGGAGGCGGTTAAAATGTGATCCAAATCTTATTTTTACAGATGCATCTCCAAACGGACACTGGTGGCTCAGATCAGATTTCTCGTGTCACTTGCATTGTGACACACAATGATGTCATTTTCAGAGTGAGCAGAATCTGTGCTACCGCGAGCAGAGAGCTGTCAGAGACTGGAGATTTTGGCGCTGTGGAGAGTAACGAGAACAACAGTCCGTGGACAGACATTGAAATATCCAGCTTCGCTACACGTATGTCGTTACCGCAGCAACCCGTGGCGATGTACGAAAACACCAAATCCAATTCCGTTTACTCGCAAATAACAGAACAGACAGTCTGACCCAAAGCTCTGATAGGCAAAACAAATTTGATTTGCCTATAGTCTAACCAAAGCCATAACGCTGACTTGATTTTGTTTCATACTAACAGGGAAATGTAGTTACTTAACATTTCTAGGAAGTTGCAAAACTGTTATTCCATTCTTCAAGACCTGTAACTGACCCTGGGCAAAATCAGATCATTGTACAACTCGGGACAAGCCTCTGATAATCCTCCTGTCCACCACAATACCCTGTGGAAGGGTTGAAGGGATGTGGGTTGGAGGTGGAGAAGGGGGGGGGACACGGGGAATAAGAGAGGAATAAAAGAAAAATCAAAAGAGCTAAAAGGAGGAAACAAATGGATTTTGTGTACATGTGGTTGTGTGTGCAAGCAGGAGAGTGGTAGTGCGTATGAAACCGCAGGACTGGGTCCTACTGGTCTGATTGCCATGCAGGAATGACTCTGCAACGAGGAACACACAGCCTGGATGATGTGGTTTAATCGTCTATTAAACTTTTTAATTAAAGGCTTGTTTAAAAACTGGACGGCGTCACAGACGTTCACTAACAAACAAAGCCTGATGTAACTTCTCCTGCCTTCGCTCTGCTGTTTAGGCTGAGCGGTGAGAACGCTGACTTGGATACAGGAGGAAAAAAAAATCAACCCAGGGTCTTCACTGAATAGGAACCAACAAGTAAAAACAACCCCCCAATAGGGCATGGCCAGACGCATAGATTCACCAAGTGAATTTGGCCAAATGCATTCACTACACCTACTTTTGGTGAGAACTTCAGTCAAAGTTAAAGGGACGGGAATGAGCCAATTTCATTCAGGACACTCAACATACAAAAATATTTATTTCAGTTTGGTGGATTAGTCAGCCCTCCAAGGTACTAAGGTCTCTGACTGTGGCCCATCTTGCAAAGTACCCAGCCCTGATGTCCATCCTCTGATGGTCTGTGAACGCTGCCTCTGTATTAGTTATTCTGCCTATCTTTTAGTTTTAATGTAGAATTTCTCTGTAGACTTCTGGAAGGGATTCTTCATATGACCGTTTCCAGGCTGCTGACTGTACGCCTGATTATTGCCAAATTGTCAATGATGTCAGAGGGAGTTTGCTTTTGGTTCCAATCTAGTGGCAACTTACTGTGACATCACATTTTAGTTTGTTAAATACTGTTTTGGAGCCTTGAGTCTTGCATTTTGGTCATCACCATTGTGGGGTTTTTTGGTTTTTTTTTCAATCGATATTTGGACAAACTGGGAAGGAGCAAGGGTTGAATGCTGAGGACATTATGGCCACTTACTTATACCAGAAACCTAATTGCACCCCAAGCCTGTTCATGAAACCAGACACTCCCACAATCATACCTCTCTTTGAAGCCTAATATGTCATTCATTATGGAATTATTTTCTGAAAGATCACCAGAACATGAATTAGATTTAGTGAAAAAAACAACAGTTATTTGTGTAGAAAAATGTATTGACTTTGATAGACTACCATTCAAAAAGTATAAACTTGTCTCATGAACTACAGAGCCACATTATTTTAGGAACCAGCACCATACTTCAGTGGTATTACACTTATAGGCATTTCTGCTTTGGCTTCACTTTACAAACCTTTGATTATGACCATTTTTACAGAATGGTTCCAATTCATTATTGTTACATTGGCATTTGCTTTGAAGACTTTAATATATGCCATCAGTAAAACATTGTACAATGTCTAAAGTTCTAATATTGCAGCTTGAAATCATGAACTTTGTTCCTGTTATTATTTGTAATGAGAACAATTTGAGTTGTTAGCATAAGCAGAGAAAGTCATCCGACTGATTTGGCAAAGCAACAACAGAAACTGAGTCACAAGGGAAACAAACAAATTTGATGACAATAGTAAAAAGTGTAAAACCTGGGTAGAGAACAGCAAACACAAAAAAGGGTTGTATACTTTAAAGTCACACTGTGAATATTGTGGATATCATAAACACCTCTGTAGCCCAGCAACCGATGACATCACCAGAGAAGAGTCCCTGCCAAAATATTAGAGAGGTGTGAGACCTAATAACTCAAGGTCTTGTTGCTGTTTACATGCAGTCGCTGTATTCACTGGGACTGTGGTGATCTGCAGTCTGCTTTTACAAACATACATCGCTTTCCCACTGGACAGGCACCGTGGCCCGGCCTCTAATCTGGGAATCCTGTGGGAAATCACAATGGGTCAATATTTGTCAGTGCGGTCGGTAGTGATCAATACGGACTGCTGTTTTCACACAGATGATAAGAAGCCTGGTTAAATGCAAGAGCTGGGCTGCGATGACCTGTTAACTATGACCGTGTGTGTAAAGAAATCTCAACCCGTTTGTGGTAGTGCCGTGACCTTAAGGTTAGGTTTTAAAGAAGCAAATTTTGCAGAAATATACACAATATTGGATCAAACTGGTTTTAATCACAAAGTTTGCAAAGAATAAGGAGTGAGTGCTATTCCTGTGTATGAGAACATTGTCAAATGTAAAATCAAAATGAAAACTACAAGCAGTGATATGCGGGCCCTCGCACGCTGTACGTTGGAGATCCAGCAGTTCGGGGCCGCCGGTTCCCCGACGTGCAGCATGCGAGGGTCCACATATTCCCGCTTGCAGTTTTAATTTTTTTCCTCGATATCGTTCTTCAGTATTCTTAAAGCAATGGCCTTTTTTTGGCAGCTTTAACATCTTCAAAAACTCATGAAAGTTGGTGCCTGACGCAAGTTTTGTGAGGTTTGGAGCATCGTTTGACCTTAAACATCAACTTCCTGTGTCACGGCAAAACATCAAACTTATACTATATACAAAAATACATTTTGGGTCACTTTTTGGACGACATGCTATGTCTTTTTTCTTTTTTTTTAAATCACTTTTTGGACCTCACTGAGGCAACTGCTATAACCACTGCACCAGTGTCATACTAAAGCATGTTGTCCAAAATATGAAAAAAAGTGTTATTATAGCATTGAAATGTATAAGTGGAATTTTGGGGAATAAGGTTTGTGGTAGTTCAGGAAGAAATCCAAGAAGATTTAGAAACACCCTTTATTTTTTGTAATTGATTTTTACTTGAGTTCTTGTTTTGTATTGTTGTTGACCTTTGGTTTTAGTATGACTGCATTTACAATGCAAACCCGTAACCGGCAAACCCGCAACCGTGTGGCTTACCTTTGGGGGGGAAACGCCCTCCGTGAACCATGTGTAATACCCGAGCGGGGCTCGAACCCGTGTCCTCATGAGGTCTCTTTGGTAGGGACCTTCTCAAGATACACAACCACATGATTAATTTGGGAAATACACAACAACGACATTGCCAACAGCTGCATGAAAACAAAGTCATTTTTGTGCCTAAACCGTACCAAACCTTAACCATCAGATTAACCGTCAGATCAAAAAACATGATTTGTACTGGTTTTGGAAGGCACAGACAAATTATGATAAATTATATTATCCAGCAGTCCTTAAATTATAAATTACAAATTATGCATTTGGGATTTTTGCTGTATTGTTGGTGGTCCTTGATAAAACATGTCCTGTGTGTAACTGCCACTTTCAGTTGACATTCTTTTGCTGTTCGGTTATCTGCATGTTACAGTTTTCAAAATCTTCTTTGATACAGGAAACAATGCTGACATGGCAAATTTTGATGAAGATTTGGATTATGGTATGAGGCAGGCCTGCTTGGTTCTTTTAGGTCTTTCGCGAGGAATAAGCCATTTTGTATTACCAGTGCTCACCTCCACTTGTACAAATGTTCCACCAAAGCAAGTTCCCCCCCAACTCACTGTTGCTGCATCGTGGTGTAGCACCGCTCAAGAGGACTGTGATTGGTTTAAAGAAATTCAAACAAACTGGATTGTTTTCCCCCTATACCAAAATGATCTACGGGTGGGTTAGGGTTATACTAGACAATTTACGAGTGCTGGCGCAGCGTGGTTGAGACTAGATGGTTAGCCTGGTTCACTTGGTGAATACTTGGGTCTGGTGACGCGCCACTGGCGATTGTTTCCAATCGTTGCATCGTAATGAGTATGTTGGGTCAACTGTGGAACCAATCTTCGACCAATCAGCATTGACTACCATATACCATATGTTGTGTGATAAAGCTCTACCACCACTGCCATTGTTAAAATGCATTTCTAAACAAACACTTGACTTCAACATCACGCTTAACCATCCCCACTAGTTGCCGATTTGTCCGAGCTTCAGAGTGGCTGAGCAAACCCTTAATACCAACAGTGTTTACAGACTGTAATCAAAGTGAAGCTGTGAGCAACGGGCTGAGTAGAAACAGGCTAGGTGACAGGTGGAGTACGCCCTTGACAGGTCGCCAATCCATCGCACACATAAAAAGACAAAATTACCACAAATTTAGTCTGGGTGGAAACTGAACACCACATAAACGTTCTACATCCAGAGAAACACCCAGGGTCATACTGTTTTTACACAACCACTGAGACACCGTTCAATTCTTCACTGATGTCACCTGCCACTTGGCTGGAATAGAGAACAGAAGGACCAGCATCTCTGTTCGCAGCAACCAGGAGACGGAAACATTCACAACCCTCCTGGATTTCCGATGTCGCTCATCATCTTTCTGTTCACCCTTGACATGCATCCACGGGCGTGTATGTTGGGGCCGGGACACACACACACACACACACACACACACACACACACACACACACACACACACACACACACACACACACACACACACACACACACACACACACACCTCATATCCGCATTTATACAAACATCAACTAGAAAACACCCATACTGTACACCCTTATACACACACACACCTCATTAAAGGTCAAACCACAAAACACTGCGCTGTGTTGAGTCATCCCCAAAAATGGAAAGTTTTAATCTTTTCACTCTTTTCTTTTTTTCTCAACAAGAAGAACAAACTGAGAAATAGGAAGGAAAAACAGCTATAAAAAAACCAGGCCATTTGTCATAATTTCCCGCTGCCAGTAGCCGTGGACAGAATGAGAAAGCGGTGGCGGTAGCTGGGGATGCGATGGTGCATCTTAAATAGGGGAGTTCCGCCCGAAAAGAGGGAGGGGTAGGTGCGGCACCGGCGCGGCCCAGAAACGGTGCACGAGATTGGGACTTGGAAGGGCCTGAGGTGGCCCCTGGTATGCGGCGTAACACGGACATGGAGGTGATATATGGAGCTGGAGGCAGGATCTCTGGGTAGTGTTGAAGTGTGTGTGTGTGTGTGTGTGTGTGTGTGTGTGTGTGTGTGTGTGTGTGTGTGTGTGTGTGTGTGTGTGTGTCTGGTCAATGTAGAGGGACTTGTAATGCTGTTGGTCTGGCTGTACTCGTGACTGCAGGACATAAGCCATTCGTTACGCAGAGACAGTTACACACCAGGCTAAATGAGGCTTGTCCAACAGTCTGGCTGGAGGTGTGTGTGAGGGCGTGTGTAAGTGTGTCTTAGAGTTTTTACTGCTTTTTAGTATGAGTGTAAAATGTTAGTGCGCGCGCGTGTGTGTGTGCGTGTGCGTGCATGCTCTGTCTCCACTGTGCCATGTTACCACACTCATAAAAGTCATCACAACGAACGCTAACCTCAAAACCCGTGCAACCCCCCCATCCGGAAAAAAAAAAAAAAAGTTTCTTGATGTGAAGGGAATTAGAATTTAGCTCATTACTTTTTCCACAATGAGAAAGTTGTTTGTGTGACACTCCTAATTCTAATACTTGTGCATGGCCTGCTTTTATTTGGAAATTTCCCTGGCTGTCCTTTTCGCTCCTCTCAACGCGCAGGGTCTGCTCAATTTTCTGAGCGGCATTTTCCAGAAAAGGCAATAAGTTTGACATAATTGACAATAAACAGAGGATAAGCAGATTAATTAAATCAGCCCAAGACAAACATTGTAAAATGGTCTTTCTTTTAGATGTGAGCAATGAGACCGAGGACATTAAAACGAGGCCGCATGCCAGACGCAAAGAAGAAAGCGCTCGCGTAGTTGGAGGACAGGATTGACAACATCATAAAAAAATTGTACTACGAAACAATAATCCACAGGGTTCTGCATTTACAGCCGTTTTGGGCCACAAACAAAATGAACTTCTTGCCATGGATCTACTCACAGTACAGAAATACAACAACAGTTCTTTTTCATTTTAGTCCAGTATTTGCTTTCCTAAAATTGCCATTTACCCAAAAGGACATATCAGCATGCAGGATCATTTTCAGGAACGCTCGGCTTCACGTTCAGGCAGTTACATTCACACTTGAGAGACGCCAGTTCAACCACAGGATACCGCCAATGGCCAGCGAGCAGAGGAATCGCGGCCCCCCCTCACTGGGAGAAGGTTCATTTTTCTTAGTCTCTTGTGCTATGCAAACATTCAGACAGTTTGGGGAGTTAACATTTGATCCTCTGACCGCAGGCCTTTTCAGCACTCTAGTCAACAAGCATTATTTACCATTTAGTAGCTTCTATTGACTCTTTTTAAACAGTATGATGCAAATGAGTTCGGCAACAAGATTAAGAAGAGCAATATTTGCGTGTCTGTGAAAGGAGCTGGAGGAAGTATTGCAACCGATAGTTTCTCCAGGGTTCCCAGCCAGGCTGGTTACCAAACTTCAATGCTTTTATTGCACTAACCGAAGAGCTGCGGTTTTATCTACAGTACTATCAAAAAAATCTCATCACTCGGTGCCAAGGCTACCATTTACCTCGGCTTCATCTACACCAACATGTTTTTGAATTATTGGGGAACAGAAAGGAGTAGCAGGGAGCCAAATGTGGTTACTAGTGGGAACCAAGGTGTCATCACACCACAGTTCAGGTCATTTGCACTGAATTTTTTTTTCCCCTCAGATGCATCAGAATGTCAGAGTAGAACTTGCGTTGCACAACCCCACAAATGTAGAAGAAAACCCGCCTGGTTGCGTGTCTGACCTTCTGCTCCCTTTTCAGCTCTGGACAGCGACGTTTCGTCCCTCTGAAGAGTGTATGTCACTCAAAACACCTCTTCAGAATAAATGCGTCATTGCCGTAGGCTTCCTGAAGCATTTCAAGGGTCTCCGTTGGCGATTTCTAGAGTTTGACACAAAATGTGATGTGCGACCTCTGGTCATGTCCAAGGAGAAATCGCTGTGCTCACAAAAATGTGTATATCTCAGGTTCTGATAATGATCAAGTGACACAATTTGCAGGGTTATAGCTTCGTCGTGCTCCGTGCATGTCACGGTGCTGCGCTTCGTTTGTACACAACAGTAGAAGTCTGATATGATCGGTAAATAATATTATCTACTACTAACTATGGCAAACACAGGCCTAATGGGACAATTGGCAACAAAAAAAAGACCAAAAGGTTTCAGCTCTATTTTTCTCCAATAGAGCTGATCACTGGATACATCATCAATATCTTGGAAAAGTGTGGATTTTCTGGGGCTATCTTGTCGTCCACTAGACAAAACAGATGTCGGTCAACAGCGACAAGTTTTAGCCTATTTTCAGTCATGCTGTACTAAAATATATTTACTGCAAAATTAGTGCTGTAAAATACCAACACAACATCAAACATTAAGCCGTAGTAAATTGGAATTTCTAACATCCTGGTTAAACGGCTTGAGATTTGAATTCCACAACAAACTAAGCAGGCTTTCATCTCAAGTGTTCCAAGATAGTAGCAGCGAACATGTGAGATAAATACATGAAGAAAGGATCAATACTATCTCGGAGGCTTAGACGAGCCCACAAGCTTCTCTCTCTGACCTCTGACCCCTCATTTGTTATCACCTCTGTAATTCATTTTCAGACCGAAATCAGCTTCTGCACTCTTATGCAGCTCTCCACCCACCGTTCCTCCGAGCCGACTCGCTATTCCTCCGTCTCCCTGCCTCTGCTCCCTTCCTCCCTCCCTCCCTCCCTCCCTCCCTCCCTCTCTTCCCTGCTCTCTCCGTTTCCCCCATAATGATGTTAATAAAGTGAGCAGAATGGATTATCCAGATTCCCATGGCAGCTGGCCGGAGCACTGCTCTGTCTCCTGCTCCCCACTGTTTACTGGAGGGAATCATTCACTTAGCCTTATCGCTTTACACCGGCGCTATCTGAGCACACACACACACACACACACACACACACAGATACTGATTAGCGGTGTGTTTACATGGCTAGGTTGTGAACACAAGGTAAGTTAAAAGGTGGGAAACGGGACGGATTGCAGACAAGTTGTGGAACTTGCAGAAGATTAATCATCAGGTGAACTGAGAGAAAGAGAGAAAGGCAGCGTCTTCTAAACGCTTTCCAAAATGTTTTCTCCGTAAAGACTATTCATAGACACCACTTGCACAGACACGGGCACATATTCCCACCATCAGCTGTGGTGTAATTGCTCCAGCAAACCCCTCTCCAATCTAATATAAACTAACGAGGCAGATCGCTCCATCAGACATTGCCAGACAGCGTATGGTGAGCAGCAAACATGCTGTAGTTCCATTACGCTGAACTTTCTCAGGGCTGCAGGGCTGTGATGACAAAGAAGGGTTGGCTGGATGTCCAATTCGTAACCAAGTTTTAATAAGCTAAGCCTCTCCATAACGCAAACTTGTGCCTCTTCACCTTATCTTGCTGTTTGTTACCAAAAATACAGCTATTCCTCTTGTAAAACACAAAAAGAAAAACAAAAAATGTGGAGGAACATAAGTAGTCAGGATTAGTCATATTAACTGAGGGTCATCTGTGAGGGGAGATTCCCAAGATGCACCTCTCTCTTCTATCAAGCCCTGAATGGGAAAATAAATTTGAATCAGCACTTTAAAACTCCTGACGAAGACCAGGCCAGATACACGTCTCTGAGTAAGAGCTTGGGCACATCTGGAGGCTATCAAGCCCAACAGGTAGAGTAAGTTTCCCAGACCCAGTAACCAATGCAGAGATGCTTCTATAGTGGTGGAATGTAATCAAGTACATTAACTTACATACCGGGCATGAGTTGATATGGCTTTACTTACTCAATGTTTTTGGTTCCACATCCACCAAAGCTCTATAAATAGATAGTTACTTTATTAATCCTGCGAGGGGACATTTTTTTTTTGCTAAAGCAGCATTTATAGATACAGGGTAAAGCAATAAAAATAACAGAATAAAAAATAGAGGTAGTACAGGATATGATCTATATGTATAATGAGAACTGAAAAAGTTCTAAAATGGACGCCTCCTTCCTTGAAAAATACAGAATCTAGAAAAACTGAGACTGCCCTCCTCCAAAAAAACAAAAAAAACAAAACGTAGAACATAGTTCTTTTGTGCGAGCAGTTCATCATGACTCAAACATCACTTTTTAAGCGAAACCTTAGCTGTCATGTAAATAACGACAATCTAGTCGAGAAGGAGAAGGGACGCTGTTCGTGTAACGTCTATATGGTGGGTTGGGTGGATGGTTCAGACATGGGCGCAAGAGACGACTGTTCACTTCCCATTTCCAACCACAAGTCCCTTTTTGAAGCTGCATTTACTTTTGCTATGACAAGGAAGGTTGCATAACTTTAAAGAAAGTAGCAATTCAACGCTCAACATGGTTCAGGTAATCGTTTTAATCCAAAGCATCATCGTTCCCTCACCAAGTGCCGAAACCTAACCAGGGTGCTGATTTAGGAAATACTCTTGTAGGTCATATTTGAGGGTGGGAACAAACAATGAATGGTCAAATGGGTGGGAGGACTTTAAGCAGAAGAATTTGATCTACAGTCAAATTGAAGTAACATTGACCAAAACACATTTATGAGTGGAAAGGACCTTTAAAATATTTGCTCTTTTCTTCTGACCTTATTAAAATTTAGTTTGTAGAAATATATTGAAGTGGTAACCCTTCCCATTGGCAAAGATGACTGAATATTAAAAGAAACATCATTATTAATATCCAAAAAAGGGAAAATGAATGATATCATATTTTATGAACAAATATAAAATATATTTCTTTGGTGTAAAAAATAAATAAATAATCACAAATTAAGTTTTTTTTCACGTGGTGGCACTACTGTACTTATGTTTACCCCCAATTAGAACTCAGTGAAATCAAACTTCTGTATATACCTCTTATTCACAACTGTAATACAACTTCAAAAATCCAAATACTAAAAGTGTAAAAAAGAGCAAACTTCTGAAACATATCAGTTCCAGATCATGTTTATAAGCTTTTATCAAGCAGACAACTTAATGCATGTATGATTGTACGACTGTTAAAGAACCAGGACACCCGAGAGAAAATTAGGGTTCAGTATATTTAGTTCAGTATTTTCTAGAAAGCGAAAAAAAATTTGTTCTAAAAACTGAGAATGTTATGCAGTAATGATGTTTTCAGCTTTGTTTGTTGTTGTTTCCACAATGTTATACTTAAAAGGAGGATAATATTCTCTTAAAACATTAAAAAAAATACGATGTGCTAATTTTTTTTTATTGTTTATCAGCACATTATGCCTTATAATATTTTTTCCGTAGCAACTTTGTTTTTAATGTTCCCAGAATGTATTTTAAAGTTTTTAGAATGTTATTAGAGCATTTTTGCCTCCCTACAAGAACAACAAAAGTAGGAAAAATATATATTTATATTACTGCTTAAGACATTCCTCTAACTTTGCATCATTTCTATTTGGGACCGACCTGACTATTGTGTTTACTTAAAAAAAAAAAAAAAAAAAAAATGTGCTCAGGGACTCCAAAGTTGGCGACAGTATAAGGGATGTTTGCTTAAATTTAAGTAGCATTTCTTTTACCGCTGCTTTCTGTTTGAAAGTATGCGGAAGATTTTAAGTTAAACTTGAAAGCCTCTAAACCAATGGATTTTTCAGACCAGCAGCTGAAGAGAGAGCCGAACCAGGAAAAGAAGGCCTCCTCGTGAGGGATGTTTCCGAAACATCTCTCTGGAGGACGGAGTCAAAGTGCTGCCGGAGTTCAGCAAACGTACCTTGGCTGTATCATCAGGAGAGTTTGAATAATGAACACGACGGAAGAAACGGGGTGAAACGGAGAGCGCGAGCGAGAGGAGGGAGGGTGGAAGGGACGTTTTGTGAAAGTAAAAAGCAGCAACGGGGAGTAAAAGCTGCAGAAGAAGAGAGTAGGAAACAGAGGTGAGATTGTGGTGAAGGGGCAAACGGGGAGGGAGGCAGGAAAAGAGGCAATAGCCAAGTGGTGAAAGTGGGATGGAGACTGTACCTGAGAATGAATAAGCACTTTGCAATTCCTTAATACAGTTATCCAGTTAGCTAAGAGGCGTGTCGTACCAGCTCCAAAAGATTCGTCACGGCCTCGATCAAGTCATCGACAGTCAAGCACGCTGGCAGTCGACGCGGAATCAAAATGGAAAAAGTGCTTGATTGAGTTTAGAAGGGAATAATTCATAAAGAATTAGGCACAGGAATACTTCTGTCCCTATGTTGGTAGCAGTACGACACTTGGATGTCAGAGCCCATTTCGCTTTTGCTCTTGGAGAGCGACCCAGATTACGCAGAGGCCGTGGAGACCAATGGGACTCGAGCGAAGACGGAGAAACAAACACTTCCCTCGGCTGCCTCATCCTTCGCCCTTTCTCCAGCAAGTCTGCAAGCCTCCAATTCCTCCTCTCATCTTTCAGACATCATCCACATGTCCATGCATCATTTTTCCCCATTCGTCAGTCACTCTATCCACCGATCAAAAATATCTAACGCTCTTATCTTCGCCCTCATCGCCCGCGTCTCGCTCTGCAGTGGGGGCTCCGCAGAGTGCCACCAGGCTCACTGGAAAACCTAATTTAGGCTCTTAATTTCTGTCAGCCTTGTTGGATACAGTTATGAGGAGGACGGCGGGGCGGGGGGGCTTCGAGCCTGGCGCGTGAAGCAGCAGCGCGAAATGTTCATTTCTAAAAAAAAACCTTCTCCACATCTTACTCCTCTTTCGCTATTTTTCCACCTATTCTCGTCGTCACTTTTTCTTTACTGTCGCCCTTCTTTCTCAAAATATCTTTCCTCCCCTCTTCCCCCTTCGCCCTAATTAATTCTGCTGTGAATTAATTACCAAGGGGGGAATCTTCCCAAAACAAGAAAAGAGAGCGAGAGACAGGGGTGAGAGCGGGGAGGAATAGGGAGGGGATCTGCATTAATCACCCTTTCTATTCCTCGGCAGAAAAAAAAAAAGCGAAGAGCTTGAAACAAAAGGGGCCACGAAATGAAAGAACAACATAACAAAAACACGATAAACAAAATTGTTTACTTCGCCCTCACCTCCGCAGCTGAAACCTCATGGGGATGTGATTAGGAAAACAGGGCTCTTCTCTCTCCCTCTTCTTTCTTTCTTTTTTTATTTTTGTTTTCCTGCCCCTCCTTGCTCCACTCACTCCTCTTTGATGAAGTTGCGGGAGTTCAGAGGGAAAGCGGCGCGGCTGGGATATCGCCCGAGCACAAAGCGCCATGGGAAGAGCAAACTTTGGCTCATCTGAGGAAAAAAGGCCGGAAAGAAGTGTGTGTGTGTGTGTGTGTGTGTGTGTGTGTGTGTGTGTGTGTGTGTGTGTGTGTGTGTGTGTGTGTGTGTGTGTGTGTCTGACAACTCTCTGTGCGTGCTTATACTCAGGAGTGCCGTCATACCAGGCTGATTAAAAACTTCAAAAGTGAAAAATGTGAAGTTAAAGCCGTTCACAGAGATGTTACCTCATGCCCTCCACCCCCAACTCACACACACACACACACACACACACACACACACACACACACACACACACACACACACACACACACACACACACACCCCTTCTGTCCTCTCCACATGCTAATCAAGATGTTTGTTTAGCAAAAAACAGAGGCTTGTCAAACTTCAGGGGGCCAAACTAAAACCAATGACTCAATCGTGCTAGTGCGCATGTTGCCAAGGTAACCCAGACTCCTAGCAAGAGTGACAACGAGGGGATATGATGTCAAGCAGGAGCGACGCGATTGGACGAAAACATCTACGTCGAACAATATAACACTTTCTTTTTGTACATTGGACATCTTTTCATGTTTATTTCCCTCATGGGTGGCTTATTGGGAGCAAAATCCCAGTCTGCATGTGTGTGTGTGTGTGTGTGTGTGTGTGTGTGTGTAAGTGAGGGGGATGCGAGCACAATCACAATGAAGATGTCATCAAACCAAGCTTATCCCCCCTCTTCCCACATGTCCACATAGTGACTTACCAACTCCACCCAGCTCAACACACACACACACACACACACACACACACACACACACACACACACACACACACACACACACTCTCTCCGTCTCCTCGCCACGCTAGACGAGATCATCAACACAATAGCTGTTCCCCGGCAATAAAAGAGGGATTTTGAATGAAATCCTAAAGTGTGGTGCACCACATAGGAAGTGTCCTGACCTGTTGTCAGAAGGAATAAAACATGTCTACTGAGAAGTTTCAAAGCTACCGAAAATAAAACCAAATCCTTTCTTAGCTTGTTTTCACTTTGTTTCAGAGTCACATGGATTCACAGGTGGCTGAGTATTAGACAGACTTTCATCCACACAAGAAAATATGAAACTGAATATGAGCATCTGTCCAGACTGTGGTTTGCCCTCGGTTCATTTTGTTATGATCGTATTTCCAGGCTTAAGTAACTGCTGGCTATCGCATGTCAACATCCGTCACCTCTAGTTTCTTTCCTGTTATTGGTTCAGATTGCAATTGTAATGATCCTCACCGCAGTTTGCTTGGCAGCGGGGTGAAACCCACATTTGCAGTCCTCACTCGATGCAGTTATTTCGTGCGGGCGCCAACTCAAACAGCATCATTCTCACCTGGCCAAAATGAACCCGAACATACACGGTTTGAACGTGCCCTTCAAAACACAAAGCTTTCCCACATGGCACCTTCTCACAACCAGACACCTCTTCTCTTACCAAACTGCACTGTAAACATGTTTCACTCGGGGCGGCAGAGACAAAATAAGTGGCCAATTATCATGACATAACAGAAGCAAAAACCTCATTATGATTCATGTTTGTGAGGTGATACTAGGTTCAAAAGGGTTTTGGACGAGTTGCTTCTGTGGGGGGGCGGGAGGGGGGGGTATGCCAAAATACCGCCAGCATATTACAGTAAATGACACTATGGGAATAAAAAAAATGAAAAAAAAATGCAGATATGTTACATAACTTCTGGTAAAGTTTGTACTTTAACTCTCGCCTCCTTCAAAAGGGTAATCATGTTTTGCCATGCGGAGTTGAGAGAGAGGGATAAATGTTGCTGGTGCATGCCTGTTCACCACCAAATCATACATAACAGACATTTGTATCTTTCATAAATGTTTAACATGTGCTGCTCCAGTGGGGATTATAACTCGAACTCTGTTAGTGTTAACGCCTAACATTCTCTATTAACCCTCTGAACCCTGTCTGTTTGTGTTCAGTGTTCACTCCCACTATAGGATGATGGCATAGTCACTATACAGTATAACTTGGGAAGGCATACCATGTATTATTTATGTATTTGAGTGAACCTGAGGACCAGTGATAATAAAACAAGACAAAGTGCAGTCAAAAACGGTCAGAGACTGTTCCTGTTGAACATCAACGGAGCTCAGCAGAAGAATTTCCCTGAGTAAGTATTCGAAGTTTCGTTGCTTCATCATCCCAACTTTAATTATTTGTGTTGTTGGGACCACCAGTGCGTGCACATTTGCAGTTTCTCCATCGCCCTGCAAATCCAGCAGAGAGCGCACATCAAATGTTGACCTTTTGAAATGCTTTAGAAATCCTACAGCAATAAGGCAATGAGCCCGGAGAGGTGTTTTTAGTGGCATTCACGTTACACGGTGGGCAGAATGTCGACGTCCAACTCTGAAGATGATGCATCAGGTCGGGAGCGCAACCAGGTGGGTTTTACTCGACATTTGTGGAGTTGTGCAGCATTAATTGAAACCACAGGGTCAGACTGTCGACACCGAGTTCGACTGGAACAATGTGAAGCATCTGACGAAAAACATTCAGTCCAAACAACCTGAACTTTGGCGCAAAGGCGCTTGGATATTCTCGAACGTACGTAGAAGAGTTTCTCATCCTACAACAACACAACAGTTGCTCCCCACTTCCTCTGCTCACTGGATTTGGCTCAATGTGACTTATATCTGTTCCCCACGGTAAATTCGATGTGCACTCCCTGCTCAAGTTTCAGGTCCAAACATGACTAGAAACATCACTATGGACATGGTTGGTGCATCCATTGTGAGTTAACTTACAGCTAATGTTCAAAAAGCTGTTAGAAAAAGAAAAAAACAGTCCAGCTGTCAAATTTCCACAAAATCCACTTTGCTTTCTGTTTAAACACACCTTTAGAGGAAGAGGTCGAATATTTGACACATAAGGGATCAATTAGGCGTCATGCTGCAACCAATTTACACAAGACCACAGATTTCTCAGATGGCCACCATCTGTCATTTCGGACACATTTCACCACAGTCAGTGACGCTTCTCCCTGGTGTTCGGTGAAAAGGCTTCAATGTGTCCCAACTTAGTCTGGGCTTCTGTCCTCCACACAGTGGCCTATCGACACCGTTTGGAAGCGGGGATGATCGATGAGCTGCTGCGTCATTCCCCTGAGCGCGCTCCGTCAGAAGCGTCGCCGTGCACCTCGTGCCAAGCCCGCCAGCATCCAAAGACAACGTGACGCATCCGTCATCAAGCCAGATTTTTCCCTCGGACAAGGCGATGCGAGCCCACGTTAAAAGGGTGGTGCATTTTCCCCTCCGCTAATCCCATCTTCAGCCACGAACCGTCAGATTCTATCCCAACCCAGGCAAGATAGAAACCAAAGCTTTGTGTATTTCTTCCCAAAGCCACGCCTGTCTAATTTAGACCACTTTATCAACCAAGCAATCACGCTGCTGCGCCCACGCAGAACAACAAGTCCAGATTTATGCCAACACTCCATCCGATCCTATCTTAGTGAGGCTCAGCTCTGGAGCCAAACCAACAACTTTCTACCTCATGTCCAGGGAACCTCCGCTGTCTCGGTCCTGAGCTGGCACCAGCAACAAGCGGGGAGGGGTAATGGAGGAACTGGGGTTTGTTGGGCCAGAAGCTACAGGATGAGAGACGTCCATACAAACGCAAACCAGATGGAGGGATAGATGGACGGATGAGTACTAGGAAGGAGAACCTGAGTCATCCCTTCTCTCGGTCTTCCTCCAGTTGTTTCTTTCAGTGGAGACTCCGATGTAGGTTTGTTCACCCGCATATTGTAAGTGGGATTATCCAACGGGTGATTTCAACTCAACTTGATTGGTCAAAGAAGCAATCAAGCCTTTTGGATAGTGATGCAACATGAAAATGGAATTTGTTAAACCACTCTTCCTCTGCTCCGTTTCTGTTCTTCTGAGAAACTTCTAAAGTCCACATGCAGTCAGGGAATCTTATGTTAGCATCACCCCTCTAATAGTTCATGCGTTCGTCCTAAAAGACCAGGGTGTGCTTGAAAGAAACAAGTTTAAAATAATGAAGAAAGAATAAGTGTTGTCCGTCTACATTGAAAAGTAATTGTCAAGAACTGGTCCAAGTGGCCGTATTTGAAGGCCAAGTGAAAAATGTGGTGGCACTGAGGAGGACAGGATGAATGTACAAATGAGCATAATGGTAACAATATTGTTGTTGGAAATTTAAAAATGAAGAGCTGGAGAGAGAGGGAAGTGCAAACCCCTCATACTTGACCATCCTTCGCTGTAGGCATGTTTGGTGAATTGTGCGTTTTGGAAAGGTACAAAAATTGTTGGCTGCAACAGCTCCTAATTCTAGCGTTTGGAATGGTGTTCGGGGCACAGGTTTTTGTTTTCACTTCGATTATTGATATCTTAATTTGCACAATTCTCAAGTTTTTTTTCGTTTACATTTTGGTGAAATATTTTATTCTACATTTCTGTCCCTTTAAAATACGGTAGATATTTGAGGACACCTCAGACTCAGGGCAGTTGAGGCAGATGAAGTGCAGCTTAAAGTGATGGCTGTTAAGATAAGGACGACAAACATGCAGCTTGGAGGAGTGGGTCTCCATCTTTTACTCTGACACATCTCCAAAACCTGAATCGGATGGGCACAAGTGTCTCTTTTTTGTACATTTACTTATTCTAGCATTTCTATTTTACACCTTTTTGTTCCACCTCTATTCCAGTATATTTTAGAGGGAAATGTTGCAATATTTGCTTCACAATATTTATTTGACAAAATATATTTACTAGTTACTTTAGAGATTACAATTTGTACAGTTTGCAAATATTTACTTTCATTTTTACTTGGAATGGAATGTTTTTATTTCAAGAACTCATTTCAGCCACTTATATCCAAGATCTCATTTTTTCCAATCACTACCCAAAGCTCAGGACCATAGTTGAGGGTCAGAAAGTCGATCAACCGGTAAATCGAAAGCTTTGCCTTCTGTCTCAGCTCATCTTCACCAAAATGGTCCTGAACAACTGCCAGCTTTACTGCTGACGCTGCACCGATCCGCCTGTCAATCTCCTGCTCTGTAATCCCCCAAGAGATTGAACAGTATTCCTCTGAAGACAAAACTCGGTGACTGAGTTGGATCTGTGATTGTACTGTATTTGAAGCCATATGAATTATTCAAATTATCCTCCAATTTCCATTATATAGGCTTGTCCTCCATTGTTCTAATGTCCGTAGTCAGTCAAGTTGACATTCATACAACTGACATTTGGCAAGTCAGAAACTGAAGGTTTCAACCCTTTATCCATGACGTTTACCTTTTTATTTATTCTCTAACCACTTTGTATCTTGTGCAGTCAGACCATCAAAATCACCACATTGCATCAATCTGTAATACCAATTATGTGTTCTTTTCCATGTAGACATTGTGAAACCATATCTTTTTAGTTCTTCTAAACTATATGAATATTTTTGCCCATTTTGTTCTCCAACACCCACATGTCAACATTTCCGTGACAAGTGAATCTTGCATCACTTACATCTCTTCCGAGATAAATGTCATAGTTCTGGCAGAGTTTGTGTGGACGACACCAATAAAAAGAGAAAGCCAGATCTCTGACAAGATTGGAAGTTGGGGAGACGCCTCATTTTAGTTGAAACCTCAATAGAATACTGTGACGTGTTTGAAGCAGAAACAGATGTGACATCTCACTTCTCTTTTAAAAATGGCTGCCAGTTCGTGTTGGTTTCAAATAGAGAGATATGAGCTGCAACTTTGGCATGAAGGCCTGTGTTGTGAACGGTCTGTCCTACTTTCCCATCTCCACTGTCTTTTCTGACACCCAGTTTTTTTTGTTCTTTTTCCACCCAGAACAGGCAGAGAGCAGACAGGTACTGCGCAGACACTCCGTCCCTCGCACCTCCTCCACCCTACTAAATCTATCAGCTCACATGCAAGGAGAGGCTGAGGTCTTCACTCGTGTCCATATATAAGCCCATATAGTTCACGTCAGAGAGTGAAAGAGTGGCACAGAGTTGGAGACTGAAACGAAGGAGAAAAAGTGAAAAACAACAAGGAACATGACAGCTCTGATGTCATTCACCATTAGAAGCCATTAGTGGTTTTGAATGTTCCATTGAATGTTTTCAAGTCAATGTAGTGTGGGTGAAAGCCCATTGACATCTTACTATCACCCCATAAGTAACTTCACACACACTTGTGTGGATGTTTAGTGGTAAATTGGGAGCAGTGAAGCAGAAGTGGGGTCACAGTAGCTCTTTGACTAGCGCCGCCTCCACTACAACAACACAATCACACGCACACACTCGCACGCACACTTACGCGGGCCATCACTCCGTCACCACCTCGCAGCCGGTATTATGACGTCATCAGCAGTGGCCCATCCTGTTTTTCCCTTGGCAGTGCGCTCGGTGTGTCGAGCTGAGGTGGTGCAGACCTGGGCAACGAAAGATGAAAGAGGGAGAGTGAAAAGAGGGATGAGGAGAAGACAGATGTGCACACGGACCTGTCACCACCCCGACACCGCACTGTTTCCAACCACTTGACCACTTTTCGTTCTTCTTTCATCTTCACATAACTTCCCGCTGCTCCACTGATATTTGACTGTTTCGATATTATTTCTGCACAAGGATCATCCATTGCTTTGTCAATTTTCTCCCTCCGGATTGTTGAATTAAAAAAAAAAAAAAAAAAAAAAAGGGAGAATTGAAAATGCTTATTATTTATACAAATGCTGTGGTTTGACTGAGACAATGGGAACCTGAACCACATTGCATCTGCCCAGGCTTCGTCACTGCTTTTCTTTCATCGCTCCCGGCCTCCTGACAATCGTGGCGGCTTCCTCGGACCATTTGAGGTAACTGAGGTGCAGAGCGGACGAGACAAGAAACTCAGTGTTCCAAACAATAATAAACCAGCTTGATACACAAACATCAGGGAAGGAACGGAGTACACACACACACACACACTGGCATTCATGATTCTTGAGCTTTAATGACGTGTGTGTGCGCTTAAAAGGACAAGTGGTTCCAGGCCAATGGATCCTCAATCAGCACATAACTCCAGTGCAATACCATTCACAACTTTTTGAATATTAAAAACAAAAACAAAAATTGCATTGGTTTCAGCCTTTTACTACCAGCTGACAATGGAACTCTGCCAACATACTCTGCTATAACCAGTGACCAATCCACATTTAATTACAGCTTTCTGATCTCAGGTTTGTGCTGTTGTAAGCTGATGTTGACGTAAAACTACTGCTGATACTAAGTTCATGTGCTTCACAGTAAATGCAAGTTTCTGATTTGACCCAAAACTTAATGGTCATTTAAAAGTAAATTGAATGATATTACATTTTGTTTGTGTTTTAAGAAGGCAGATGTTACACATGGAGATGAGGTTATGATTATTATATATACACATCACATCACAGTGATGTCATAATTAGTCGATAATAATACAAATTTGAAAAATAAAGTTTGCCTGTGCTTCTGGCCATGTAGGTTGATGTGACGTCACATCCAACGTAGCTAGTTTGCTTGATGCATTTGGGTCATTTGTTGATTTTAGCAGAATAAATGTCATTTTGAAAGAGTTGTTCCTCAGCGCCTCATCCTGCTGATTTCGAGTGACGACTGTGAGTGCTCTAATGAATCAATCCTTTGATTTTGCAAGTGTAACCCTATATTGTTATGTAGCCTTTCTGAGGCTATCGCATGGCTAAATCGGTGATTTTTAATGCGAAACTAATTATATTTTATCATTTCATAAACTCTTGTTATCTGCAGTGGGAAGTGCTACTCGGGAAATACGGTTTGGTACATAGTGTTGCACAGTTAAAAAGTTTGGGAACCTCTTATCCTGAGACACTAATTAAATATGCAGAAGCCTAAATGAATATTGGTGTATCAACGTATACACTTAGTTAAGAATGACCTCATGTTACCTGATATTCGAATGATCATAATCATTCCTAAGAGAGTTTAACAGATTTGAATGAATTAAACCAGCGCGCTGTTATCAGATTGGAAGTCTGTATCAGGGGGTTCCCTGAATTAGGGCAACACATTCGATATGAGAAAATTAGACCATGTGATGACTCGCCTTGTGCAACAATCATCGGCGTTTCTACTGTGAGCTGCTGCGGGTCACCTTGGGCCCAGATTCTCCCGCAGAACCAGAACCAAGGCCAGAGCAAGCAGAGCAGAGCGGAGCCCTGCAGATATACAAGCTGCTTGCCAGCAACGCAGCCCAGCCAGAAAGCTTTATAGGAGCTGGGTCTGGTTATAATAGTTTAGAGGGGGGAGGGTTGGTGGGGCGGAGGAGTTGGACAGCAGGGGTTATGTTTCCATGCCCCTGTGTGAGTGCGGATGATCCAAAACCCCACGTCTGTAAATGTCAGTTAGGAAGCAGAATCCAACACCGAGATCTCTATAAGCTGTCCTGTAAGAAGCAGTAAACACAGACTGGAATGGAACCGAGATCTTTATCGAACTATACACCAACACATTGTGCTGTACAGGCCATACACGAGGCCATACAGTGGCAGCGGTTGTGTAAGTCTGCCTTCAGTCTCCTCCATCGTTAGTACTGGAAGGAGCTCCTTTTTACACAAAGTTAATCTGTGCTTATATTGACGAAGTAAAACTCTTGTGTTTCTCTACGTTCTGGTTCACAAAGAAATCCACAAAGCCTCTGATGGAAAAAAGATTTAAACAATGGCCATCCCGTTTCACCTTCTTGAACTTTGCGGGACCCATTTGGAAACCAACTGGCTGTTTGTTTCCCAAAGTTGACATTGTTTTCATGGTCAATGAACTCGTCGTCAGGAGATGGCGTTCCTTTAGACATTACCAGCGGAGAGTTTCTCACAAACGCTACGCCATGAGGTTACGGCGAAGAATGTTTTAGAAACATGATCGTTACGGAATGATTCAACAAACACAAGAACAGATGAGTCATTTGCAAATGTCACTGTTGAGTTTGGATGGTGTAGGTCACATCTCAGAAGTGCACAGCATCCTTGTGCACAGTGGAAATGTCTGTTGAGAGAGCTAGCTTCTGGTTCTCATTATTATGAAGGGAGAGTATCTGTTCCGTATGCTCTGCCTGTTATAAGCTCAGCACGTTCGGTGAAATGCAAGCACCAAACACGAACTTAAACATCTAGAAGCATGGGCCCATAGAGTAAAAGAAGACTTGATTGGTATTTATTTGGGGGCTTTCAAAGGATACGTTGTTTCATAGCTTTTTTGCCACAGTGAAGGTGAATATCTGACTGACAAATGGTGTGCACCATACTTTGTTAGCAATGGCAGAGAAGTGTAAGCAGCCACTGCGCTCGCCGTTTCAGATACTTTCAACCTTGTTGCATGGTCTTCATTGGTGTTTGGAGTTTCCCCTAGTTGTAATAGAGCTGGAACGGTTGACCAATCCAGCATCAGAACCAGTAGAACCAATGACCAGTGTTACAGTAGTGTGTACGGGCTACAAGGTGGAGGACCCAGGCAGACGCACTTCGGTGACTTTAACAGAAGTAGGGATGCAAAGGCAGCGGGGAAGGTGGCAAGAACAGGGGACCAGAGCATGGACAGCATGACGGCAACACTGTGGCATGGAGGTGAAGCTGGTTGGTATAAATACAGGATGGGACGGGGACACTAGGAACGTTAGACTGGGCAGAAAAGATCAGGAGGGCAGGTGGATGGAAGAGCACGACATGAGAGAAAGTTCAGGACATCTGGTGGATGGACTGAGAATGACAGACTGGAACTCACAGGACTGGAGCGCAAAATGTGAAAGAAGAAGCTGCAGAAGTACAACCCAAGTTGTTTTTTTTTATGCTGGTTTTTCTTAAACTGGGCCAATGAGCAGTTTTGTTTTCCATGCAGCCATTTAGCATTGTTGAAGATAATGTATTTAGTACTGTATAAAGTTGGATTTTAATTTCTTATGCACATTTTTAAATCAGAACATAATCCATGTTAGACCATACAATATATTCACACCAGTACTACTTATTTGCAATGTTCATGTTCCAAGACAGGAAATTATTACACTCGTAATAACTTGGATGAAGCGATTTGTTGGATTTGCAGCAAAAGAGGTAGCAGTCAAAGGCGCTAACGCTCCAAAACTATCTACAGATCCACTGCCTCAACAATTTACAGAATTTAGAAAGACTGACAGAGTCGAAGTTTGATCCTGGTAACTGGCTTGTCACTTATTTTCAGTAATCTTTGGGATATTTCAGTATGTATAAGTTCTTATTGGGGGAGCAGTGCTAGTTGTTGAAGCACCAGAGCACAATTCACACGAGCACCCTCAACAGAGAACGCACTAAGTTGTGCCTCTTTTCTAAAGTTGTGTAACCACTGTGTAGGTAAGTTTCCATACAAGAGTCAATAACATAGCCTACGTATGTTAATTGCTTTGATCTAATAAAATCAACGATATAATTATCCAACTTTCAACGATTGTTTTGGATTAATCATCTGAAGTGTTACTGTCCGATTTCAGTCGCATGTTCCAGTGAACGTTTCGCAATAAAAGTATTTTTATGACATGAAGGGTTTCTGTCTATGGAAACCAGAGAGGGCTTTTAATTTGAAATGGATACAGGAAGTGTTGAGTTTGTGTTAATGTGTAATGCAGTAACTTTAACAGGGCAAACGATAGCGGCTCAAAATTGAGGCTTTGAGTTGACATTGTGAATCAATTAATACACCTTAAATGTCAATATGATAACTTTGAGCCTTCCATTTGTTTATATTGGCTCCATAGCATGACGTAGGCTTTAGATATCTTTATGTCTGCTCTGTGCTCTGAGATCGACCTATTTTAGTCTGTGGGACAACAAAAAGTTAAGAAGTTGTTGCCCGGTGTTATCATTTTTACGGTAGATTATCTGAAAATATCCACCAGATGCTTCGAAAACAAAGCAAACCAGCTGCCCAAGGAGTCGAAAGGGGGTCGCTTGATCTCAGGAATCCCCAGCAAGGTTTTTTCAACCCTGCAGCCTTTTAGGACGACCGAAGAGAACAAACAACACAATGCAAAACGGGGTCAGGCCGCGAGTTTACTTCAATGTCTATTTACTGTACAATGATTCTGCCGGGGATCAGCTGGATGTAATAAAGTCATCACGGAGACATGATGGCTTGTAACACAAACCAGACTTTTAGAAAGTGCTGTGCAAAAAAAAAAAAAAAAAAAAAGGGCTTCACGTAATAAAACATAATAAAAATCTGAAAATACAGGAAGATTTGAAGGAGGTGATTATAAGAAACACAAGAAACCACACAGCATGACCAAAGGGGAAGAGACGTCTCAGGGAAGCGAGGCTGTGAAAGTGCAGTTTAAGAAAATGATGTTGGATTAGCAGGCCGACATTCTTGTTCCGTTTGGTGATTTAGGATGGAATTTCCTGCCTCAGGTGCTTACATCAGCGACCAACAAAATGCTGTGCACTCATTATTTTAGGTTGTAGATATAAATAAATAACTCCTGCAAATTTCCACTTACATGATTAATCTTTAAACTTTCTAATGGGATAAAGATGAAGGCATTTTTTTTTTTTATAGGTCCTATCAGTGCTGTTTTCAAACTGATCTCAACTGTTTCATCAGCTCAGATTAGATCCTGCAGGAGACCCTTTTTTTTTTTTTGTATGCCCGCGGTGTGTTGGGGAAGTGTGGTGCCACTAAGGCCCTGTTCACACCTGGCATTAACATGTGGCTCCACATGAGTCTTGAGTGATCCGATCTCACTTCCCTACTTTGTATACAAATAAAGACATCGTGTAAATAAACAAGCGAATAAACACACGAACAGGTGCAGAAACACGAGGGGAGAGGACACAAAGCAACAGGCAGTTAACACAGTGAGGCATCCCTGCTCACCCGAGCCTCATTTTATTGGGCCGTCCATTAACCTGCTTACGATGTGTTTCACATTTGTAAATGTCTGAACACCCGAGTTTGTAATTTACAACCTGAACCATTGGGCGTGATTCGATTATGTCGGTTCAAGCTGATAATATTTCATTAATTCAGTGGGTTTTAGAGGGTCGGGGCTTTGCAGTGGATAAATTAACTGCGGGGGGGGGGCTCTTCCACAGTTGTGCGTCTGATGTGTGTCTGAAGTTCAGCTGCACTGAGGAGGATCACGCAATATATATTTTTTTCCGATTTGGATGTTTCTATTGCTTATTCAGACGATGTCAGTTCAGTAGGTGGTCCTTCAATGTTGGCCACGACGCATTTGTGTTCACACCGTTGAATCACTGTGGTCCCACGCGTCCCAGACCACCGCTGAACGTGGTCGGAGCAGATCGGATCTCATTGTGTCCTCAATTAGTCTTGGGACCGTTCACATTTGAGCTTTCAGCTGACCACGTGCGATCGGATCACCCAGGACGTCTGCTCATGCCGGGTGTGAACAGAGCCGTAACGAAATCCTGCATTTTAAAGTGAGGATGAACAACTGAATAATATGACCGGTTTGTTTGATTTTTACCTGACGGAGGATATAAAACTGCAACCAAACTTGATATTCACCTCGGTTTGTCAGCGTTTGCTGCTTGTATGGATGCTCTAGATGTACATTAATCTCGTTTGCATTTTGCCTGTGTGTAGTTTAAACACTTTTCAAGGTCATATTGGTGTCTCTGTCCAGACCCAGTAGATGTCCCAGGAGATGTCCCAACCTGATCTCTGAAAGTCTCATTCTTTCGACCGTTGTTTTGTAGGTGTTTCATTGCATTGAGCCTCTTTGCTCTGCTTTAAAAATGTTTCGTCCATTGAGGACTGTTTTGCTCTTTATACTGTTTATGGTCAGTTTTTGAGATATTTTGACTAAGTTGCTAAGAGTTGAACCGGGAGCACACATGGTGCGTTACCGCGGTGCAGGTCAATCTTACTCGCTGTTTTGACAGAAGAATTTGAGTTTGGGATTATTTGTATGGATATGCAAAAGCCGAAGAGGAACCATTGCGAATGTGGTAAATGTTAAACTGAAAAGAACATTTGAGCGACAAAGAACTAGTTGCGATTGATGCCCCTCTAAAATGTCAAAGAAAAACCTCAAGTAAAGTATTAGTACTCAAAGGTCGTACTTAAGTACAGTGATTGAGTGAATTTACTTCTACCTCATAGTAGCTTTCCACCATTGCACTTTAGCGTTTGTCTCACAGATAGCAGCATCGCCTTCATAACAGGGTTTACAGGGGTTGTACTGGGATGAGTATCAGACCAGACTCGACTTGGGTTTCGTTTGTTTAAAGTAATCACTGTTATAACAGTTTGTTTGACAATTATTTGTAGCAGGATAATAAAAGAAAAACAGCATGTACGCGAATAAACGAGTGTTTGCACACACATACCCACATAGACATGCGGTCCAGCTGGACACGTTATGCAGTCTTTTGTGGCTAATGGCTCACGTGGTTGGTAGTTATAAGAGGCAAGGCGTCTCCACCACCCCCAGCAGTGTCTGTGGAAAGACCGCAACCACCATCTCCTCTCCTGAGCCAAACCCCCAGCAGCCTCGGGAGAGGGAGAATATTAGTGTGTGTGTGTGTGTGTGTGTGTGTGTGTGTGTGTGTGTGTGTGTGTGTGTGTGTGTGTGTGTGTGTGTGTGTGTGTGTGTCGGCACCTCCAGCGTTGCCTTCATCCGAGCCAAGCCTCATCACAACAGACCAGAAACAAGCTCTTAACGGGGTTGCAACACACTCCACACACTTGGACTTCACTCCTTCTAAAAGGTCGTCATTTTTCTCATCTCAAGGGTAAAACGGAGTTACATCTGCTGACATGCAAGTTAGATAACATTTCTTGTTACACTGAAGCCCTGGAGATCCAGAAGTCACGCCAAGACGACATGCCAAACAACAGCAGCTGAACATATGCGTGCGTGCGTGCGTGCGTGCGTTATGGAAAGACAATGAGAGGAAGAATGAGTTGTGGTTTGTGGATTATCAGCCAGTGTTGTAGTCAACAGGCTTGATCAGTCACTTACTGGAGATTTGCGGCCTGTACGGTAGCTGCCAGGAAAAAAATAAAAAAATAAATAAAAAAATAAAAATCGGCATCAACACACACACGGGCTGGCAAAAAACACACCGAGAGCAAAGTTCATTCTCTCACATACAAACACACAAATCCTCCCTTGACATCATTCTGTCACAAGACGTCTTCTGCTATCATTTAACAGTCGTTTGGCTCGACCCGTCTAATCTCCCCAGACGTTTCCTCCAAACTAGCCATCTGGCTACCTCACCAGGACCAAGAGCTTGTCACCACCTTCACAATAAAAAGACCTTTAATCTAGCTTTGGCCAGCAACTCCACCCTCGAAAACACAATTTTCCCTCTGTGCCTCTTTCTTTGTAAACTCAGTTATGTGAGACAATCTGCGGTTCAATACACAATCAAGTTCTCTGGCTCCGGGAAAGGCAGGTTATTCAATTATCAGCAGTGTTCCTCTTCCTGCGCGGTTCTCGAAATGTAGAAAAGATGGATGTTCTTTGTGCTTCAGGTCTGGCCCGGTCACACGCTGGCATGTAAAACGACATTTCATGGCAAAATCAGTTCATTTCAGCACCAGGTTTTTCATGTCGGGTTCAATTTTGGTAAACTTTGCAAGTGAATTTGTACAGTTGACTAATACCAAACTGTCTTCACAGCGCCGACCTCGGGGAGCAGAGAGCAAAAGAGTTCGAAAATGGGGGCAGGTATCATAACTCATTACCAGTTTAACTGGCAAGCCAACGGCTAACATGCGAGCAAGATGGGAACATCTCTTTTTTCTCAGCACTGGGTCGTCAAGCACTTGATACTTCTCTGTTGGGGTATAAATCCCCTGACAAAAAAAAGGACTACCTTTAGACAATTATGAGAAAGCAGTTCATTGTACAATTCTGAAATAAAATGGGGGGAAAAAAAGTGAGCGTAAACCAGGGAGCAGATGTCAAAGGCCGAGCCCTGATTAAAAACAGAAAAAAAAAAAAAAGAAAGAATGAAATCTAACTGAAATCTGCTTAGCAGAAGGCGAATATTAATATTTTATTCATATGTTGAAGCATATGTTTCTGAACAAATGGCGGTCCCTCGTACTGTGCAATTTAGGAATAGAGAAACCGAGTCTTTGGTCGAAAATTGAAATTGCTGTCACAGATGGAACTGATTTGGAGGTTGGGCTATCAAACATCAGTCAGAAATGTAGGACATTATTAGAATGTGACTGCTGCTAAACCCAAATCTACATTTAGAACACAACATGAAAGGACGCAAAATATAGTGTCAGTGGAAAAGTTGTCATGGAGGTGTCAGGACTACATTTTTATTATTCATCATTTTGCTACATTTTTAAATATCCTGTTTTTGCGGGCCAAACTGGTGCTTTGCACGACGTTAATATCAGACTCAGGGTTCTTAAACTTGACCTTAATCCTTCACAACCTGCGCTCAGCAGAGGTCGCCTCAGCTCGGTCCGGCGGCGTGAAAAAGTCCTACATGTGGTACCGCAGTGGTATTGGTCCTAATTATGTTAACTGCAATGCAGCTCTCTGACCGCAGCACCAAAGGTTTACAGGGCTCTCATTATACACTTAGATTCTACTGTAAACCAGGAAACAAAGTGCCAGTGAGCTGCTGCTCCAAAACCACACCACTTCCTAGCATACTAAGAAAACACTTTGTTCCCTTTCTTTGTTGTCCACTGTGATCACCGTCAAAAAACAAATGACTGTTTGATTTGTTTTCCAGCGAGAACACACACGATAAAACTTGTGTTGGGATATTGCAAATTTCATTTGCAGTTGTTTAGATTCGGTTTGATGTTTTGCGGAGAGTTACGTTATACGATATCTCGGCTATTTCCAAATGAAGTATACTCTTGAGCTAATGGTCACAGATGTCTTGTGATCAAGCATGCGTGTTCCTAACATTCATGTGTAGGATAAAGAGAATTGGTAAACATGGTGGCACTTCCTGGAAGAAAAATGTTTACAACCAAGTGTATTCTTTGTAAATTTTCCAGTTGGACAATTTAGTATTATCTTAAAGGACTGGTGCTCAATATAAAACACATTCCAGTGAAATACATATTGAATCCTTTTGGACTTTTAATATAGTATAACACGTCATTTGGAAGATACAAGATTTTGAATGTATAGCAACGATTGTCCCCATGGGAACATGAACCACCAACTGTTCAGGCCTTGCTGTGCCCGTTGACTCGCCTAAAAAGACCCGAGTGAGATATACGAGCATCACGTGTTTCCATGTATCGCAACATACAGTAGCTTACTTGGATCACAGCTGGTTTAGTGCCACTGATAAAGAACAAATAAAAACTTAATAATGACGATAAAATGTAACAAACTGGCAGGAAGTTTGTCTGCGCGGATCACGGAGCCAAGGCCTTGCATTAGTTGAATTAGAGGGTATTTGAGAGCGGCTCAGGCTAAGCCAAGAGTATTGGGCATACTGCTGGAGATTATAACCCAGCCCGCAGCAGTCCCGTTTCCAGCCCAGTTCTGCAAAAGATCGTCTATTGGCTGAATGGCTCTGCGCTAAGTGCCATGGAGGGAGAGAGTCGTACTCGGCCAAGTCCGCTGGTCCACTGGCAGCAGAGGCTGGCAGGAGAAAGTCCCAGTTCCATAGTTTAAACAGCCAACAGTAGATGATTGGCCTGGCAAAACAGACCTACTCTGCCTAGCAAAACACATGGCAGTGCTTATGTTCTTAACCCTTAGTCAGGCCTTACACTATAACATAGCTTATACAGTATATGCAGCAACAAATCATAGGTAAAGGCTCAGAGTGTCCCTTGTGACATTACAGTCAATTTCTAATGGTTTCTTGAAAAAAATATTATTTGTAGTAGGCTACAGGCTGATAGATAGACTTTTCATCAAACACATGGTTCAAATCTGATCTGAGAAAATCTGAAAAGTGAATTGGGTGTGCTGCCAGCTCACAGCTACCACCGGAGCCGCTTGCTGGGATTGTTCTCGTGTGTTTAAAGGTGTGAAAAAGGGTCCTAGCGTCAATGGAATCAATGACAGAATAGTGTACAAGTTAAAACATGTCAGATATATTGATGTATATATCAAGATTGAAGCAATTGCAGTTGATGTCATGATAGCAGGAAAGGTTGAGAGGTCCGTGCAGACTTACATTTTACTACAGATTTCCTAACCCTATGTGGTTCGGCACCAATCTTAAAAGGAAATCATACGGAGAAATCTAGATTTACTGCCTTTTTAGATGCTGGAATTTACAAGCAATAGTAACATGATCTAAAGGAACATGCAAATTTCCAATTCTAATGCTTGTAACATTCAACAGAAAATGACCTGCAGAGTTTCTGCATGGTCTGGATAAACTATGGAGCATACCGTCTTGGTTTGGGTTGATCGATTGCCAAAATCCTGGCATTAAATGGAGCCAGAGAGTTTGAATGTGTAGAAAGGTGGGAGCCTGGATGATTATTAGATTGATGCAGCAAACACAAAGAAACAATTTTGTTGTCATCTTATTCATCAATGTCATCATTGTTGGGTTTCTCTATAATATTGTAAAGTCTTGCTGTAAGGACTTTAATGTGTTAAGTGCCATGAAGTAACCCATGTTGTGATTTGGCGCTATATAAATAAAATTGAATTGAATTAAAGAAACAAAAGACATCTAACAAAGCAAATTAAATATCATAACAGAGATAATACGTTCTTATAGGGAAAAAACATTGAGTTTACAGCCATGCTTCATTCAGAAAAAAATGCTGACAATGCTATATTGATGGTTAGCAGGTATAAGCATGTTTACCATCAGAGACTGCTGTGAATGTCAATGGTTCTGCTGGTATTTAGTCATTTCTTTTACATCATTTTTCCTTAAGCCTTGAAACGTTGGTCATGTTTATTATGAATATCCGACATATTTAACATTATATAACAGGAATTACACAATAAATATAATGGGTGACCTGAAATGTTGACATAATTCCTGTAGTTTTCCAAAAGAAGTTGTTTCAAGTCATCAATATTTAATTCCCAGTTTTCATTTTTGCTGAAGATCTGCGGAAATCAGAGGCCAACCTTCCTTTGTCCCCTAAATGTTAAGATGAATCACTTATGGTTACTGATTAAACACGGATATGAAGAGAACCTTTGACAAATTGATGAAATGAATTCTAGATGACAACATCACATAAGAGGTAAAACTTTCATTTTAGTTTATGCAAACATAATCAATAGCAGAGTAAACTCAACGCATGAGTGCAATGAATCTTCAACACAATCAATCAATCATCTGAAAGGAACCAACTTCTATCTGAGAGCAACACGCTCAGCAAATTAAATGTAAGCCAAGGGTGAAAGTAAGAAGTTTGGGAAGAGTAAATAGTTCCCATGTTTCATTCAGCAGTGGAGGCCATCCGTTTCCATCCGTATCTCCGTCTCTTGGTGCAAAGACAAAAGGATTCTTGACTCTCAGACACAAACAACTCGGTAAACAGCATGCCAGGGCTGTGGTCCAAAACCTGGAGCCCCAGGCGTCAGACCTTACGTGGCCTCGACATCTCTTAACATGCAGAATGAGGGAGCAAGTGCCAAACGGCAAGAAACAGACAGACTGACAGGCAAATTGGATACAAAAATTTAAAAAAAAAATCCCCTAACAGAAGGAAGGCGAGGGCACGAGGAGAGGTATAAGAGCAGATAGAGCCGCAGCCCTCGCAGCCTGTTTCTGTATGTTGGACGGAGGCGATCGGATTTCTTGGAGCGTCCGATGCTGCCAGGATTGTGTCAATAATCTGAGGCTGTGGAGTCCTTCCACCTCCCGATTCACTGCCTGTTTATCAGCAGTGCCAACCATACACATAAAACAGCAGTGTACAAAAACAAAATATAGATTTCGTACCGTGTACAAACAAACTAAGCACAATTTTTTCTGCTGTCGTCTATTAACTACAGAGAAAAATACACAAATTCATAGTCTACGCTTCCCTTCCCATACAGAGTACTGTTATAGTTGCTGACATGCATAAAGCACATATGGGCCCATAATTCAATACTACACATTTGGTGTTGAACATTTGCTGTAAATTAAATTGCACAGATGCAGTCATTGCAAATTATTGACGGTTGTGCGTGTTTATATAACCCTCGTTTACCCTGTTCGTATACATATCAGATTTTACTTTGATTTATCTGATTACTTTTTGCTGCTGCAATATTCATATTTCTCAAAGGAGATCATTAAATTTCCATCTAATCCAATCTCATCACATCTTAAAGCCTCATTTTTACCGTCCAAGTAGAATTGTTTGGAGAAAGTTTTGAAAGAAATGGTCTGGCTGGTTGAGACACAGCAGCGTTTTATGTAACAATATACTAATCTGCTGAGCTGTCTAATATTGAGAAAAGAACCTCCTGCAGTAGTTATGAAAGAGAAATGCTAAGTAAGTGCATGAATGAGGACTTACTCAATAATACACATTTTATGTTTTCGATTATTTGTAACTGCAGCAGGGCTAGTCATTCAATCGCTGCAGCTGGAGTGTGAAAAGGTAGCCTGTACGCTAGAAGCTGTGAATTCCAAGATCATGTTAGATTGCATTACATAAGATCCACAGAGAGGCTAATTTGAGATCCTGCAAAAATTCTCCCAAACCCCGTTTCTCTCTGATCACTGAGGATTGAAAGAGACTGCAGCGGGCCAAATCTGGTCAAAGGCAAACATGAACCAGTGGGAGAGGAAACAGTGAATAACGCTCATAATAATAATAATAATACAACCCCTTCTCATCTCAGGGTGTCAGATACTGCTGGATTTCTCAGAGATTCACACTAGGTGCGTTAGATTTAGGCACCAAAAACCATGTGGTTAGGTTTAGAAGTTAGCGTTGAAACAAGTAATTTCACTCAAGTAACGGCATTGTTGCGAAACAGTGGCAGGTCAAAGTATTTGGTCTTCGTCACGTTCACCCTCGAACATAAAGCTGGAATAAGAATGCTGGTCAGCAGTGGGTTGTTTTAGGCTCACCTCGTGTCGGCTCCTGCCCAACTTCTCCTACGAGTGGCCAGCCCAGTCCGTGTCCCAAACCAGGTTTGTTCAGGTCATCTTAATATCGGAGGTGGTTGTTGCAAATGGAACGAAACAAACTGTTTGCAGTTGGCGAACCGGCTTCAAGACCCAGCAAAAAAGTGTTTTGGCGGCAGCTCCCACGCTTCACTCAGCTGCTCTGAATCAAGGCCACTCACACCGGGTGTGCTAACCCAGCAGCCTATTCACACCTGAGCCACCAGCTTCATTAATAAACCCCGCCCACTACCAACCAGCCAAAAGAAAACAAGGAACTACATGTTATTTCTAAACAACATGCTAATGAAGAACATTACTGCTCAAACTAACAGTTATGTACTTCACGGAAATTACTTTTTGTACATTGCATAAGTAACTTACTAATGTTACTGAAAAGAAATCTCCATGAACTTGGACTCGTGGATTTGACCACTAGTCTCCCCAGTTAAAGTCCTTCTTCGTTACATTACCTCTGTTCAAACCTGGGTGGTTGTGGTGCTGACACCAAAGGGCAACTTGTGCACATCTCTGAATAAAACCAAGGTAAAAGAGGACTGACTCACGTTGTCGACAAAGTGCAGCAACTGACCGACGAAGCCTCACCTCCCTGTTACTGTTGCTACGCCGGTCAACGTCTCCGTTCTTGCACAGTACATATGTAGTTTACACCGATAATGGAGGCAGACTTACCATCAAAATTCATAAAAATTCACATTACTAACCTGCAACTGTATTCTTCCCGGGCCCCCAAGAATTTACCAACTTTAATTAGCAAGCTGACATTAGCTCGGTAACAGCACTGAACTATGTTGATGTCTGACATGAACCGAACAGTTACTGCAGGGTATGTGGAAAATGGAATAACAACAAAGATGAAGACTAAATTAATAATAAAATGCCTCTCAAAAAATTATTCCCTTGGCCTGTCGAACCCAGTTTGACCCTGTTTTCCTCCCTTTCACTCTGTGTTTCTTAGCTGTCTAAACTGTGAGAGGATATAATGTTGGGGAAAACACAAACACAGAATCAAATGGTAACAAGCTGAAGTAGTTATGATTCATCCTTGCCGAGACATCTGGATCAAGGCGGCAGATGGGATGACGGGTGAGGACACAGACCCCTGGACCGAAGCCTGCTGTCAGTTCCTCACGCAGGCAAAGAATGTCACATTTGGTTTTCGGGCCTTTCGGATGGCTCCGGTGTCCTCTGAGCTCTTTCATCTCTTCTATAGACACTAATTTGGAGACACAGTAGTTTTATACAGTCGGGGAAACACATGGCAAAGAGAATGAGTGGGGTGCCACAGTAGTAACACTAAAAGATGGAGAGTTAGACAGCTGCTCTAATACGGCGTTAAATGTAATTTAGTGTGACAATCTGTATCAACAAGTCATTTCATCTTAAAGAAGTCCTGAAGTCAAGTTTTTGCCAGTGAAATGAGATAATAGCACATGTTTCTGAAGCACTTTCGCTTATTTCACAACTTGTTTAGCAAAACATGTCAAAGCTAGAGAGGTGAAGGCATCCACCAGAATCAAGATAATGGCAGTGATTCAAGGACATTCTTCAAGCAAACTGACTGACATTGGCAACACATGATATTATATCACTCGAATTGCAGTTTTCTGTGAGTTATTACAAGAAAAAAGTGTTATGTATGTAAATTACGAAGACTCATGACCTTGATGGCTATTTCACGCTGTACAAGTGCCCACACTGGAACAGCTCAGAGACCCAAACAGATGGAGTGCAGAGACTGTCATCCAAACCTCAATCCCCAGACTTCAGCTCACACTTGGCTTTAAGCTTCTTTTAGCATACCATCGTGAGGAGGGAAAGGAAGAGGGCAACACAACGAGAGAACAGAAAACTTGAGGAATAAAAGGACATAAAGGGGAATTACCCTCCAGCATGTCAGCCAAGATGTCAAGCCGGGGGCCAGCCTGATGTCTAGAAATGCACTTTCTTAGATCTTAAATGTGTCCAACTTTACACTAATCCTTCTAGTTCTAATACTAGCTGCAGTCCCAGTTCTGTTAATTGTTCATCGCAGCTCGATTTTAATTCAAGCGTGGTTTCTGGTTGCTACAGGCGCAGTCTCTGAACTTTTTGATCACACCTCCTTTACTGTTTATAGATAACAAGTGACATTAGTATTCACGCCTTTTAGTGAACTTAACCTTCTTGTCTTTGGATTGTGGGGAAAGAAGAGATTGGTCTTCCCATGAAAAAGCACAGCATTTGCCCTTTCAATGCCCCAAACTACACATGTTTACACTCAAGTACCAAAGCCCTCTAGCGGCCACAGGAATTTCAAGTTTTTAAATGTGGCGTATGGGAAACAAAAACTAAACATCGGTCTTTGACACGGAGGTCAGAACCCTAACCACGCCATTTTGTGGCCAAACCTCACCATAGCCGTGTCAGATCAAAATCAACTACGCGCTGTTCCTGAGAGTGTATTTGAATTATGCATTGGAGCATTTATTTTGAAAGACTTGTTGGGAAAATGCACAGTTCTACAATGTTTAAGTGTCAAGAAGAGCAACATTTTGAAGGACAGAAGGGTCACCACCAACATCATTTTTTATTATAAAGTTCAATCAACACTACGCAGTGGAAGTCAGCCATTTGCATCATTTTGTAGGAAACACAAGCCCTGTCAGGGCATTGGTTAATCCCAGGCTTGGAGCACAGTCATGTTGAATTTGATCAACAACAAACAGGTTTCTTCCCCTGACATCCCGGTTCCAAGTTATCAGCTCAGTTTCCATGCCCGCTCCCAGAGGGCAGCTCCTTCCCCTCTCCTACCTAAAGCACCACTTCCACTTCTCACTCCAAACTGGAGCACCATCCACATCTCCTCTAGCAGTTCCAGCCTTAATCCGGGTCTCAGTTCCAGCTCCTGCACCGGGCTCCAGAGAATCCAAACCCCAGGCACAGACCAGGCCTGGGGTGGGCCCACTCGTTGTCGGCATCTGGATCCAATCAAGGGTGTTTGTCGTCGGGAATTGAATCAAATTAAAAAGTTTAATATTTAATGCGACACCAGATGGAAGCGGAGAAGGGAAAGAGGCCCTGCGGTCAGCACTAATATCCCCTTCTGAAGAGCCATGCTTGCATTCCTGGAGAGAGAGTCGCTGGAAATATGTACACACACACACACACACACACGCACTAAAGTCTATATGTACACACACACAATTAGTGTATCAACACTGCAAAACGCGTTGTTCACAACCATAATCACACAGAAGAAACGCACAAAGGGTGAACAGACACAACACACGCAACAGCATAAACGTCCTATTGGATGGAAGAAAACATGTTGAACAAGACGGCCTGTCAATCAAAGTGACGGAAGATAAAGAGGTGATGAGCGCCAAAGTACTAACATGTGTTAGTACTCTGTAAGCCATTTCTGTACGCATACATGAATATCTGACCGTTTCAACGGTTCCTAATACTCACATGTTACTGTATATTTGTCTGATGCGCTTGACTGCATCCGTCACTCAGAATCTCATGACATATCTGTCTGGAAATGTAACGTGACTCTGACACCAACAAATTCTGGGTTTTCTTGTTTCATGAAATTAGGATCTAAATCTTTCTGACATCAATTCAGAAAGTGTCCAAAATGTCTTTTACTGTAATTTAACTTTTTATCGCAACCATTATGTAATGGGTGTGTGCACTTTTATGTCCATTTCAGTTGCTATTAAACACTTTAAGGACAGCGTGGCGAAAGCATTCGACAATTAAGTCACAGTAGATTTGGTTTCCTTTACTTTGTAACTGATGCATGAAATTGTTTATTGGAAATTTCATATCATTACTGTCAATATGTGGTATAGTGTGTCGTTGTGATTCTTTTTTTAATATATTTGTTTATGTGTAATGGAGGTCTATAAGAGACAGCCACACCTGACCTAAACTTGATCATGTTAAAGTTATCCTGAGGTCTTCCACCATCGCAAAGAATGTGAAGTACCTCAGCATCCTTCAACTGATCAGGTAAACCCAACACATATATGGGTACGGGTAGGGTTGGACATATCATAAACTGTAACACTAAACTAAAAGTGGAGTTTAAATGAAGGGAGTTTGGTTAAAACCAACAAGGCCAAAACGCAACTAATTTTTGCCAATAGTGAACGATCGGTACCCATAATTAATAATGCAAATACTCATCCTGGTTTCTATAAACATTAATGAAGTCAGTGTGTTAGGATGGAGAATTAATGTGTCTATTAATCATACATGTTTGTTAATACACTATATACAGTGACATCACCCCACAGATATGAGATGTGTTTTTTTCTTTACTTGTGAAACCAAGTCAGGATAATTGTAAAAGAAAATGTAAGAAGTCAGCATTTTGTCTCTATTCAAAGTACAATATTATATGTTTAAACATGTCTGGCGGAGCTCTTTGAATTTCAGTCATGTTTTCCTGGCCACAGTACTTAACATCAGAGTTTCACTCACCCATCAAATATGATAATATACAAAGAGCAATTAAAAAAGTTCAAAGAACATTTTGTTGCACATGAATGCAGCACATGGACCAGAGGGAAACAATACCATTCACAAATACATATTCCAAGTTATGTCGCTTAATCAAAACCAGCACCTGTGTTACACATGGTTTTTGTGACCAGCGGTACGTGCGCATTTGCGAATTGACAATGGACCTGAAACGTGAGCAGAAAGTGGGCATCGCATTTTGTGTGAATTTTTTTGGGAACCAAAAGAAGTAGTAACAAGGAAGCCTCATCTTCAAGTCATTTGCACCAATTTTCCCTCAGTTTGGCCCGTCAACACCGAATAATACTGTGACGTTCTGACCCTGGGGGAACAATTCCCGGTGCACAACCCCACACATGACAAAGAAAACCTGCCTGATTGCACTCCTGACCTCACACACCTTCTTTAGTCTTGGACAGTGATGCTCTGCGCCACTTAAAACACAAATATCACTTAAAACACCTCACCTGGCTCATCGCTTCATTGCCAGGCCGAAGTTTGACACAAAATTGGATACTCAAGTTTCAGGTTCATCGTCGATGTGTCAGTGGTCACAAAAACGTGTGTAACTCAGGTGCTGATGTTAATCAAGCGACGTAACTCGAAATACTTACTCATGAAGGTTAAAGCTATTTTGTGCACATTACCGTGCTGTCTCTGAGCATTTTGATCATCCGTCATGCAGCATATATTTACAAATTATCGTTATGTGTCAATATAGTTTTAAAAAAATGAGCTCAGCTGAAATGGAGACCATTTTGCTGTAAATACAGTATGTGGCAATTACACCAGGGAATGTGAGGTGTATTGCAACACCCATGCTTTGTGATGAAGTTGGCTCGTTGCGCATGTGTGCATATGTGAGACTGATTAATGTAATGAGGATTAATTTCAGACTTTCTCAGAGGACCACCCTGAGAGACACGAGACTGGGCACCACCTGGTTCAGCTTCCTCTCTCTCTCACACAGCAACACTTCGTTCACGATGCAGGAATTTGCATAGCAAATCACTTTTATAATTACCAAGCCATGTCGCCTGTGTGTGTGTGTGCGTGTGTGTGTGCGTGTGTGTGTGTGCGTGCGTGCGTGCATGTGTGTGTGCGTGTGCTCCCGAGGTCATACATCGCATTCCAGCTCGTTACAGCCAAGCAGCAACCAGCAGTGACGTCTCCTATTGGTTTGTGAATCATATTTGGGTGAGTTAGAGGGGAGCGAGAGGATCCGACTCGAACTGATTAAAAACCCGGCAATATTACGTCCCGCCCACTGATAGTCGTAACCCAACTGCACCACAGGCCTGTCAATCAAACAGACAAGCCTCCAAAAAGATGTTTTTTAAAATGCTGTCATTTTTAATTAATGACGGGATTATTTTCAGATTGACGGCCAGAACAGTAATCTGGAAGAGTGAATTTAGCAAATGTCATTGTAGAAAACTTTTTTATTGACTAAGAATTTCACGAGAGAAGTTGAACGTGAGTCTATGGAAACCGACGCTTTTTGAAGCCAACCTGTAGCGGCACTTGGTGGTATTGGAGTTTAAGGCACTTCCGCATTGACCTCATTTTTCATAGCCGGAAGCTACGTCCACTTTTCTATACAGTCTGTGGTTACAGCTAACAACACACACCTCTGTCACCACCTGCTAATATATGCACAAAAGCACACATGCATGCAAAAGCATCTGTTGCATTATCTCACTGTCAGGATAAACTGCATAGCATCTGTCCACTCACACACACACACACACACACACACACACACACACACACACACACACACACACACACACACACACACACACACACACACACACACAGTGGGAAAACCAGCAAGGAACCTATAGGAGTGGTGTGGAAAGAGGGAGGCTAGGCCGCTTCCAGCAGAAGTGATTTCCATCCGGAAACGGTTCACTGGTTCCCGACTGCTCTCTGATCCCCTGGCGGTAACAATATTCAGCTGACATTTCACTGGAGAAACTTAATCCCACCTTTCCGCGCCAGCGATACCTTATTGCAGGGCTGGCATCTACATACACACACACACACACACACACACACACACACACACACACACACACACGCACGCACGCACGCACGCACGCACGCACGCACACACACACACACACACACACACACAAAAACACACGTCTCAATGTAAACCATCCCCACATGCATGTACACAACTGGAAAAACACAAGCCACGGCTGATTCCCATCCAAATCACGCCCTCTGACCACCAGTATTTTTTCCCCCCCTATATATGTGATATATGTTCCTGAGGTCTTATTGTGGATTTGAGGGATGCATGAGCAAAACATGAACACAGAATGTTGAGAAACCACTCGTCTACAATGTGTGGTAAAGAGCTGAGATGCAGACAGAGCGGTTGTAAAAGCAAAAATTAAAAGAAAAGGATGACATTCCTGCACGTTTGTATGGGTTACGTTCGATGCAACACCAAAGTAAATGGATGACTGAAGTAATAAAAGTACACAGTGCAAAACATACATGAGAATCCACCAAATCTAAAGCTCTAATTACTGAAACTGTGGGAAGGGAAATGCATTTCATTTCTGGTTTTTGTGCCTTTGGGTGAAACCTCTCAGCCTGTTGTTGCCAGATGCAAATTCACCGTTTGAATATATGGGTCTGGGCACACTGTGAAGGGAATCGTTTCCACGCGTTGCGTCCGACCGGGCGTTCATTTTGAAACGATTGGAGCAGCTTTTGACCAATTGGCATCGAACACCGTATGCGACTGCATTGAGAAACAACTGCTCGATCATTCCACTCAGAAGAGGGTTTCCAGATTCAAATTACAACAAAAAGAAAATTGAAGCCGTGAACAACACGTCAAATTTGCTCACCTTTATCAGCCACGGTAGCGGGTAAATAAAAAGAGTACAAATGAAAAATACAATTGTAACGGGCCAATTTTTGATATTACACAGTGGAGAGCCAGGGTTTCACCTACCGCTTGTCATGAAGTGGGGTGGGGTGGGGTGGAGGGCAGCCTGCCTCCTCACTGTGAGAGTTTCACTGACGGTCGAAATGCCAAGCTAGCTAACTTTGCACTTACTCCAATGTTAACTTGAATGGGGGTCAAATAATTTGCGCGTCTCTTTTGACAGAATGGAACAAGTTTAGAGAGTGAAAAGGGGTCCTTTTTGTGAAGGTTGCGACACTCGAAACAATTTATCCACCATGGTATGGTGGAGCCCATGTTTGGCTGGGTATCCTTTAAAAGTTTTTGATATATACATTGACGCCGTTCATTTTTTTTCGCTACCAGTTTTATAAAATCAATTTTTAGAAAACAAAGATTAGATTACACATTATCGTACAAATCTTTCGATTCTTGCAGTTTAGAGGGGGACAGTGTGACCCCGGTTGTTTTTCTGCAACTATAATTAAAGAGATGTTCCCTAAACGCCTCACATTCAAGTTTCAGCACTGCACGTTTAGCTTTCTCTCATTCCTTATTTATCCTTTAATATAACGGTGCTTTAAACCTTTATGCAGGAGTTGGGACAAACACCGCATCGCCTGCTTAGTTCACCTCCTTCGTGAAAAGTCTGGCGTGTGTGCTCATAAAACAGAACAGAGACATACTGAAAAGGTAATCTTAGGTCCAGTCAGGCTTTGGTGTGTCTGTGGTGTGAAAGCAAAGCAGACACAGCTGTGTGATTATAGGAGTGTGTTTTTCGCATGAATTGAAACGCGTGACTACAATCAAATCCATCTGCCACTGGACCTGTAGCGGCAACAATCAAGCAAAAAAAAAAAAAAAAAACTGCGACCATATGACTCATTTAAGGTGTTACATTAAGAGTAACGCAGGCGGCAGACATAATAAAGCAGCAGGTTTATGACCAGAAGGAGCGAATCTATGCGACTGAATCATTGAATTGGGGCATGGCTAACTCCGCGGCTACATCCAACTTGCACAGTCAATGTTCCCCAGATAAATGAAGGTCACATGGAAAAAGAAAAGAAAAAGAAAAGGTTTCTACTGCTGATATTTTGGTTTGGTGTGATTTGGGTCTGGCATCTCAGAATTTTCTGATGTGTTCCACAGTGGGAAATACTGATGAGTAAGTTCCAATGTGAGGAATTGAGAATATTTAACAAGGCAACATCAGTGGCAGTTACCAACTCCCACTGTAATACAGATTTTATTTAGGGTGGAGTGTGTGTGTGTGTGTGTGGGGGGGGGGGTTATGAGCCAGTGTGTGATTCACCACCTGGTCCTCTGATTGTTACATGTCTTCCAGGCCTGGAATTGGGTGTCACTTTCAAATCCTGCTGTTTACATTGGAGCTCGGACTCGGCCATGTGGGCTTCACTGCCACTGTTATAGAAGTAGCCGTAAAATAATGGAAAAGGTTTAACAGAAGTGTGTGGAAAGGGGAGCGGCATGTGTGTGCGCTACATGTATTCAAATATGTGTGTACGTCTGCATATGCGCAGCTCACGTGTGTGTTAAAAGCATGTGTTGAGTGTGTACAAGCATGTGCGTGCACGTGTGTGTGTGTGTGTGTGTGTGTGTGTGTGTGTGTGTGTGTGTGTGTGTGTGTGTGTGTGTGTGTGTGTGTGTGTGTGTGTGTAGGCGTTCGGTATGCCTGCCAGTCTGGGGTTCTCCTGGCAAAGAAGGCTTCCCACTGCAGCATCAGAGGTGACGAGGTGCGAGGGCGTATATACACACACACACACACACACACACACACACACACACACACACACAGAGAGAGAGAGAGAGACACACACACACACACACAGAGGGTTTTCCTCAGTCTTGTGCCAAAGCAGAGAGAGGAAAAGACCAGTGTGAGGTGCTGGGAAATAAGCAGCATTAAAAGATTGAGGGCTTTTTCCACTGGCACATTCCCACATACGGCGAATACACAGAAGTGACAGGTGACTGGAGCTGGCGTGACTTCTGTCTGCACACACACAAAAACATGTGATCCTCACACAGGTACATTCCATCCAAAAACAAATACAAGCATGCATCGCAGACACACTGGCAAAAGCATGTGTATAAGCGCTCCAGGGCACATGACCATTTAAAGTACGCACGCACACACACACAGGCCAATCACATACCTTTAAACTCAGCACTAAAACTGTTAAATCCACTAATAAGTGAACAAAAAAAAAAAAAGTAATGTTTTTTGGTGCCATGTTCTTTGAGGGTTTTGGCTCGTAATTTTTACTCCCCAACGTGAACTTGATTTATGAATTTGCTCAAGAGGCTCTCTGGATCATGTTGTCTTTATTTTATTTTTTTTACAGCTTTCTTTCTGCATCTATTTTATATTCTCTACGGTTCCGGTAAGCAATAACAGGCCATCGTGTTCTTATTGCTCTCTAGTGTGTAGCAAGGTCTCATAACTTGGCAGTTATGAGGGGATTAGTCACACACATACACAAAACTCTGCACGTATGCACTTACAGGCACATGTGCCCATAAAGCATACAAACTCATGCATACAGATACACAAAGATACAGATTCTCGGACTTGTGTCACCAAGTAAACAGATTTTCTTTGGGCTAAAACTGAGGGAAAAAAATACAAAGAGCATTTTTACTGGAAGAAGCTTAAGCTGAATATGAGACTGAACCAAAACAGTTACTGGTTGTAAAACCAAAACAATGAGCTGAAAGATACTAAAATGCTCCACAGTGATGAGATGTACTGCAGATAACTTCTCAGTAGTTTGGTCAGATTTACTCATGTCACAGACCCTGAACTGTTGAACAGCTAAATCCCTATATCAGGCAAAAATTGAACAACATTTCACTTTCAAAACTCTAGAAACTGGTCTCAGTTCCCAGATGATTACAGTGTGTTGTAAAAAGAAGAGGTGATGCAAAACAGTGGTAAACATGCCCGTGAAAACTTTTTTGAGAGGTGTTGCTGGCATCAAATTCAAAAAGAGCATATTTTTGTCATAAATTAAATATGGGTTTATGGGATTGGCAAATCATTGCATTTTGTTTTTATTTACATTTTACACAGCGTCCCAACTTTTATGGGAAACAGGGTTGCATTTTGTAATTAGATAATGATCATTTTTCTGAGCAAGAGGTCCAAACATCTGCAATCTCATCTTCTCAAATGTGGTTTGATACTTTTCTTGCTCATGCATGAGTGTAATGTGAATGACAAACAGACAAAACAAGACACACGAAGATGCCACCCTGGTCAAATTATAACAGGTACTTTATTGCTATTTTCTATTATTTCATGAAAAAAAAAATGTGTGTCTCTTAAATGAAAAACAATCAGTAGATTGGTGAAAAAGGAACACAAGTAGTTGTCCAGTTGTTTTTGCAATGAGTGGAGGGGGTGCCCTTTGAATAGTCAGCCCCTAGCCCTGAACATGTGTGTGCACATCCCTGCATGGTTGTATATTCTGAGTTCTTTTCTTCCCATTACTGTACCCAATCTGCCTGTTAAGTCACACAGCAAAACACTGTGCCTCTTGTGACTTGGCCCGCTGAGGACTGACTCAAGCAGTGCTCACTCAAGTGACTTAATTTCTGCCTCCGGAGAAATGTTTCTCAATAAATCGTACGTGCGTATTTAACCCATACACACCATGGGAACATTTTGTCCTGATGGGCTTTCAGAAGAAAACATCACACAAGCAGCGAAAAAAAAACGTCAGCCGGCAGCGGACTGATGTGTGAAAGCCAGCAAGCAGACGGTCAGAGCGGCTGTGCACCATCCATCCAGTACATAAAGCAATCAGCACCAAGGCAGCACCAGCAGGTCATAAGAGAAGGAGACATGATTCAGCTGTACCGTATAGGCCCGCCACTCCCTGCAATGGGAGTGTTGGTGTACTTGAGCACTCACAGTTCTGACAATGAGACAACAGGACGGACGGATACAGTGATGTAAGATAAACCAGCTTCAGTTTACCATGAAAGGCACCGTAACCTGTCGTTAAGTTTCCATACATAGTAGTTAGGTGCAGGAGGAGAAAAAAAAAAAAAAAACACAAGGAAAAGATGTGGAAAGGGACAGCGAGAACCGTGAGAGCCTGAGCTACGTTGCGCAGGCAGACGGCAAGAAGAGGAAAAACTCTGCAGATGGGAATGAAAATGGCAACAATACAGAGGTTCATCAGTTAAAATGTTGGAGTAGGCAGACCTGGCAGTAAGTGTCAACATGGCTCATTTTGATTGTCTGTAAAAAAGTGAAAAAGTCATCTTTGTTGTGCCCCAATCTTCAAAGAATAAAACTTGTTTTAAGGCATTTAAAGAATCTAAATGACTTTAATATAAACAAATTTCAAAGAAATAGCAAAAGCTACATTGGACTCTAATGTAATCAATACTAAAACCGTTAATCTGCTTTTTACAACAAAGTGAAATTCACATTTTAAATGTAAAAGTAGAATGATTCGAAAACTGCTGCTCTGTCTCATCTATTGACTTGCAGCAGGGTAGATGTGGTTTTCCAAAAAACAGTCAACTGCTAAGCTGAATATAAATATTTTAGATGTGTCATAGCAAATCGCATATGACCCTCAGCCTCTGCAATCTCTACCTTCTAGCTCAAGTTTTCATTGATCTCCGTCAGACCTTTCCTCCGTTTGTGACCTTGCCACATCTAAAACTGTCAGCTCGCTACCACACAAGGCCCGAAAGAATGCAAACAGTGAGACAGCTCATGACCCAGACAGTGATTCAGAGGTGAAACGGACGTCACGCACATTAACAAGTTTAAAGTTAACTACAGCGACGGTGGCAGGTAGAAATATAGTTAATGAGCCACAGAAAACGCAGTGATAATACAAGAATGACCTTTACCCAAACAGGCACTTTGATAATTGAAATATAAAGTGTATCAAATAACCATTTCTAACAACCTGTGTAATATTGTGTAATGGTTTACAGAATTAATGTACAACTGTACCGAGAAATGCCGAGGGTTATCATTTAATTTGGTAATCACTGTACATCAGACCTACTAATCCCAGCATTGTTCTGTTACTCGTACATTATTTTGGGGCTGTGGCTTATTTGTTTACTTATCAGAAGTTTCAAGGAAGGGATGACTTTCTGTCCCATGGAAGCTTGGCAAAGGGACTGGCTGCTAGCCTTCATCAAAAGAGGACAAATACATCTTCTGGTAAAACATTTGTCTTATTTTGAGTTCAGTTTCCTTTCTGGATACCAGCGGTCCTGTATCCTAAGTTTTGCACAGAATCGGAGGGTGTGCACAGAAAGTGCCAACCCGTTGAGCAGTGCACCCGTTGGTTTGTGAGCTGCCAGTTTTAAGCCTCAGCACCTCAGGCATGTCAATAAAACCAGGCCCACACCTAAAAACACTCTTCTTTGAAGCCCTAATATCAAACCAATTATGGAATTATTTGCAGCAGCACCACCAAAACACTGATCCGGCGTGAAATTACCAAAATGACACCATAATGACTTGTGGAAAAAACTTTGAGTTGTTATTTCACGAGAGAAGTTGATGCCTTTTTAATTGGAAGTCTGTTGAAGCTCGAGTTAACTGGAGCCAGCCCCTAGTGGGCCTCAGTGGTATTGCACTCGAAGGCCACGCTGGCCTCACTTTTCAGAACCAGAGGCCACGTCCCATTTTTATACCCAGTGGTGCGAACCCTGCAGCTTCTCTGCGAGGACTCGACTTCTGGGGTGCTGCTTGTGGTTGCTTGTGTTGCGTTTGGAGCTGCCAGAGCCGCCGGTATTCAATATCTTAAACGCTCTCACGCCCCCCGGTATCATACGGTCAGAGAAAAAGCAAATGCATCGCAGGTTTATTCTCAACTTTAAGCAGCATCTGTAATCTCCTCTCACGCTGCAGTCCAATGCGAACAGCAAGACCCCGTTTGTTTGACTTTGGATTTATATCCTGTGATTTTTTTTTTTTCTCTTTAGGAAGCACACGTCAAGATCACTCAACACCATACTGCAAACCCAAACATCCTATATTCCGCCGGAGGAATGTCAGGAATTCAAATCTCCGCCGGACGCTTTTGGAGGAAGCTGCGGCCTCACCTCTCCGGGGCTGCGGAGGGGGTTTTTCGCGGCATCGACCGGGAACCTCCGCGTGATGATGCGACAGGACCTCGGTCCGTCCTGAAATCAACACAGCTGGGCGCCGAAGTGCTTTTTCAGCGTACTCTTAAAACTGTACTCGACAACCTGCCCGGAGGTTCTGGACGACGGACGACGCGCCGGACCGGCAAAGAAGAGAAAGGAACATAAAACCTCCGGGAGGAACAGAAGGAGAAAACGTCGGGGGGGGGGGGGGGGTTGTTTTTTTGGTGGAGAATTGTCTCGGATCCTCGGAGACAATTCGGAAAAGCTCTCGTTCTTTTTTTCCCTTTGAGAAATCCTCACTAAACTCCCTGTTATTTTCTTAAAGAAGTGATCCGCCAAAATACTTCATCGCAAGCAATAACAGAATTATGGCTGACGTCAACAAGAATTGCACTTGAAGTGCAGCGGGTGTGAGTTATTCAGAGTGTCGAAAGATTTGATTTTTTCAGATGCAGTTTCCGTTCGGGTTTTTTTTTTTTTTTTTTAATTTTTTTTTATTTCTTTCCGTACTTGACGTTAATGAAGGACATAAAACCGGTTGGACGTTCGAAGGTGGGGGGAGGGGGTTGGTTGGGGGGGGGGGGGGCAATTATTTCCAAGCAAATCCATTCCTTTTTTTTTTCAAGCCCCTGTGACTTTTACTGCCTCTGTGTCCAATTTAGTGCAGAGATTATAACTGCAACAAATCACCGTGCGCCAGGGTGTCCGATCATCTCCGTGGCGGCGGGCCCGCTGAACCGAGACGAGGTTTGCCCGCACGGCTTTGGGATAGTTCAAAATTGAACAAATACAGGACAGAAACGGTGTCCTCTCAGAGGACGTGGACATGTCCAACTGATGAATGTAGTAATATCTTACAAGGTAGGTAGGTAGGTAGGTCGTTACTTTATTAATCCCCGAGGGGAAATTTTTTTCCGCTACAGCAGCGTACAGAAGCAATAAGATAATAATAGAAATAATAGAATCAAATAATAGAATAGAATAGAATAATAGAAAAGCAATAAAATAGCAGTAAATAGCAGTAAAAAAATATAAATAAAAAATATAAAATGCACAGTATATACAGTACATTATATATCTATATATATTATATACAAACAAACCAAGAAACACAGTCAACATATATATATGTATGTATATATATATATAAAGTACAGTATATATCTATATATATTATATATATTGAAATGAGATAATAATAGGTGCAACAGAACTAGAAGGATAAAAAATAACAAGGGATCTTGTAAAACCAACGCACCAAAAGGCTTTTCTGATCAGCGTCGTGATTCCACCGTGGAATCTTTGATTCCATTTTCTGTCATTTTTATCCCCGAAACTCCAAAATGTCCCAACTGCAGACAAGTCTTTACCCCAATTTTACATCAGCTTAATCAGACCTAATTTCTGACAGTCCTTCTTCATCTTTCACGTCTTTCATGTCTTTCATTGTGCGTGCTTGATAAAGTCCCACACTTTGAACCCTGCTACTTTCTGAACCAGCTCCATATTACAGCACGTCCCCAGAATGTCCTTCATATCGCACAGTGATACAAAAAAAAAACACACCAGACATCTCACTCAAAAAGAACAGGCCAGCTCCTCAGCAGACACGGTAGTTTGCCCAAAATAAAAGACCTCAACCACATGGTGGGAATATCTGGTAAAAAAAAAAAAAAAGAAAGGAAAAGTGTATAATCTAATATAGCAACACACATTTCTGGTTTTTTGGGGGGAGGAAATATCTCAAGAACGACTGCTGAGGGATTGCTTTTAGATTTGTTTCTGACATGCATGTTCCTCAAAGGAACTAATTTGGCAAATATTTTACTGAGCTAAAAATATGCCTGTAATCTAATAGCGCGTGTACTGGGAACAAATAACACATGTACTGGGAACAAATAACACATGTACTGGGAACAAACACGCCGGCGTGTTGACCTACTGAACGAAGATAAGGAACGCCATAAACGGTGCGTTCGGTAAACAAACGTGCGCGTCAGCGCGGCGCCGAGGTCAGAACCGTCAGCGCGGCGCCGAGGTCAGAACCGTCAGCGCGGCGCCGAGGTCAGAACCGTCAACGCCGTCCAACGGCAGACAGGACGGCCGGAGACTCTCGGTCTTGTTAACTTGTCTCTCTGTTACGTTCCCTCTGATCTGCCCCCTCACTACATCTCTTAATCCATCCGTCCCATTATAAAAACCCCTTCTTCCCAACTCCAGTTCCAATAAGTTCCCCCAGTCGACCATTAGGCCATCTCGGCGGTAATGGCCGCCGTGCCAAAAAGCATTCAGAAAGCATAAGTTTACGAGCTGTGACTCCGTCCGTCTCCGTCTCCAAAGCCCCGTATAAACTGCGATCAATGAGCATGTACGCGAGTGACGCTGCAAACGCCACCAGATTGAACTCTTGATGCCGGAGGGCGGCGGTCGGAACATGGGGGAAGGTGATGGACAACATGGGGGAAGGTGATGGACAACATGGGGGAAGGTGATGGACAACATGGGGGAAGGTGATGGACAACATGGGGGAAGGTGATGGACGGCTCTCGACTTTCACCGGGTTGTCGATTGGAAAAACAAACCCAAACAATACGATCGGCCGCACTTTGATGAGCTTCCACCGGCGCGGAAAGAAAGCGGGATTGTAAAGTCTGGCGTCTGAAACCGCCCGCAGAAACATTAGACTTACATTTCTTTTTTTCTTTTTTTGTTCACTGTATAACTGAGTTTACAGTAACAAACAACAAAAACCAACAACGGTCTCTGCTGGAGAGTATGAGCCCGCTTTAAAGGCTTTTTTTTTTTTTTTTTTTTTTTTTTTGTAGCGTTTCCCAGAAAGTTTGCCAATTCGCATAAAAACCCGGTTGATCAAAAAAAACTCGTTCCTCTAAACTGGCGACGCTGGTCAACGTTGGTCCGACGCCAGCTGACACCGACCGTTTGACCACGCCTTTCACAGCTGACAACAAAAGCCGCGACTTAATGAACAACGGCGACGGATCGGTGCGAAAAGCCACCGGCTGAAATGTCTCGCTGCTGGTGCCTGTCAAGACACCTGGAGGGACAGCGGAGCGATAGAAATGGAAAAGAGGAGGAGGAGGAGGAGGAGAAGGGGCCGACGGAGGGAGGAAGAGTTTTGCTTTTGAAGCTCTCGGTGAAACGGCGGTGACGAAGCAGGCCTCGCGCCGGCAGCTCCGACGCCGGGCCTCCTGGTGACCGTCGGCGGCGTGAGCTGATGAAGAAAACAAACGCGCGCACTTACATGTTCAAGAACAGGAGAACCGGAGGCATTCGGACCGGCGCAGGTCGGCATTTTCCATTGTTTTGTTCGAGGCTCCTCTGCAGTCCAACGTTTAGAAAACTGCCAGAACCGCCTTAGCAAAATAAAGTCGTTTTAAAAAGGTGCTGCTGGGGCCCGACTACCGTATGAATGAAGACAGATCCGGTGTTTCTTCAGGTAATTGGGTGAGTCGGGACCCTATTTTTATTTTTTTGTTGCATTTCCATACAGTTGGTTTATTTTTCCATTAAAACCTCTTTGGCAAGTGCAGCTTTAACATATTGTGGTCTCATAAAAAAAAAAAAAAAAAAAACGTTTTCAAAAGAAATAAAGGTTTTTCATCGTAGCCCGATGATTGATGTAGGCAAGTCATTTATTATAACACACTTTAGTGGCAAACTAAAAGGGAGATACTAAATTGACATTTCTTTAGATTAGCGTGCACGTGTTGATCGTGTTTGCATTTACATGTCCAGATGCAGCTGAGTCGAAGGCAATAAAGCTGATGACTGTGTGTGTGTGTGTGTGTGTGTGTGTGTGTGTGTGTGTGTGTGTGTGTGTGTTCGCGTGCGTGCGTGTGTGTGTGTGTGTTTCCATTCGCATCCAGATGCAGCTGAGCGCACAGGAAACGTGGTGTTAACTGGAGTCTCACTGCAGCAGCCCACAGGTTAAATGGTGTCACACTCAAAGGAAAGGGTTAAACGGAACCACATGGACACACACACACACACACACACACACACACACACACACACACACACACACACACACACACACACGCACAAACAGATGTGGACACATTGTACACAAGCAGGAAAAAGCACAGTCGCTTGCTCGCACACTAGTTATTGGGTCATGCAGTGTACACGTGTTGAAATGCAGATGTTTCTGTATCCATTGTTACATCTGTCACGTTCTGTCTCTCTCTATTGTCTCCCTGGCAGGCTGCTCGACAGCATGTGAGTGTTGGTTTTATGTGTGTGTGTGTGTGTGTGTGTGTGTGTGTGTGTGTGTGTGCGTGTGCGTGCGTGCGTGAGTAAGAGCATGTGTGTACACACACTGTGCCTCCGCGCACGACGGCCCGGCAGCGCAAAATAATTTTTTTTTTTTTTAAAAAGCCTCTCCTGCTATATATTAGCGGTTTTGTCAGGCCTCTGTGTTTGGCCATGTCGCCATGGTGACAGACCCTGCAGGCAAGCTTCGGGGCTACTCTGTTAGCATTAGTGCTGTTTGTGATGGCAGTGAACAGAGAGGGAGGGAACCAGAGGGGGGCGGGGGGGTAAGATACTAAGAGTCACTCCTTATTTTGGCAGCGTCTTCCTGTCTTTTTTTTTTTTTTTTAAAGCATCTAATAACAATGATTAAATTTCACTTGGCTGCTACTTTTCTCGTCCCCACTTATGGTTTCCTTTGCTGTTTTCTGTCAGAGGTCTGAAGTGGCGCGTGCGTTCTCTTCAGTCCTCGCCGTGTGAACGGAGTTGAGTGTGCAGTGCCGTCCTGTTGGACGGCGAGCTCACAGACGCAGACAAAAAGGTGCTGATCAGACAACATGACGAGTATTTACATCCTCAGAAGAGGGTCCAAAAAAAAAAAGTTCAAAACTTTGGATCAATCACATCACGTATGTCACGTACAGGCAACTGGATAACACACAACAGTTGGCGTTGGTTTCTACAGCGCAGTGGAAACATTAAAACTATGAAAAAACATGAAGCGTACAGAAGTACAACATGTTTTATATTTCACGTTCCACAAAGCGGTCACCCGTTTGCCTCGGTGACAGCTTTGCCGGCTGTCGGCATTCATGAGTTCATCAACTGTGACGTATTATTAGTTAACAGCCTTGTCAAAAGTAAAGTGGTGGAATTACAATCGAGTGACCTTCCTCTGCCAGCCTGTAGCTCACAGCTTCAGTCCTCGCTGTGATCACGGTCTAAAAAAAAAAAAAAACCCTGTTTGCACTAAGATTTGCTAAGTCACTCTAAACGGGGGGACCGATCAGACAGAGACCAGCGGGGGTGGCTAAGTGCGATGGCATTGAAGTCAAGTTTATAATTTGTTTCTAAATGTAATTCCAATCATGGCGGCGGCGGCGGCAGAGCCAGAAGAAGTGATACAAGTAGTGATAGCGAGGCGAGTAAATATCTAGTGGGAGCAAGAACAAGCCTAAAAGTCTGTAATGGTTGTCTACCGACACGGTGTTGCAATCTGCTCACATTCGGGAAACTGGTATTTGCACTTGGTGAGTTTTGGCACACATCATATTGTATATTGTGGTCAGAGGCAAATGGTTAAAGGCTGCAGCGCCGCTGCCCTCGTTAGATGTGGCCTCCACCACGATAGGATTGAGAGCATCAGCTGAGTTGTTCCAACGTACTGCTAGTATACAGCAAACAGCCCAATTCAACTACTGTAATAATACATATTTAGGCAAAAATCATTGAGGAAAAAGCTGTCCATCATTACTTAAGACATGAATCAGTCCAAAAAAAAAAAAAAAAAAAAAAAAAGATCTTTGGCAGTTTCTTCAAGTGCAGACAGCAAAAACGTCAAACGTTGTGAAGAAACCGACTTTCAGGAGAACCACCTCAGGAGAGGAAGGCCGAGAGTTCCCTCTGCTGCAGAGCTCACTGGAGGTACCGGCCTCAGGAAGCACTAGTTTGCAGCACCTCAGATTAGAGCCCACATCAATGCCTCCATCGAATAACCTAATAAATCAGAAAAATAAATAAATTAGGTCCCCTTGGACGAAGGGAGGCGTGGTCCCTCAGGTGGACTCAGTTGTCCTCGTTGCTAATTGGAGATGTTGTCCCCCCCCTTTGTTTCTTTATAGCCTGTCATTTACAGGCATTTAGAGAAGTGGAAGGAGCCAAATGTAACTTGGTGCAAACTTCTGCAGCTCTTCTTTTTAGCCCTCATCTGCTATTAGTGGAGTCAGCTTTCAGTCACACCTCTAAATGACACATTTCGAATTGGTATATTTCTATTTGTATACACACACAGATTCCACTGAGGAGTGTGTATTTGGTTTGGCCACTGGTGTCTGCTTATTTCACAACACGCATTAAAAAAAAAAAAAAAGTCAACACGCAGAAATTTAAACACACTCGCGAAGTCATCCATCATAGTAAAAATGTAACAGTCTCCTTTTAATGCAGTGGCACTACTTTTAAATAAACTCTTCTTACTGGTGCAGTCAAGGACAAGCTGGCTGCTGAAAGGCGCTGCATTCATGAGCCGTTGGAAAAAAATGGAAAAACAAAAGCCAACAACATGCAAACATGGATTTTGAGAATTCGACAGCTAACTCTGGTCTTAAAACGGTCCCTGATCGCATAAGGCCCACACAGCAAGCATGTGTCGCCAAAATAATGGTACGGTTTTGGAAATTGTTGACAAAAATGCAAACCATATTTTGTAGTAATTAAAGACAAGTCAAAATGATAAATGAATTAATATACACTGTAGTTTTGACGAGCGTATGTGAATACTTCAGTGTTTCCATGTTGTGCTTTCCTGAACGTCTACATCACTGCATTTTAGAAGCATTTGCTCGACGACGGTACAAGTTGGTTGGCTTTGTTTGTTTGGGTTGTCATAATATGCAACAAGTTGTATGCTCCATGACACTGGGCTCGGATGAGGTTGTTAAGCAACATCGGCCACGAGTTTTGGAGAGTGTGATTTTTTTTTTTACTGAATCCCGTAAATCATAAGAAAAGAGAATAGCGCTGCGTTCTGCTCCACAGTATTACTAAATCTGACCACCGTTACATAGAGCTCTGTGTCAGTCCTCAAGCTTTCACGCAACTTTTCCACATCTCTCTATTTTCTGTACTATTTTGGTCGCATTTCCTCTGCAGTCTTGTCATGTGTGACTCAGGATACTAGTTTTACTGTGGCCAATGATTATTTATCTTCTTTACCTACTCTTCACCGATTCACGCCAAGTTACATGTACTGTATAATCAAAATGACATCTGTGTGGTTGTCATTGAGAAGCTGTTGGTCTAACCTTTCAGTGGGTGGTTACACTAATAACCCCAGCTCTAAGCTTTTTACCTGAGGAACTTGATCAAATGTAAAGAATGTAACAGGAACATGAAACTTCGTTCGAACGTTTAGGTGTGAGAACGCCCTCACGGCAAACAGGTATCTGACGTCAATAATCCTCATTCATAAAAAATATTGTCATCAAGTTTTTGGACTGTAGTCATGTTATCAGCACACTCATTCTTTTTTTTTTTTATAAAGAAAGCAGCCTTTGAACAATTTCCCAAAGACAACAATTTTTAAATGTACATTACTGGAAGGAATACAGTTTTCACACTGCGATGCACTTTATTTCCTTTGTCATAAGCTTTGCAAGTCACATTGTGATTCATGTTATCAACTCTGCTTCATGAGAGGCTCTCACTCGGTATGTCCGCTCTTGGGTATGCTAACAGGTGAAATGTCCTTTGCTGCCCTTTGGTGAAGATAAATGAGACTCAAGAGAAGTGGGGAATTGTGGAAAAAAAACAACCTTATCTTACAAGAACATGAGGGTCTGACAGGAGAGGAAAACCAGAACACATACACACACAAACACACATTAAGCAGCCAAATATATTTAGGCATTACACAATATACACAACACACATAACCTAACTTACCTAACACACACACATTTTCTATAGACACACAGTTTGTGGGATCCTGGTTGCACACATCCAAAACACTAACCACACTGTTTACCCACCTACGCTCAACTGTAGCTTGTTACCACGACGACGCCAGCAGCCATAAATCCCTATATTGACTGAAACGATCATTAATCTTTTCAAGTTTCTCCCGATGGACCAGTAATGATATGTTAGTATTCCAAACTCCGAGCAGCGCGGCGTTGGTGGACTATCACCCACCAAAATGAAAACATGAGGCAATATGTTGGGAGACACGCAGAGAGAGGCCTGTGACCAGAGGGTTGCCAGTTTGAATCCCGGAAAAGCTGGGAAAGTCTGACTGGAGATGGAGCACGCGGATTGCTCTCCATTTTGAGTCCCAATGGGACGGAGTGGAAAGTACATGGCGAGTCTGGACCAATGGCTACTTTATTGACCACCGGTGATGACAGAAAGGATCCCCTGATTTATCATCGCCCGAACATGGGTTTTCTTTTTTCACTTGGATTTTTGAGTCGTTGCTTTTGTAATCCACAAACTGTTGTACTGTACTCTCAGAAACATTCAGTGCATATTGTAACGACATAGTGAATGGCCGCTTGATATCACAGAGCATGTATTCTTTTCAAGGATGTTGGCGATTAAACGCCACAACGCCGAACGGTCAAGTTCCAGATTCCACCCACGTCGGCACAGACTCGCTTAACATAGACTTTGAATGACTTTGGCCAATAAAGCTGATCCTGATTGAATGCAGTTGTGGCCATGACAGTAGACAATTTTTTTTGCTACAAAAAAAAAAAAAGGATGTTGCTGCAAAGAAGCTACACATTGTAAAACGCTGACGCTTCACTCACATCTTTAACCCGACAGCAAAGACAATCCATACAATCAGTGCAGTTTTAAGGTGGACACCCAAGATGATTGTCACCAATTCAAAATCTGACCAAATGTGAAATATTGTTTCACATTTTGATGTCAGTGACCTTTGACCTTTTGCATGTAAAATGTCATCACTTCACCTTTTTTTTCTTGTTCGAAATTGTTGTGACTGTCATGATTAGGATATGAATTATTGAGTTATGATCACAAACAGGTTTTTGAAGGTCACAGTGACCTTTAACCTTTGACCACCAAAATTGTATCGGTTCCTCCTTGGGACCAAGTGAACATTTGTGCCAAATTCATTCCCCCAAAGCATTCCCCAGAAATTGTGTTCCCATGTATCAACATGAGGTTGGAGTGACATTGACCTTTGACCCCACCCCTCCTCCCTCCCTTCAAAGTCTTATTAGCTCATCCTCGAGTCCAAGTGAACGTTTGTGCCACATTTAAAGAAATTCCATATTGAGGTGTTCTTAAGACAACTGTGTGAGGTCGCCTTGACCTTTAACCTCAAAATCAAATGAGTTCATCTTTAGAACCAAGTGAATACAGCTTCACAAAGCTGTTTAATGCTCCCGTTTCTATTAGAATAATCAAGAATTTTGTCAAATTACACGTCAAGCAATTGCCCAATATTGTGTACAGAATAAACAGAAATAATACAATATTTGATACAATAATATATGAAAAAATTTTTTTTTTTGAGAAACAACTTCCAGGTGCTGCTAAAACACATCGAACCAGCGCCACACAGGCTCCTCTCAACCACAAAAACAGGGTGGTCTCAAATTCTTATAATAACTTGCCAACACATTAACTGTCTTTTGCTAAGAACGTTACACAAGGACACAGAAGCAGAATAACAATAATATGAAGACTCTGTTCTGCTCATGGAAAACACAATAGGAGATGCTGGATGAGCTCCAGACTGCTGTAATCTTTTCATGTTCGGTGGAGCATTTCAGGGATTTAGTAGCACAGTTTATGTCCGTTTCAGGTACGTCGGTATTGGAACATCTGCTTGTGTACGCTATCGGGAGAATATCCTGTCCAAAATATTTTTCCAAACTGTTATGTTGTGGACATGGAAATACTCAAACCATGACAGTATTTTGTTATCCATTTTCAAAACCTTTTGACAGCTAATGGCCTTGGAAATACCTGTGGTTTATTGGTCAAGAATGGACGACCGATGCACCGCAGTTATTTCCAACCATTTCACACCACTACAATACGAAGGCGACGACATCACAAAAAGTTCAAATTATGAGTTTTTCCATTTAACCAATTTGTATGATGAAAGAACTTGAACATGACTTGAATTTGAAGCCCACACAGCAGTGGAAGCCGTACCTAAAGAATTTAAACACTCAATCTCATGAAGCCAAACCTCTCTTTCTGAACCAAGCCTTGTCCCGTTGGCCACAAAGAGCTCGGCATCGCCAGCACTACCATTGTCATGGTAAAACGCCCCTGTCTTACATTTTCCTCACAGTTTATGCACTCTATAAGATCTTCAGATAGATATGTTTTTTGAGCACCATAATAACGCCAAATCAGTTGAAAATAAGTAATTCTGCACTGCATTAATAATATCTGGAGGAACAAATGCAATTTCGCTTGACCTGCCGGTGATGATCCGTCAAGTCACTCTGGCAGACTTGTATTCCAGCACTTTGCTTCACCGCGTCGAGCTTGCAACTCAAAACAAACCGCTCATAGCATATCGAACATACCCGAGGCTGCATTCTCCGTTCCCTCGCGCCGCCGCAACCGACCGCAGTGGCGTGTTTGTTTTGCTTGAACGCTGGGCGAAGGCTTAGATAAATATACGGCATTGGGAAAGCTACGTGTGATGGGTTATTAATGCGGCATTTTATGATGGACAAACATGTCTCGTTGAAGGGTGGGGGTGTCGGGGGTTGGGCTGGGTTGCGTAACAAGCACATTTTTTGTCTAGCCATAATGGCTTTTTGGAGCTGAGCGAAGGAGGAGGAGAGAGACGGCGAAGGCTTTCTCTTCCAGGTTGTTGGATAGAGGACAACTGATTGTTACATGTTTATCGAAGACCAAGAGCAATATACACAGAGTGATAGATGGCGATGCGTCAGATTGCTTTGGCCAATATGCTTGAAGACGCCAGTGGTTATTTTCTATATATGCTACATCTCTGCAGTTTCCCTCATTCTTTTCTTTTTTTTTTTTTTTTTACTTTATCCAACACAAAAGAATGCAATCATGAAATCCTCCACTCAAACTGTGTGTGATATTAGCTACTAGCCTACGGGGGCCTGTAATCTGAGCGCCCATATGACTTCACAGGCTAGGAACTCGCCGGTTCTGCCGCTCATGCGGTCTTCACGGGGCCTAGGTAAACAATGGAAGGATAAGAAGGGTGTTTATAGGCTCATGTGTGGCCATGAATGGGTATGTGGTGGATGTACACATGGCTACGCAAGCAGCCAGTTATGTCCAGTAAGGTCAAGTGAGTTGAACTGAAGGAGTGTAAAGTGCTGAGGAGAAGAAAAAAAAAAAGACAGAAGGTGCAGCCAAGGGACTAACTTCTGTTTAGGTTGCGTCACTGTTACACCTGTTCATCGCCGTGACAACATGCATATGACTTGTCTTTTTAAGTTTTTCCTATAATCATGGTATAAATATTCTCCTGCCGTGCTGTCAAGATTAACAGTTTTACAATCTATTTAGCTATTTTTGTGGGAGAAAAAAAAACACTTTAAAATGAGTGCAGAGCTTTCATCTGACTGGTGTCTTCTATCAATAAGGGCTACTGTATTAACTAAGCTACTGCTGTGCAAGGTCACTCACAGATAAATAGCTGTCTGGACTTGACTGCCGTCCCTGGCAACTATCTGTAGGAGGTGAGTCGAATAGCTTCAGCTGAATCTGCGTGTCCACTTACGAGTGCTAACTGCCTTCACAGACAACATACAGTTTGGGATATAAATGATCCTCTTTGAGCCGTTAGTGGACTTTAGCTTTTATATTTGATGCAAAATAGGTTTCCACTAGCTGTTGGTAGACAGCAGGAGCCAGTGTTAACACTATTCACTGTCAACTTTGACTGTATAAACTAACTTTTTTTTAGCCACTCGGGGGCAGCGCAGCAAGCTTTAAAGACAACATTAACAATCAGCATGATCACCTTCTGTATTTAGACATCCAGCAGACAAAAAGTAACCTTTAATTCAGTCATGTTTCTGGACAGCAGGCAATTATCAGTACAGTATCCACTCTTCTTTCACTCTGATTTGGCCTCAGCCGACTCCTCAGACTGTGATAGCAGCTAAGATCTAACTAATAGACTTGGTCTAAAGTTAAGCTCCGTGCAAAGTTGTTTGGCTCTTGACTGTTTGAGGAGGAATAATTCGCTATGAATTCTGGGTAAATTACTGCTAAATTTTCAAACTGAAAAACATGGCAAGCTAAACAACCACATCAACAGTTACCACCAAGTTTGGCAACGGTTTGCTAACTTGGTGAGTCTGTTGTTGGTGCAGGGCAGCTAGCTACATGCTACAGTTCTTCATCATAGCTAAGGCCGGGCGATATGGACAAAATCAAATATCACAACACTTACACAATGCACAACACAAATACCTCAAAAACCATATCGTGACAATCTTGTAGGGATGACTGTTGGTCCTTTCACAAAACATTTACACAATGATATTTTTGATGAATAATCATCAGAGGTGTGGATATAATGACAAAATGGGCAAAGGCAAACAGAACAGCGAGAACAGTGTGGTTAGTTAAGAAAAATGACAACGCTTTACTGTAAACAGCCTTTAAAACCAAGAAAACAACGCTTATGTTATATTACTGTATCTGAAATCTACTACAATATCTGGCCTCATATTGCCATATGATATGATACGGTCAGAGAAACCTGAAAATGTAAAGTGTCAGGCTTTAAAACCAAAACAATGATCTAAAAGTGTCAGGCTCCCCGTCTGACCTCGTGTGACCTCCGCTCATTCCCCTGTTTGTTGTTGTGTGCCATGTGCTTTATGTTTTGGTCCGTGTCTTGAGGGGATGGATTTCTCCACAGCCCGCCTCCAGACTCCTCCCACTTCCACTCTCCTGATCGGCTGGCACAACTGCTGTCAATCCAGTTAATCACATCCTGGGAGTAAAACGGGCGCGGTCCTGCGCTCCAGCTTCGTCGGTCCGTTCCGTCTTCTCACCCGGCACCACTGCGGCTGTACGTTTTTTTCACCCTCATTATTCCTCATCCCAGTTTCTGTCCGCCCGCCTGCCTCAGCAACGTGCCAGCAGTCTGCCTGATCTGTCCCCTCGTCTCGTCTCTGGCTTACCTGACGTCCTGCCGACACAGCCTCACCTCAGAAAAGACTGCGGGTTACACATTCCGAACTTCATCTACAGCACCTGTCTTCAATAAAACTTTCCATTTTATTCTCCCCGTCTTCGCCTCCGTGTCTGCTCTTGGATCCACAACCAGCTACCACGCAACAAAAACATGCTGAAACTCTACGTATAGCTAAAGAATACTGAAGAGTTGAGTGATAATTTACTTTAGTTTTGTCATTATGAAAGACCGTTTTTAGATGACGCATCATTTGTGGGACCATTGTTGATGTGGTGCAGTGTTAATATTGAAGTGCACAAACACTGTAGATGTGCATGAAGTAATTTAGCTTAACCCATTTCATTTGGAGGACATGCATTTTACTTTTGTGATCTCACTAACAAAAACATTTTGCTTTTTTTTTAAATTATTATTTGATTTGAATTAAGTTGGTGAAATATTTGTTTTATTATACTGTCAATAAGTTAACATTGAGCAATATTTTCCTTTTAAAATAAAAAGAACCTGTTTATTTGCAAAACTTGGAGAAGTGGCCGAGTTTGATTGACCTAACAGTGTGTGTTATGAGGCGAGGTGTTTCTGGACCCAAACGCAGGCACACAGACTCAGGTGACAGGCAGGATATAGTTCAAAAACAGTCTTTATTGTTCAACACAGGCCGGTACCTAAAGTCAATGTCTGATTCCCGAGTTGGGAGGGAAACTCCACCGACTCTCACCGGGGGGCCAGGCTGCGCTGGAGGAATCCCGAGGTCCTCCACAGCGAGCAGCAACAGACTCTGGTACTGGAGTGACCGGGCAGCTCTGACTGATGGCTCTGACTGGTAGCTCTGCGGCACCTGGTACTCCCAGGTGGTCTCCCATCCAAGTACTAACAAGGCCCAACCCTGTTTAGCTTCAGCCGAGATTGGGAGCACTGACGGATCGCACGGACTAGAAGCAGAAACAGGGTACCAGTAAAGGAGCGGGAGCAGGAGCAGCAACGGGAACCGGAACAGACAGACGGGTGACTGGCAGTATCTAGCGGTATGGACCGACACTAGATGACTGCAGGGGCAGGGTACATATAGTCCGGGGAGGTGATCAGTGACCAGGCGGCACAGTGGTGCAGTGGTTAGCATTGTCGCCTCACAGAACACATGGGGAAACAATAACAAACAGACAGGGGAATGACCGAAAACATGAGGAGAGGTGACTGGGGACAAAACAGAGGAGCAGACAGGAATCCTGACAGTGTGATGCCCACAAAATGGGTCGTCACATTTTCTTTTAAGTGGGAATTGGTTTTATATCGATTGTTTCTATAACTTTTGAAATGAACTGATGAAGACCAGTGCTCCAATATGATCTTATTTAAGAGTCTGCCCTCACCTGTGGCCAGTAGGTGGCAGTGCAGCGCTGTGGTTTCACCTCCTGCTACATCTCATAGCTCGAGAGGACACTGAACAAGAAAGCCACGCGTCTGCCCGTCTCATCATTTTATCATTTTTTCTCAGGTTAGCGACTTGTGCAAATCCACAAAGCACCTTACAGATAACTTCAAGCCGAGTGTTTACACATTACCTTGGTTAAAATCATTCAGTGTTGTGTTTTAGTCGTATTAGCAGCTACGAGCGATCGTGTCCAGTCCGAGTGCTAGCCGCCAGCTCAAACATAATAACGGAGTATTCCTGTGTGTCACAGGGCGGTTTCCTGACTCCTGTACATTGTTTTATTATAAAGAAGCAGATTATCTCAATATGTTTAAAGGATGCATTTCATGTTAAGTCGGTTTGGTTTGTGTTCAGCAAAATGTAAGTTATGTGTCCTTTAGTGTCTGCTGGCCCTGTCAGCTAAAGTATATACGTATACGTTCACCATTTTGTGTAATTTACCGCCAAGCGTATGAGTCAATCTCTCAGTAGATATCTGTTCATTTTGCAAGTCTGTAAACAGCTAGTGTGGGTTGAATACCAATTTAGCACATCAAATAGGGGAATTTAAGTTCACTATTACAACATATATGAATAAATGAAATGGGACAGTGTGAATCTGTAGTTTTATTTTGGTAACTTTTGATTTAATTTAGTCCAGGGACATTTCTCACATATGTTTGATACAGATATTTGGAGAGTGATTTTGCACTTTTCAGTTGTTGCCGTTTACATTTGGAATTTGTTGATGTTGTGCAATAGAGATATACTGTAGCTCGAGAGGACATCGAACAAGAAGCCACGCGTCTGCCCGTCTCGTCATTTTATCCTGTTTTCTCAGCTACACAAATCTGTTCTCGTCTTCTCCCTGGCGGAGAGCTGTAACAAGTGACTATTGATGAACAAATTCAAAAACACGACTTATTTCAGTCTCTCTGAACATATCTGAGTAAACGGAGGATCACAGCTCATCGGTTCAAATTTTCAATGACAATGCTCGAGGCCCTCAGTGTAGAGAGGTGCATCACACTTCTCATCTACATCTGTGGAAACGCTTCCCCGTGTTCACAGGTCACTGAGATTTTCCGCCGCCTCTTGCAGAATCCTGAGTGACAGTCGTTACCATTGAAGACCTTCTGCCACGGCCAAGAGATCGTTTTCCAAATCTCTTCAGGGGGACACGGATCGCTGAAAGAGCAGGAGGTCATGTTCACGACCGTAACATCTCTGAAAAACAACCGGCTTTTCACCTCTCCGCCGCACTGTGACGCTCTGGATGCTGACCGCTGAGAGCCTCAGAACATTTCTCTGCAGCGTTGGTTGCCACGGTTACAATATTGTTATCCTACTGCCGAACCTACACGTCAACAGACTTGCGCTGCCACGTGCTGTACCAATACTAGCCTTCATGTGACGAAGAAAGACGCTGAAACGGCAGAGGAAGAGAGAGAAATTGGGTGAGGCGGTATCTTTTTCCACCCTGTCGCTGTTTTCTCTCCTCCAACTGGATCTCAGTGAAACTCAAGGTCCCTTTTCTTCTCTGCTCCACCCTCCCTCTCCACCTCTCCTTTTTTTTCTTTCCCCCCCCTCTGACGTCAAACTCAACAGCAGCAAAACTTGCTGCTGGGATATGGCAGCCTCACGAAACTTAATAACACATGTCAAGAGTCCCCTACTCATAACCAGTTGTGTAACACCGGTGGATCACATTATGTTTCTATTTTTGCCCCGCTTTGGCCGCGGCCACTCTGTTACACAATAAAAAATCCACCCTTGTTTTCATTTTGCTGAAGTTTTGCCTCCGTCAAAGATGCCGTTTCCTGAACATAGAAGTGCATTGCCCCCGTTTGTACCTCTAGAATACAGCTGTGTGTGTGAGTCGCAGTTTTCTAAAAGGTCAAATCAGTGACTGCATATAAACATAGATGGAGTCTCTGGGTTTGAAAAGGGGAGCCAATGCAGAAGGAACTTTAAAGTGCACTACCACTGAAGGTCGCTTCACTATTCACTTCACTACTATTCTTTTCCACAACTCATTATGGCGTAAATTCACTCCTTCTGATCAGCGTCCTTCTGTAAATAATTTCTAAAATGATGCGATAACATCCCTCAGAGAGGTGTATTTAGCTAATAATAGCATGATAACTTGTAGGAAAGATTTGACTGAATTTGTATTTTATGAGAGAAGTTGAATGGGAGTCTAGGGAACTAGAGCCGATCCTTATAGAGCCCTCGGTGGTATTGGAGTTTAAGGCACTTGCGCATTGGCCTCACTTTTCAGACCTGGAAGTTATGTCCACATACAGCTTGTCCAAATATGGTCACGTTTGGCTTCAAAAAACCAACACAACTCACAAACAAAGAAGTGATGTCACGCTGTGTTGCCACTTGGCTAAAATCCGTTTAATTTGGCTGTTGACTGAGTTAAGATGTTATCCTCCCTAACAGCCTTTAACAAATACATGCGATGTTAAAGTGGCGTGGGTTCATTCGGTAGCCCCTTAATTCAGATCGACCGACATTAATCAATCAGACATTAGTTAAACTAAAAAAATAGGCAACACCTAAAAATATGCGCGTCGATAAACACATTGTAGTGTTTCATTCACCAGCATGACAATTGTTATTGGGGGAAGAAGTCCCAGCAGCAACATTACAGAGTCCAGTATTGATTCTCCTTGAAGCTTTATTTTGGTCTTCAGTGCATCAACGTTCACCAGTTAGTCCCCATTTCAGTTAATAAGTATGAATCAAAACCTTCAAGTTGCCGACCATAAAACCAAAAACACTCAGCTGAAAGACACTAAAACGACAGAGTAATGCAACGACTTTCTGTGGCTTCTCCCGTATAAACGATCCTGTCAATATTCCACTATCATCTCAGCCATAAAATATCAATTTGAGCAGCCTTGAAGCTCTTTGTTCCCTCTTCCATTATCTCAGCAGGCGTTTCCTGACTCCTGCAACACAATGCCACAAATTTAGTGTATAAAAGCCTGCTCTGTATGTATATTTTCTTTGCTTTCATACACAGATGAAAGAACTCATTGACCAGCATTTTTACAATGAATACAATTTCCGTGCCTCTTTAACTTGCTGTACACTGCAGACAGGAACTGAGCACTTCAAAGACGACAAGAAGGAGCAGAGCTTTCCAGGATGCTCGCTGGGTGAGAGTTTTTCCTTTTTATCCCAGAAATAGATGAGATAGTCACCGTGTGCCAAAGGAAACTTTGAGGCCCTTGCCAGAGAATATGGAAATGCAGAGAGAGATGAGTCTCAGGTCAGAGGAAAGAGAAAGGGACTCCATGGTGGGATATGACCTGAACCTCCTTCGCTGGCTTCTTGCGGAATGAAAATGCCACTGTAGCAGACAGTTTATTTCACAACAAACTAAGATGAAGACCAAATTCGGCACTGTACTGTTACTTTTCCATTTTGAAGACTTTCTTTTGAAAATAAACAGAATATTTGTGAAATTTGTCTTGGTTCTTGGACTTAGTCATGGATTCAGACAGCCAAGGTTTTATACTTTACAAACATAAGGAACCCTCATCTTGAGGGTCTTTCCATATCATGGACCTGCAGTGACGAGCAGTGGAGGGGTGGGTGGAATATATTCATAGATCCATGCGTACCGTATGAAGGTGTAGAGTCACATCCAAGCTACATTAAGGCTTTCTTCTTTTTTTTTTAAACGCAAAAGAACTGTATTGAATTTTTTATATATATATATATATATATATTTTGGCATAGCTAACATCAGAGCTGCGTATCTTTATGGCACCGAGTGAATCTTTTATCGTTTACTTTACGGGCAGCCCGTCCACTGCTCTGTTTCAACCATTGACTGAATATAAAAGTGGACGTAGCTTCCGGCTCTAAATAATGAGGGCAACGCGGAAGTGCCTCAAACTGTAATACCACCGGCTGCCACTACAGGTCGACTCCAGAATGCTTCCGGCTCCATAAACTGCCATTCAACTTGTCTCATGAAATGCTCAGTCAATAAAGTTTCTCCACACGTTTTCTGTATATCGTTCGCCAAATTCACTCATTCAGATTAGTGTTCTGGCCGTCTATCTGAAAATAATCCCGTCTTTAATTGTAAAATAAGCTTCAAAAAGCTGGGTTTTGCGGGGGCGTGTCTGTTTGATTGACAAGCCTATGATCCAGTCAGGCTTCAGCTATCGGTGGGCGGGACGTAAGTATTGCCGGGTATCCAATTAGATAAAGTCTAATAGCTCGCCCAGATATGGTCACTTCCGGCTCCAAACCCCTCGGCACAAGCAAGATGGCGACGACCAACTGGAGGCTTCATGACGGCCGTTCACAAACCAATGGGTGACGTCACCGCTGGTTACCTAATTCTACACTTATTTAATTCTACATGTGCAAAAAAATGTTTGCTACGCACTTGCTTGTGTCTACTAATAGGCATTTGAAGAACATTGGTAAATTGCAGCCTGAAAATATCTTGCCGTTGATGCGTTTACTGGACCTCTGTTAACTGGAGCTACATAAAACAACCTGGGTCACACTCACGGCGTGAAAATTTAGGATTTGTACCATAATGTTCTTAAAATAGATTATGAAAGATATGTATACAAAAAAAAGTATTGTTCAGGAACCTTATCAAAGTCAAGTATTCAATACAGAGGCCTGTTTAATATGAATTATTTAGTAAAATGATACGACTAGATCAGGTGATATTGTGCAGCTCCATATGCAAATTAACAATTTTCATAGATTATTTTGTGATGAAATTATTTGTTGCAGCTCTGACCGCAAGGGGGAAAAACAAGCACAGCATATATGCAGATGTACTTTATGACATGACCATAGAGGTCACGACCAAATATGCTTCCACTCAAAGCAATGTAGCATCGTTGCCCGATCCTGCTGACAATACGAACGTATTTTGAAATTACCGTCGTTAATTTTGAAACCACATCATGCCTATATCCTTTTTCTTTACACAAAATTGAAAGTCGCAGTCGTGAAAGTGGTCAAAAGAAGTAAAGTCATGCGAACCCATTGGCCAAAAAGGAAAAACACGGGGTAAAGTCACGGGTCATAAACACAAAACAATGAGTGAAAAGATTCAGACTGTGGGACTCTGGGGAAGTGCAGAGTGAATGTTTAATATGACAATGAGGATAAGGGAAGCTTTAGAGATTCAATTTTGTATATAGTTATTGAGGTATTTACAGTATAGTTCTCACACACACACACACACACACACACACACACAAATTCAAATCTTATAAAGTTTGCCTTTTCAAGAACCCCGTCTCTCTGCTCTTCTTCCACACAGACAACCTCCAAATGTTTCGAGAGCAAACTCGGCAATTGTCAAGAAGAGGAGGGCTTTCCTGCGACGGTCGCCATCGAGATCAATAGGAGGCATCGTGAAATAATGAAACAGGCAAAACTGGACATTGCCGTCCCGAAGCATCTGCAGCGTTTGGATCAAGACACCTTCAATTCCATGAGGTGGAACGGCTTTGTCTTTCATCAGGATCACATCTGTTTAAACTCTGAACTCCTCGATCAAAACCTGCACCACTACACGAAGGGTGGAAACTTCCAGGGTCTTCCGTCAGAGAGCCGAGGCCGATCTTATACCGGCTGGCTACGGCTCTGGAAACAGTACGCAGACCTCAAACCAGAAAACATTGTGTTTGTGGAGCGCCGCCAGCAACCGCTCAAAGTTACTGACTTTAGCCCGGCGTGTCCCGGGTCTGCAGTCGCTCCTGCTGGTGAGCCCGGATGCTCGACTGGAAGCTGTACGACGTCCCTTCTTTGAACGTTGCCTCCCCGAGAGGCCTCGCAGACGCCTGCGCTGACATAATGGACACTGAAGAGGTCAGTCAGCAGCTCCTCTCCTGGCAGGTGACATTTCAAGCACGTCCCTGGCTGCTGCACCGGAGGAGAGCACAGAAGGAGCCGACGTCCGGGTGAAGAACACGGAAGGAGCTGACGTCCGGGTGGACAACACGGAAGGAGCTGACGTCCGAGTGGAGAACACAGAAGTGGACGTCCGGGTGGAGAACACAGAAGTGGAAGTCCGGGTGGAGAACACAGAAGAAGCTGACGTCCGGGTGGACAACACGGAAGAAGCTGACGTCCGGGTGGACAACACGGAAGGAGCTGACGTCCGGGTGGACAACACGGAAGGAGCTGACGTCCGGGTGGACAACACGGAAGGAGCTGACGTCCGGGTGGACAACACGGAAGGAGCTGACGTCCGGGTGGACAACACGGAAGGAGCTGACGTCCGGGTGGACAACACGGAAGGAGCTGACGTCCGGGTGGAGAACACAGAAGAAGCTGACGTCCGGGTGGAGAACACAGAAGAAGCGGACGTCCGGGTGGACAACACAGAAGGAGCTGACGTCCAGGTGGAGAACACAGAAGGAGCTGACGTCCAGGTGGAGAACACAGAAGGAGCTGGAGAACACAGAAGAAGCTGACGTCCGGGTGGAGAACACAGAAGAAGCTGACGTCCAGGTGGAGAACACAGAAGAAGCTGACGTCCGGGTGGAGAACACAGAAGAAGCGGACGTCCGGGTGGACAACACAGAAGAAGCTGACGTCCAGGTGGAGAACACAGAAGAAGCGGACGTCCGGGTGGAGAACACAGAAGAAGCGGACGTCCAGGTGGAGAACACAGAAGAAGCTGACGTCCGGGTGGAGAACACAGAAGAAGCGGACGTCCAGGTGGAGAACACAGAAGAAGCTGACGTCCAGGTGGACAACACAGAAGGAGCTGACGTCCGGGTGGAGAACACGGAAGAAGCGGACGTCCAGACTGAGAGCAACACTAAGAACGACGGCTGGTTGAGACGCTTTATCAGAAAAATGCCAGACACCCTGAAGGAAGCGCAGCCAATGACATGAGATACAAATAAAGTGGATTAAGACATCTACATTTTGGCTTTTGTTCACTGACATCATTGTCAATTGTAAATAAATATATTATTTTATTCTAATTGCTGGCTGATGACTCCGAACGTTTGTGTCACTTCAGTTGACATTCAGGTGGGGAAATAATGAATTACATTGATCACAACTTTACAGCACGACCAATGATTCAAACATATTTTGGTTTTAAAATTGATAATTAACTTAATTAATGAATACTTTAAACAATAATACTTACTAAAGAATAACTGTGTAAAGAATTAAATGATTTTATAAAAAAAAAATATTGCATTCACACACTTTGGATTTGCTTTTGTTGACGAAAGAAATATATACATTTATATATATATATATAAACTTTTACAACTCGTTTCTCACCAACTCAATTTGATGAATTAAGTCTGAAATTGCAAAACGTTCAGGATCATTTACCGGCCTCCGGGAAAAAAAGGAAACATTTTCACGCTCAGTATTGAAGTACGGAGGATCAGCATTGTTAGGATTTAACAGATCGAAGTGGAGCTGAGCCAACGAACGCATCCATATTCTGGGAACGTGGTTCCAACGCAAGAAGCGGATCCACGCGATCGCAAACCCGACGGTACCGAACTCTTGGTTCTCGCCGCACGTCTGGCTGGACGCCAAAAAACACGACTTTGGGGGGGGGGGGGTTTGCATCAAATTTTCAAAACGAGGGAATTATTTTCCCTCGTTCTCTTTTTAATGAGAGGAGTCGAATGCGATTCTACGGAGCCGGAAGCTCTTTGGGGCTCCAGAAAAAGAACAAAATCAAAAGGGCAAAAAGTGTATGTTCGGGAGCTCTTTTCCTTAAATCCAGAATAGCGTCGTCAGATTTATGAGCTGAACTGGCAGGAGAGAGTTAATCCCCCCCTCCCCCCCCGACGGACGGTGTGAAACGGGACGTCCCACTCCCAGTGATTTATCACACTCCAACGACTAACAATGCAGGAAGCGAGCCCAGGCCAGATCCAGCTGCTCTCTGTTGCATTAGCCACTTATTCCACAGACTCTAATCCTACTGTGTGTGTGTGTGTGTGTGTGTGTGTGTGTGTGTGTGTGTGTGTGTGTGTGTGTGTGTGTGTGTGTGTGTGTGTGTGTCAGGATTTTAAAGTGAGGTTTCAGAGAACAAAATCTCTTAATTGCTCTTGCGACCCCACTAACTTGCCACGCAAATGTACATTCACATGCACGTTTTCCACACACACACACACACACACACACACACACACACACACACACACACACACACACACACACACACACACCTGTACGTTTCCTCATGTTTTGGATTCACCTCCTCAACACCACAGAGTCGCTCAAACAGCCCAAAACTGCATGCGAGGGATCCACCGAGATGGACGGACGAGTGGATTTCTGGGTGTCGGAGGCGTTTTAGACATAAACTATAATTAACAACTGTAAATTATTATTTTCCTCGCGACTAAAATGATCCGCCGCCCACGTTTCTGCGCCATAAAATACAAAAAATACGGCATTTTTTTTATTAACAATCGGCCGCAATAAAAGCGTCTAAATCACAGCGCGCACATGAAACTCTTAAGTCATGTGTCCCCGGTAGATCGTTAGCTCGGCTAACTTCTAATAAAGTGTTTTTATATGAGACGCGTTCAAGCTCGACGGACCCGGCTGCCAACGCCGCGACACTTTTATCTCGCGTCAAGAAATTATTTAGTTCAATTAGTTTTAAACACTGTACTGACATTTTACTGGTTGAAAAGTTGATAGAACTTTTTTTTTTTTTAAAACGTCGGCGGAAAAGCTTTGCCCCGTCACACACCCGGCGACATCAGGACTCGTCGAGGGGTTGGAGAACCTCAAACTTCTGTAAACAGTCGCTTTATTTATCGTCGCTGGCAAACCATGCGAAATGCTGAATACAGCAGCAGCGGAGGAAATTCAAACTGAACTCCAACATGAATAAAACCAACTTTGTTTGCGTTTCTGAAGCCATCGTTTCCTGTTTCACGTTTGAAATTGCACGAAGGAAAAAAAAAAAAAAAAGACTGATTTCAAAACAGAAATAGTTGTAAATGAATAATTGAATGAAACGTAAAGCTCTGGTTAAATATAATTTGATAAAAGAAAAAAAACAAAAAGGACTTTTTTAAAAAGACTTGAAAGAGGACAGTTACCCGATACCCGACCATCCTGCGTCTGAAGCTCCGTCTGGAGCAGCAGCTGCTCTGCAGTTCACTCCTCCGGGCGACGACCGGCTGAATGTGCTCATATATTCTGATTTATTCTGATTTATTTTGATTCCCCCCCCCAAGAACCCTCGCTTTGGTATTTTATACAAATCAGGAGCTGTTGGTCCATTTCTTGGGCGAGAGGAATTGGCCTCAGTGGAACCCCCTCCCCCCCCCCATTTTGTTTTCCAGAGATAAACGGAGTAAATTGATTTCTCTTCACACTAAACGAGCGTAAAAAATGACACCGTCACGGTGTTTGTGTCGATCTTTCCGTTGTGTGCTTGTGGGTTGGCGTCGTATCTACGCTGTTCCAGCGAAGTAAACGTCTCGAGGCAACGGTCGTGACGCGTATCGTTTTTTGTTTGTTTGTTTGTTTGTTTTTTTAAGAAAAAGAAGAACATCAACGTAAACACTTTTGACGGTGACCGAATGGCAACGCGACGATTCGCCCTCACGCCTCCGTCGGTGGCGTCGACGCGCCGAGTCGGCGTGGAGGCTGCGTCGGCGGCGAGGTGAAGCGGGACGAGGCGAGCGTATGGGGGGGGGGGGGCGGAGGGGAGAGTTCGGGGGGAGAGTAGAGGGTGTGGGGGGGGGGGCAGACAGAGGGAGAGGAGGGTTTCGAAGAGGGGAGTTGGTTAGTGTTAACAAATTGGTCCTCCCTCGCGGCCCGGAGTGAGATCAAACACGGGACGGGGTTCGGCAGCCAAAGGCCACCTTGTACACACATGTACGTCATCTTCTAACTGGTGTAATGTCTATCTGTGTGTGTGTGTGTGTGTGTGTGTGTGTGTGTGTGTGTGTGTGTGTGTGTGTGTGTGTGTGTGTGTGTGAAGTAAGCAGGCAGCTGAAAACTGGAGCTCTCTGTAATGTTTGTTATTGTAACACATTGAGCCTTTTTCTTTTTTTTTGCTCTCTCTTGATGCTACATAATTAAATCCATCCATCCCAATTAGGAGGTGTCGCAGTCTGTTGTGGTATGGGAGGCTTGGAGAATGAGGGTGTGTGTGTGTGTGTGTGTGTGTGTGTGTGTGTGTGTGTGTGTGTGTGTGTGTGTGTGTGTGGGCGGGTGTTTGTCTTTTAAATTAGGGCTTTACATATGACAAACAAATGGATTTACACAAAATGGATTTTGAATCGGGATAAAAGCCTCGTGAACGTGTATTTCAGCGACTGCGCGTGTGTGTGTGTGTGTGTGTGTGTGTGTGTGTGCCACGCATGCTACCACACACACACACACACACACACACACACACACACACAGACAGATCAAACCCACACATGTTGCAGGAGAGTGTTTTTGTTTTGAGAGGAAGAGGGGTTAATTACTTACATTCTTCAATCGGAAACATCTTTCCATCTTCTCCCCCTCTCCGACTCTTCGGCCTCTTTTTCACTCTACACTCTAAAACCAAAGGCTCCTACTGGAAAAAGGAACATTAGAGACGGATTCCTACAAAATAAAAGAATTGGATCGGGCGTCTTTCCCCACAGACTTTATATAAAAGTGGACGTAGCTTCCGGTTTTGACATGCAGAAGTGTGTCGAGCTGCGATACCACCGATTGCAGCTGGAGGTCGACTCCCAAAAAAACAACAACCTCGGGCTTCATTGACTTCCGTTCAACTCGTCTCATGACATTGTCAGTCTACAACCTCCACGGGTTAACTCCTGTGTGTTAGCTAAACTCACTCCTTATTCGTTTTGTGGCGGTCCATCTGAAAATAATCCCGTCAATAATTAGAAAAGAAGCTTAAAAAAAAAAAAAAAAAAAATTTTTTTTGGGGGGGGCGTGTCTGTTTGATTGACAGGCCTGTGGTGCAGTCAGGTTACAGCCATCGGTGGGCGGGACGTAGTCGCACCGTGTTTCCAATCAAATCAAGTCAGATCCACTGCTCCCCCCCCCTCCCGCATTTTGTCCAAATATGGTCACTTCCTGCTCCAAACCGCTCCCAATTAGCAAGATGGCGCCCGGCAAAAAACCTGGCGGCTTCATTAAGGGCCGCTCACAAACCGACGGGGGACGTCTCGATTCAAAACCACTAAAGCATCGAGATCCTTCATTAGGATTTTGCTTTTTGAAGACAAGTCCCGCGTAAATGTTCATCCCGTGGGTCCATTAACGGCCGAACGGTCGGACTTTTTTTTTTTTTTTAAGAGTGTAAACTAACAGTGGGGAGGAGAACGAGGGGGATGGAGAGGAGATGAGGGGGTTAAAGACCCGGAGAGGCTCAATGGGGACCAGCTGTAGGGCGCTGGGCAAAAGCCAGGGAACGTTCCGGATGGATAGAAAGTGGACGACGTACCCCCAGGAGAGGTAAGCAGAGCAGAAAAGACTGGAGATTAGATACACACACAAAAAAAACCAGAACAGAAGGGGGAAAAAGAAGAAAAAAAAACACACAAGGAGAGATACTGAACAAACATGTATGAAGTAGAGATAAACAGACATTAGCAGCAGAAGGAAAAAGAGGGAAGAACTGCCAAGTCCTTCGAGGTTTTTCACACCGAGACATGAAATCTTCACAGCTTTCTGCGCTTTGTGTCCCGAGGACGGGTTGAACCTGGTCTGGAAATGGACGGTTGTGATATCATGTACAAGTGTTGCTGCTGTCGGAAATCAAATGCAATGAACGGAGATTTTTTTTTATTTGGCCCGCAAGCGGCGCATCGAGACTCCGACTCCACCACCGCCTGTCAGACTAGACAACACACACACACGCGCACACACACACACACACACACACACACACATACATACATACATACACACAGCAAGAGAAAGCAACATTGACATCACCATCTCCACCCTGAAAAAGTATTTATTATCAACGTGGGATAACTTTGCGCATCTTGAAATTTAACGTGAGGTTGTCCTCGAGGTCGGAAATCCAGTTTGCAAAAAAAAAAAAAAAAAAAAAAAATGCAAAATGTCCCGACAAAAGGAGGAAACGCCTCAAACACGTTCGCCCATCTTCTGAGAACCACCGAGATCAAAGTGTGCGTCCCGTTTACGACTTTATTCTCCGACAACAACAACAACAACAAAAAAAAAACGTTTCAACATTGATCCTAAAATCCAGGTGATTTTCCATCTTTTCTGGGCGGTGACATACTGCGAGTGTGTGTGCGAGAGTTAGTTTAATGTACAGACGGGATCAGTCGGACTCGAGACCAACAAACTGTCCTCAGACGAGACACAAACAACGTGTGCTCGGTTACCAAAACCCCGATCGAGGAGCATCGTCGGCATTTGCAGCTAACGTAGCTCCAAACGTCAGGCGCGTCCTTTAGGGCCGTTAGGAAAAACTAGTTTCGTACTTGAAGTGCAATCGTCACGTCTGTTGAATATAAAAGGATCCATACGAGGGGTGGGGCGGTATGGCCCTAAAATAACATCACAGCGGATCTTTTAGTGATCACGATATTCCTCGATGATGATATTACTGAAAATATTGTAAATTATTTGACAAACATACGAGCTCAACAAAATTAGTGCGACAGATATGCACTCACCGGCCACTTTATTAGGTACACCTTGCCGGACCCCGTCTTCCCTTCAGAACTGCCTTCATTCTTGGTGGCGTAGATTCAACGAGGTTGTGGTTTTGGTCCATATTAACACCATAGCGTCACGCAGCTGCCGCAGATTTGTCGGCTTCGCATCCACGACGCGAATCTCCCGCTCCACCTCGTCCCGAAGGTCCTACCGGATTGAGATCTGGTGACCGTGGAGGCCGTCGGAGTTCGGTGAACTCGCCGTCATGCTCAAGAAACCGGTTTGAGACGATTTGAGCTGGAAGCAGCCATCAGAAGACGGTCCGCTGTGGTCGCAAAGGGACGGACACGGTCGGCAACAACGCGCAGGCGTCGCATTTCAACCTTAAATCCCCTTTCCTTCCCCGTTCTGATGCTCGGTTTGAACTTCAAGCAGGCCGTCTCCACCGTGTCTACGTGCTTCAACGCGTCGAGTTGCTGCCACGTGATTGGCTGGTAAGATGTTTGCGTTAACGAGCGGTTGAACAGGTGTACCTAATAAAGTGGCCGGTGAGTGCGTGTCAGCATAAACGTGACGGTTCGCCTTCATATTCAGATAAACTAAACTAAACTAAAACAAGCTCTGAGATCTTTGTCAACAACAGTGTGTGTGTGTGGAGGGGGGGGGGGGGGGGGTCAGTAGGAGAGACGCTGCTCTGCCAGGGCTACCATGATCGCAGAGCTTCCCGTCGAGCTGTGGGATGGGAATTTCGAGCAAAACCCCTACTTGCCGTGTGTGAAGGACACGCAAGAGGGCCGAGGACAGACAGAGGTCAGAGGTCACGGCTGCGGCACACAGCGGCCTTCAGCCATCCCCCGTCGTGCAGAAACCTGCAATCCTCTCTCAGGGCTGCGCTGCAAAACCGTCTGACGTCGGAATATTCCCTCGAACACAATATAAATTCTTTCGACCATATTAAATATTTTTATTGTGAACTATAAGATATGACACACCCCCTTATTCATAACAGATGTAACGGTGCCGGGGTTTTTTTTTGTTTTTTTTTTTAACTCCAAGCTGCCGGGCGGGAAGAAACTGAACGCTCTCCGGCGCGGGCCCGACGGCTTTCTGGAGAAAAACGAACATTCGTGTATTGTCAGCAATAAATGTGAAGAAACGTCATCGTTCTAGTACGTAAGAACATCCAAGGCAACGACAAACACGTCAGCGTACGCTCGGCCGCTCAGCTCGCGCCGTCCGTCTGTTCTGCCAGCAGCAACATGTTCACTGTGGATATGTAAATAAACATCAGATTTACGCGGCCCCGCGCTTCATTTGTGGTTAATACATCTGCCAGCAGCGTCAGAGCATGAAAAATGACTTCTTTTTTTTTTATCAACAGCCACACCTTCACAGAGAGAGAGAGACCGCAACCTGGGAAATCTTTCACTGAGGGCTTTTTGTTTTTTACTTATTCTTTTTTTTTTTTTTTTTTAACCCAAATCAACAAAAACAATACCAGTACGAGTGCAGGGCGATCAGGCGTGCGTGCGTGTGTGTGTGTGTGTGTGTGTGTGTGTGTGTGCGTGTGTGTGTGTGTGTGTGTGTCGTCAGGCTGGCAACTCCCGAGCAGACTGTGAAGTCAGCGGTACGGTAGTCGTGTGAACAAGCGGTGTGTTTCCAGTTGAAGTGAATACAGTTTTGTTTTTTTAAATGCATATTTTTTTTGTCCCACTACTACCACAGCACCCATGCCCTCCGGAAAGCCAGGGAGAATCCTGAGATATGTTCTTTGGCAAAATATCGGTATGCACATGTACACACACACACACACACACACACACACACACACACACACACACACACACACACACACACACGCTAAGGACGGGGCATGAATTTCAATATGTTCAAATCGTCGTTATAATCAACAAAAATCTATTCGTATATATGCGACTATCGTTGTCCCTTAACATGCGAAGGCAACTACAGCTGTCAGGAAGTTCAGCGTGGACTCCAGGACATAAATAATGAGGCGGAAATCAAAAAAGTTGAACGGTAGTTTTGCTTGAAATGCCGTCCCCCCGGTATATGCAGACGCAGGTCAGCACCGGTCGAGCCTCTGAAACCGAAGGTCAGCCGCTCAACTCTCAGCTCGAACCGCTTGTTCGGTGTCGGAGCGTGTGGACGTCTGTAAATAGTTCACCAAAAACGGATTTAAGCTGAGGGCGCTTCAGTTGCGCTCGATGCTGTCATCGGACGTGTCGGATGATGAGAAACGACTTTTTTTTTTTAATCCACATGGTTCACAGAGAGAAAAGAGACTCATCTCTAAAAAAAAAAAAAATGTTGGTGACCTGTCGTTGGCACCAACTCAGAGAAAAGCCAGAGTCCTGAACAGTGTTGGTGAACACCGAACTCTCAGTGGAGCGTCGCTGCCACCTGCTGTTATGTGCATCGTACTAGAAGACCGTGACGAGTGATACTTCGAGCCAAACAACAGGCTCCTTTGAGATGAATTGCATCAGGCGGCGGCAGTCGGGGGCGGAACCAAACAGCCACAGGAAGTCAGAGCAACACTCGCATCCTGTTGGAGCTGATCCCGATCGAATAAAAATGTTCTCAGTCTCAGATAGCAGTTTTTTTATGCAGTCTGTGATTGTTTTAATTATGACAAGAGAAGTCTATTAAACTGTTAAACAGCTGATCTGTGATCTCAGTTTATGGTTCGACCTCCAGTCGGCTGAGCAGACCTGTCTCTCTAAAACTACGGAAATAAACTGAAAACATAATCTGTCACATCTGTACAGATGTTATTTTTCAGATTCTGACATCTCTCCGACCAGATGTTTTGATGTTGTTAAATATTGAATTAATAGAATCAGTCTGAAGTCAATATACAGCAGACTGAACCGTAATATATATTGTGTGCAGTTTATTGATCAATACTTTGACTGAGAAACGTCATCGTTAAACAACATGTATTCTGTTCAAACAATAAACCTTCAAAAATCACAGGAATGCAACATCTGAACCGATCAGCTGTTAGATCAGCTGAGAGCCAGCCGTTTCCCATCATGCCTCGAGGCCGTGCAGTCGGGTCTGCGCCCACCTGGCTCACCTCAAACGGCCTCAGACTGACGGATGCACAGTCGACCGTTGAATGATGAAATAACATCTGTAGTAAAAAGATATTTGCTTGACAGTTAAAGCTGCTCATCATGACAGCTTATATTTTGCCCTTTACTGGTATTCAGCACTGATTATGCGGCGACTGGGTCTTTATAAAAAAAAAAAAAAAAGCTACATCACACTCCTATAAATCAAATGGGACAAAGCTTTGCATTGGGGCATCATAACATAGCGAGGAATACCTCCACCAAATAACCAGAAATCCAGCAGTAGTTGGCAGTCAGAGAGTTTTCTGTTTATATTTGAAATGACAAGTTGCTTTTAGCGTGCCACAGCCCTTCATCATTATTTAACATATTTCTTTAGATCATATTTAGTAATTTATAAAAAACGAAGTTTGCTTTTTTTTATATAGCTAATTGGACAAGTAATGTAGTGCCATCCTATTAAGGTCCATATTATATTTCTGCCATAAATGTAACAAACACTCACATAACTGAATCAACCCGAATAGTTGTACTGTGTAAAGTAGAAATATCTCATAAATATGAATTCTCTTCAGTTGATTGAGGATCTAAAAGTCAAGCAAAAAAAGATGGAACTGTTCTGCAAAGGAAATGATGGACAGCACCAATAATTATTGGAGCACTGGTGACATCTAGTGACCATTGTGAGTATTGCATCTCCTGGACAGACTTGATGGGGAAGTTGAGCTTTGAGAAGATTGTGCCGTCCTTTATCGGTCTTTATCTTTGTGACAGGCCTGTCACAGTTCTTAAATATTTAACTGATATTTAATTGTTTTAGTTTTAAGTCAAATGAAAAAGGAGACGCAGAACTTCAACATGGTGATTTGTAAAATTAGCAGCAAAAAGGAGGTACATGTCTGAAAGGCAAACATTAACAAACATTATTTACATGTTCCAATTTTCAGTGCAAATAAAGGGCAAATATGTGCTATTAAACTATGATTAGGCTTATTCAATGATAGTGGCATAAAATGAACAACAAAAAAAATGTAGTTACAAATATTTTTAGGACAATCACCAGCTAAAATGTAATGATCGTGACAGCATGTTCATAAGTATTCACAAGTTCGTTTCCAGCTGTAACAAGCCAACATGTCTGATGTGAAAAAGGTCTTGAGTAGGCATTTTACTCGCAGGTTAATTTTCTATAATCTCCAAACCCATCATTAAACAGCTGATCTCAAATCACTTGAAACCCGCTCTTCATTATGGATATTTTACACGCTGCCTCCCTGATATACGACTCTGCTTCATAACCCAAAAACCACATCACCTGATCACAATGAACGTTTCCACGTGCACAAAAAGCCAACGTGACCAATGACGTGAAACTAAATGTTATGCTGGCAGGCCGGGCTGAGCGCCTTTTCTTCAACAGCTCAATCTGTATCTCGGAGACAACCCACACCGTCCCCGCACCCTCTCTACCGCTGTCTGTTACTATTTCAGAAAGCAGCTACTTCTATCGTCAGCTGAGGCCAGACTCCTTTGCCCACTAGAAACCTACTCAGACGACTACTGACGATGGAAGGATGCGTTCACTGCTGCCAAGATTCAACTATTTTTAAGTAAACAGGGAGGAGGGTTGGGAAACAGTGAGAAACAACGGCGTGGAAGTAAAAAGAGAATCCATCCTCCTCAATGAAATACAGATAGTGTAAATATGTTTTCTTTATAACTCTGCTTGATACCTTCATCCATATTCTGCTGCTGCAGGATTAACAATGGTCATTGAAAACACTGAAAAATCATCAAATACAAATATTTCAGAGCCTTCACAGCCTCAAATATGAATGTATGTATTCATATGCTCATTAATGTTCATCCTAAGCCAGCAGCATAGTCAGACACCACAATGAAGGAAGTCAGAGGGGCCTTCCACTGCTTTCAGTTAGATTACACAGGTAGCAGAAGCGGGTAGTAAAACAAAGTTAGTGACCCTGCCTGATGAACAGTGTAACAGGGCGGCCAAATAACCACAACTGCAGATTTACATTCCCACGGAAACAGTAACAGTTACACCGAAGCACAATTAACCTCAGCAGGCAACAGAGACGATGAGTTCACCTGTGACGAGCTCACCTCACCTGTGACGAGGCACCGGCTTCATTCCTCTGTTGTTTCACTCAGTTCAGCTTTCAGGAGAGAATGAAGCAGGTTATCATCAGGGACGATCGAGTGAACCATTATCTGTTTCTGTACCTGTTAAACTAACTAAATTGAGCTGTATCTTTACATGGAGGGGGCGGGGCTAATTCAAAAGTGGGTGGGAACTAACCTGGTGGGTTTTTTTTTTTTTTTTTCATAAACTTTAATTAGAGCATAAAATAGGACAAAACAACAACAGTCTCGCTTCTTGACGTCAGTCGAGTATCAGCTGTTTTAGGGTCACTTCTCCTAATATACAATACAGTATATATATATATGAATAAACTAAATAAACAAAATAAAACAAAAAACAGCTAAGGAGTAGAACAAGGGGGTTGAATGAAATCATATTCAGACAAAAGTGACAAAAGTGCAGCTAACTTTGTGTCTTGCAAGTCTGCTGACCAGTCCTCAGTGTGTTAGTGTCGTGTTTATTCAGTGTTTGATGATTAATAAAAAATCAATACGTGTATTTTGCATCAAAAATGTGGATTCCCTCCAAATTGTTTATAATTTTTTGTATTTCTACGTTATCTTCATTGGACTGGGTAAAAGATGATTCCTTCGAAGGGAGGATACAAAGTAAAGTACAAGAACCTTAAAACGGGCTTGTTTTTTTAACTAAACCTTTTGTTCTGAATCAAGAAGACATTTAATGATGAACATCAAGTGATAATACTGTTAAATAATTATGTTCTGGAGCAGTAGTTGTTGGATCTGTCAAAGGACCTATGGCCTATGTGCTTTTACAACTGGGATGGAAACATTTATTGATAAATAAAACACAGAAGAAACGGTTCAAATGAATATCATGAAGAATACATTTTATTTTATTTTAAAAACAACATTACAGCTTGCTTTGGATGGTATCACCAGGGCCGAGCCAAATAGAACCAGGTAGATCTAGCCAAAGTAAGAACACAGTAGATAGGACAACAACAGTTACAATAAAACATTAGACATGAAGTCTTGAGGAGCCTGAAGGGAAATCAGCTTGAAAACACAGCTTTGTACTTCAATTATATTATATTTCTATTGAACCAAATCTTAGCAAAATTTAAAAAGAGAAACCCGACAATCCAACAAATCCCACATGAGCAACAGTGGGGAGGACAAACTCCCTTTTAACAGGAAGAAACCTCTGACAGAACCAGACTCAGAGGTGAGCGGCCATCTGCCTCGACCGGTTGAGTTGAAGGGAAAAGTCAATATGAAGTACAAAGGATTACAGTTTCTCATATTTTGCCGACATCTATTTATGTAGATGGAGGCAGACAAAGCATAAAAACAATTGGGGATCCAAATTTATCAAGTGAAAATGTCACAGTGTCTATAATGATCTAGAGAAAGTCTAATGGGCCTAAAATATGAAATATGAATGAAGGACAATACTTACCTTTAAAATACTTGCTGTGAAGAAACTTAAACTAAAAAGGATACAGAAGCCCCCTTTTAGGAGACCCCGTTACTCATATGAGGGACTCGACCGTGAACCCAAAAACTGTAGAGGCAGGTGAACTCCTCGTTTCCCCAGTTGTTCTCAATCTGTAGCTTCACCTGAGAAAAAGTTAAGTCGTTTCGTTTCTAGAGGGAGAAACACGAAAAATGAGAAACAACAAGAAGACATCAGAGGTTCGCGTGCTTTACATTTTAAATAACATTTCCATCTTTAAAATACAGTTCAATTAAAGTAGTTTTCAGTCATTAAAATGCCAGGAGGGTATATATATATATATATATATACACACATATTGCTAAGAGTTCTTTGCAATATTTTTGAATTTGTCCAATTTAAAAAAAATGAATAAGAAGTGATGTAATACACACAAGAAGACTGAAGGACTGAAATGCTGCACCGTCCTGATCATATCTCATTTTTCCCAAATAGGTGCCTCTGTCATCACTGCTGGTCATTCCCTGAAAGTTAAAAGGTAAAAGGGGATCAGCTGAGCAGGTCGTTGTGCACTGTGGAAACATGAAGACAAGATCTTCAGGGATAACAATGGAAAATGTGTGACTTACATAGACAGAAAAGTCCCTCGGTGCACTTGTAATGTGTCCAGAGGATGACTCGCTTTTGGTTATGTGGCCGAGCGTCACGTGAGTGATGGAGATGGTGTGAGACAAGGAGACGACTAAATGTCCCGACTTCCCATGAAAGCACCAACATTCACCATCGCGTGGTTCTGAATGTCCCTGAGGGGAGAAAAAAAAACAGTATTGTAGTCTTTACAGTTCATGTGCTTTTTTTGCATGTTGTTTGAAATAAGTGTAATTACAAATGTCTTTAAGAGCATCGCTGCGTAATCTCTTACCTTTATCACTTTTGACTGTTCTGCCTGTGAATTCCACCAGTAGAATAACAAGTGCCAAATTTGGTATTTCCTTTTTAGGGGTAGACACATGTATGAAGAGTGATGAGTGTAAACGCTGGCACCTGCACACAAAAATCAAACGCAAAGTTAAAAATCAACTTCTGAAATAAATAAAACACAAGTATGAGTCATCATGACACAGATGAAGGCTGTGAGGATCACCTACCTTTTAATTCTAAGGCAAAGTTTGACACAAGGATGGACATTTCTATCTGCTGGCTTAATGACTGCAGATCCTGCTTGACCTTTTTGAGATTGAAGACCATACGTGTAGTTCCTGAAACACGAAGAGAAAAAGAGTTAGAAATATGTTGGTTTGTCTTGAATACCGGGGACCAATATGAAACAAGCTGCCATGTGTTTTATTCATGCATCAAGTGAAATGATTGTTAGTAGCAAGAAGTCACTCACCATAAACCAGATAAATCAAGAAGAAGAAATTGAAGACAGAGAGCTGGCACCATATTCTTGGAGCTGCAGAGACACAAACAAAAAGTTTAGAGCTTCATAACAAAATAAAAACATCTCTTTCGTTGACAAAATGCTGTCATACAGGCAGTGCAAGAAGAAGTATTCATATCCTTAATTTAAGGGTTTTCCATTGTCCGAGGATAGTACCTGGTATCCAGTATCAGGTACTATTTTAGTAGCGCCTTCATCGAGCTTCTAAGAGCGCTAAGCTGAAACTAAAAGGTGACGTGAAAAAGCTAACGATCACTATTGGTTAGAGGGAATCGTCACAATCCCTGCGTCACTGCTTGTTCGATACGGGACGTCCTTCACACAGGCCGTCGTTAAATAGCCGAGCTAACGATTGTTGTTTTTTTACTACATTTACTTTTTGTTGTTTACCCCTAGAGTAATGGCAGCTTGCAAAACCAGGTTGTCAACAAGCCGCCGAACAATTAGTCCCTCACAGCTAAAACAGCTGAAGAGCAATACAGCAGATTAAAATACTCCATTAAAAGCACATTCCTGCATGAGGAATGCTACTTAAGTAAAGGTTAGTATGAGCAGCACACTAGAGTGAAAATAGAAAAATAAACATTTTAGCTTGGTCTTTCTGACTGAATTATTATTACATATAACATCATTAGATTATTAATAGTGAAGCATCAGTGTGTCAACAGCATGTTACTGTTGTAGCTGCTGCAAGTGGAGCGAGTTTGAACACATTTATATGGAGACACAAATGTTGTTGGACAATGTGTTGTGTTTTAAAACCTTGATAAATTATCCATTGTGTCAAATCTTCATCTGAGAAGTCACTAAAGCTGTCAGATAAATGTAGAAGAGCAGAAAGTACAATATTTCCCTCTAAAAGTAGCATCAGATGGAAATACTCCAGTAAAGGACCTCTAAATTGTACTTAATTAGAGTACTTGAGTAAATATATTTCAGTGCTTTCACTGGTTTCAGGAGTCCTTACCCTTGTTTGTTGCTGTTTCAGGGGTCCAGTTCACGGTGTCCTCCATCTTATAATCAGTTATCTTACGGTTACTGTTCACGTTTCTTTTCATTAAAAAAAAAAAAAACGGAAGTTAGAGAAGGCAGATGTGTCGTATGACAACCACACCACAAATCTTCAGTGACACATGTTGAAGTAGTTAAATGCTTTTTTCTTTTTTTTTCTTAACCAAAGATGGTGTCATGTAGTGTCATTAAAACAACAGAAAATGTCCTTCATGGCAACTAACTGGCAGCATGAGTGTTTATGGGGACCTTTGACTTATATTTCTATGAAATTTATAGAAACAAAAAATACAACACGAAGACAATAAACAACTTAAGAGTACAAAATCACATAACATGTCAGTTGACTAAACCTGCCTGAGCTCTGCACAAAAACTCTGTATTTGATAGTTAAAAGTTAAAAGACAGTGAGTGAGACTTTGTCAAGTCAAAGCTTACAGCCAGAAAGTCTCAGGTTTGAACTGAACTCCTGAAACAGACATCAAGTTTGCAACAAGTTCGTGCATCAAGTGTCAGCTCTCCAGTCCTGCTGGTAACTCACCTCTTCATTCTTATGGAGGGAGACATTAATCTGTAAAAAGGAATTAGTTCAAATCTGCAACGACAAAAAGTAAAAAGTTTGAAGTCAATGTTTCCCTGAAGCAGAAGTGGATCTGATCGTCTGACCGACACAAACACACTGAATTCTGCTTGTTGTGAAGTTGAGCTGCTCAGTTGTGACATCATTCCATTCCATTATTCTATATGCAAATTAGGTTGACGAAACACACTCTTTTTTCCATCATAAGATTTATCATGAAGTTTATATCACTTATAAATAAGGCAACACAATTGGCAAAAAAAAAAACTTGTTTTTTTCATGCACAGGTCCATCTTGAGATTGTGGGCTGTTTATACATGTTTTATGCTATTTATACATGCTTTATGTTATTTATACATGCTTTATGTTGTGCTATTTATACATGCTTTATGTTATTTATACATGCTTTATGTTATTTATACATAAAATTTCCAAAATACGCATTTATTAATTCATTCATAATTAAGTTAGCAATCTAACACAACAGGCATCTAAATATGCTGTTTCATAATTACACACAAATACATGTTGTGTTATTCACTTTATCAGGTTTGATATGTTTTATACTTTTTATATTGTTGTTGCTCCAGATAATAATGGCTTCTCATTTAAAATGTATGGAATTTCATAATAAAGGCCATTTTTTTTAAATAATTTTTTTCTCATATACTCTGATTCACAAATGTCCACCTCAGCAGCACTGACAAAAATAAACAAAAATAGCATGAAAAGATATTGACACAATGAGATCTTTGGTTAATAAATATCATTAATGTGGATAAAATGACAAAGTGGGAAAAGGCAAAACAGAACAGCTGGAACTGTTTGGAAATTTTATCAATGCAGCCTTTAATGAAAATATTTAGGCCATATCCTCTCAGGCCATATCACAATATTACAAAATCCAACATCTGTAGTCCCATTTCACAATATTAACATAATAATAAAGATATTTGGCCCAGCCTGAGAAGCAGAATCAGGAAAATGGAATAGATTTGGTCACTTTCCTGACTGATTTGCCCAGTTTTATTTAATCTGATGTTCTTACCAGCAAAGTCTTTCTTTGTCTTTCTGATACTCAACATGTTGTAAACCACAACCATGTTTCAACTGACTCTCAGCATGAAACTGATTATCATTACTTTAGAGTGTAGTCCAGTTGATGCAGGCCTTAAAGTTATAAAAATATGCTAAATAAACGGACAATTTTTTCTTTATATTTCATTTATTTATCTCATTTACCCCTACCAAATATTATCGTCAATGAATTGATATTATGAATGTATATTTCCAAATGTATTCCGCATGTATGCACATGCGAAATACATTTGTAAAACAGTGTGTAGTTGTCAGAGCTGTAGGTTTGGAGAGTGACTCAGGGGAGAATAGCAACACTCCAGATGATTAAACCGCCATAAATAAACATCCTCTGACCAAAGCCAACAAGAGCTTTCTGCTTACTGAGATGGACGATGTGTCTTCAAGCTATTTTTCACACTCGACAGGAAAGAAGAGCAGAAACGGGCTTGTCACAAAAAAAAAAAAAAAAAAAAAAAAAAAATGACTGGCCCGAGCAGCAAAAAAACTAAATATGTAGGAAAAGGAAGAGAAAGAAAATGACACAGTACAAAGGTAAAGTATCCCTTACCACCCACTTAATGCTGCCCTAAAGCATCATTACCAAGAAGCAGGGGTGGTGATGTCGCAGAGATTAGTGCTGACAGAAGGATTTCACACACTTCACACCTTGTAATTGACGATGACCCGGTAATCCAGCACATCGCAGCTGATTACTAATCATCCCTCCGCAGTGCACAGTGTGATAATCAGCTAAAATACTGTGGAAGGAGTGATGAGACTAAATAAAGCTGAATCTACGGTCCATTAAAAAAACACAATACACACTTCTGAGGGAAAGTTGACAAAAATGTTGGACCCAAAACACACGACGTAGCACTTTTTTAATGGCATTTCTTGTGTTGTTTGAGCTCTGTTCATCCACGTCCATTTTAATAACTATGTTTCATCTGCCAATTATGGTTAATTGTTGGTGCACTCAGCTGTGTCCTGGCATTGGAACACCAAATGCGAGCCATCAGTATACTGCCAAATGTGGTTAAGATTTAATGATGTGTGCATGTGTGCGGCTCCTTTGGGATCAAGAAGCTTTATTTGCCCTGGAGCGATTGTTGGATTTACTGGTTCAAAATGTCCGATTTTGATATATCAGACACAAATTATTCTTCCAAGCAGACTATTTTCTGATGTCTTGTAGAATGGTCAACAAATAGTCGAGGCTCTTAGCCATTGTTCAGACTGCAGGCAAATCAGATTTGTTTCTCAGACGTGACGTCACCCACTGGTTTGTGAACTGCTGTTCTGAAGCCTCGTGTTTAGTATTTCAGCCGTCGCCATCTTGCTATTTTGGAGCCAGAAGTGACCATATTTGGACAGGCTGGGGAGGAGTGAGCAGTGAATATGACCCAATCTGAGAACCCGGGGACATTACGCCCCGCCCACCGATAGCAGAAAACTGACTGCACCTCAAAACTGCCAATCAAACAAACACGCACCCAAACATACCGCTTTTTGAGGCCAAATATCCAATTAATGATGGGATTATTTTTAGATGGACCATCAGAAAACTAATAAGAAGGAGTAACTTTAGTCAATGACACCATAATGACTTGAAAAATACTATATATTTCACAAGAGAAATTTAATGTGAGTCTATTGAACCTTTTTGTAGTAATGTCTAGTGGCTCTCAATGGTATTGTAGTTTAAGGCACTTCAACACACCATATAAAGTATCTTCAGTATTGCAAAGGCCTGGCAACCAGCTGTATAAATTGCAGCCTGGATAAATACCAGGCAGATAAATAAATGGAGAGATATTTTAATGCTTTTCTATTTCCAATTAAATTGACCTGAATTCATGGAGAAGAAGTCAAATCAGAGCAAAGACACTGCTGCATGTATACTTTCAGCCCCACCACCTCCACCTCAGCATCCACCTGCAGCCTCCGGGGGAGTTCAAAATATTTGCTTATCATTCCCCAACATCTGCATGTAGTCACATCTGTGGGGGTTGATGAGGCCGGACCCCAGACGACAGAGTCTAACTATATTCTGCTGCTGTAAGAAACATTTAAAACGTGACTTGTCTGACTGAATTGGTGTAATGGGCCCTTTTGGGCTGCTTTATTTCACGGGGCCTCTGCTCAGAATAGTAGTTATGGTTTTAATTGTGCAACAGACCCCCAGAGCCACCCACAGTGACACCTTATTAGATCTGGTTCCACTTAACAGTGGATTTCACAACAAAAGCATCGTAACCTTTTACTTTTTGATTTTATACACTTTATTAATCCCCGAGGGGAAATTTCTTCGCTACAGCGGGGGGCCTCTCAGGGGGGAGCTGCTGCAGCAGGCTGCCACTAGCGCGGCGCCAGGTAACCTGACCTGAGGTGCATGTTTTTGGATGATGGGAGGAAGCCGGAGAACCCGGAGAGAACCCACGCAAGCACAGGGAGAACATGCAAACTGCCGCCCTTTTAGGGGAGTGAGCTGCTTGTTTGGAAACCATCTCTCATTATTTTCTTTTTTTAGTATCTATATTGAACGTGTCTTGCTGTGTGTATTCTATTAACACCATGAGTATAAACGGAGCTATTTACCCCGCCTGTAATGGACTTCTCCCAGCGGGTGCGACTCATCATCCGACCGGAAGCTCCCCGCTCTCTCCTGCTTCATCAGATTGGTATCAGTGATGATAGCCTGCCGTCGTTCATTCAGGGGTTCTGGGTTTCGAAGGAGCTGACAGACCTGTCGGACCACCTTCCCGTTGGCTGGGATGCAACAATGAAACAGCAGTTTGAGTGGAAAGAGCTCGAATGTGGATTTTAGACATGTGATAAAGATATTTATGTGCAGATATAGGGAGGTGGATGAAGAGAAAATCCACCTAAAATGTGCAAAAGTAAGTCCATCTGCAGACCCCTTATAGAAAAAGCATATGGGTTTAACATGTTTTCCACATGTAATCACATGTATGACAGATGTTTACCACATCACGTGGGCAGAATACATGTTTTACATCACGTGTCACTTTTTGCACATGTGAAGTTCAGGTGTTTTTTCTGAGACCGTTTAATTGTTTCAGCTTTTTCACACAGCTCTGTGACAAACCACAGATAGATTGGACATTTTTTTTCCAATTGTTCTTCATTTTCAACCTGAAAAAAAGGCAGATGTGGAAGTGCCTGAAGCTGCAATACCACAGAGTGCCACTAGAGGTTGGCACCAAAAAGCCTCCGACTCCCACTGAACTTGTCTCGTGAAGCTCAAAGTCAATAAATTAAATCCACAATTTATTCCAGTGTTCTTAGCTAAAGTCATTCTTTGTCATTAGTTTTCCATCTGAAAATAATCCCATAATTAATTAGAAAATAAACCTCAAAAAGCCGTGTTTTGGAGGGTGTATCTGTTTGATTGACAGGCCTGTGATGCAGTCAGGTTACGGCTATCGGTGGGCGGGATGTAGTCGGGTTTCCAGCTCATCCAAATTTGGTCACATTCGCTCGCTCCAAAACTACCAAGATGAAGACAGATGAAATCCGAACTCGAGTCTTCATAACGGCCGTTCACAAACCAATGGGTGACGTCACTGCTGGCTGCCGCTTGTTTTTAACGTGCCTTCGGTAGAAAACCAAGGTGTTTTTTTTTTTTAATTTTATTCTGATGTATCTCCTGTCCCTAAAATGTGTCACAGAGGACCATTTAACCAAAACAAAAAAATGACAGAATATCACTTTTTCTGACTAGAAAAATGTACTACTTTACTCACACAGCTCATGATACTGTGAAAGAAACAAGGCTTAACACCCTTGAGAATACGCAGGTTGATTTAATATTCAAGTTCAGACTATTATGAAAAAGAATAACTCTTGGCATTGTGATGTGAAAATTACTTTTTCTTTTTATTATTTAACTGTCAGATGTGCAGGAAAATATCAGAAGCTCCTTTCGTCAGAGGTCACAGGGAGTCTCCTGCTGTGCAGCTCTGGACTTCCTGAAGACCCACTAACTGTGTCTTCATGCCTGTCCACACTCATATTCAACAGTCAAGATCCCAGATTTTGTTTTTACCCAATAGTCACCAGCAAGTGGGGCTGTTCTGTCTTAGTGTCTCCTATCAGTATGCTTCATGTACAGTATATGTTATGTCATTCTCTCTGCATCTTTTTAAACTCATTTTGGTGGTGAATTCTGAAGTGTGTACAGTTCAGAGGAGAAAGAGGTTGTGTCAAATGTGAAATATCATCACTGGACATGCTCCTTGATCCTGACGAACAGGGCTATAAAACCATGTTAAGTGTGTGGGGGTCATGCATGGTGCCTTAAATTATTAATCAAGCCAAATTCTGACCTGTTGGAGGTCAGGTTACAGATTATTTGGTTATTATTGAAATTGGACTCAAGCTTTTACTGTGTTTTCGTTGTGTTTAGGTGTGTTCATGTGTTCCATTGCTTTTCTACTGTTCCATTTAATGTCTGATTTTTGGGCAATTTTCAAAATAAGAGTCCTCACTCTAACATATTATCTCTGGGTGTGCTGACGTAGAGCCAAAAATAAAATAAATAATTAGATATAATACAATAGTTGTGGTTTCACTGCGTATCTAGCACAGATTGTGTTTGCATGAATAGGTTCACCTTATTCTTTCACCCATGTTTTTTGTTTTTCTTTATCCAGACTGAGGATGTAAGAAAAAGAGGGTGTTGTATGTTGTACATTTTCTAAAGAAGCAAATATATGATATTTAAATAAATAAATAATCTTGATCTAAAGATGCTTTCATCATTAGTTTTATGAGCAATAAATGACATGATCCCAGTCAAAAGTTTGGACACGCCTACTCATTCAAGGCGTGACCAAAGTGTTGGCATGCACAGTGTAACCATGCTGGTTAACAGTGCCGTGAGTCACAGTTCCTCATGATTCACTTCCAGGAACCCCACATGTAGCTGAAACGCGTTCTTTTTCTCCGCATCTCACAAAAACATCGCAACTGGAACAGAAAAATATTTGGACTCACGAGACCAAAATTCTGGATTTTCACTGGTCCAACCCAAACAGCTCTCTTCTTCGTCTTGGTCTCCCTCAGTAGTGGTTACTTTGCAGCAGTTTGACCATATTACTAATCCAAGGACACCATAGCCCCGCCCACCTTTAGCAGAAACCTGACGGGCAGGACTCAAACAGACACGCCCCCAAACACACCACTTTTTGAGGCCTGATATCAAATGAACGATGGGATTATTTTCAGATGGACCACTAGAATGAATGACTTTAGTGAATGACACTATTTTGACTTGTGGAAAGAATTTATTGACTGAATTTCATGAGAGAAGTTAAATTGGAGTCCATGACTTTTTGGAGCCAACCTCTAGTGGCTCTCAGTGGTATTGCAGTTTATGTCACGTCTGCTTTGCCCTCACTTGTCAGACCTGTCGGCTACGTCCTTTTATATACAATCTATGGGAAAAAAACATGACACTGACACGGTCTCCTCTGGTGGACTGACAGGTGTATTACATGCTTTGGCATTATACCCAACCTGGTATATTGGACACACATTTACCATGTGGATGTATAAATAAGTAATATTAACTTGCCGATAAACAGTATCTTATTGTTGTTTGTTTCCCCACAGTGGCAAAAAAAAAATGCAGTTTTTGCAGGTTGAATTTGATCTACTTCACATTGTGTTTTCTTTATTAACTAAATGATCAGCAGGTTTTTAAGAGAAAGTCACTCACCTCTCACGGTCCAGCCTTCGATATGAGGAGGGATGACTCATACAAAATTGCTTTATTGGGGGATATTATAATGGCCTGAGCGCGAGCCGGCCTCAACCTCTTCGGAGGTTCGGTTTTGTTTTTCAACGGGAGTGTGAAGGTCTAATAGGGAAGATAAGCTGCACATTACCGGGCTGCTGTGGCCCTGACGCTCCCCGCTTGCTGCTTGTGATTTTGTAAACATGGCCTATTCAGCCGCTGCGTATCTGAGTGTCAGCTAAAAGCCTGAAATAGAAAAAAAAGAGTGAAATCCCAGCCAATTAGTACATACACACACACACACACACACACACACACACACACACACACACACACACACACACACACACACACACACACACACACACACACACACACACACACCTTGGTCACACACAGTTATAATTCATGTGTGTGACCATGTGTGTGTGTGTGTGTGTGTGTGTGTGTGTGTGTGTGTGTGTGTGTGTGTGTGTGTGTGTGTGTGTGTGTGTGTGTGTGTGTGTGTGTGTGTGTGTGTGTGTATGTGCGCTTTGTTTACTCGGCTCGAGCCTCATCTGAAACCACTGATTCTCATTTTCCAAATCCACAAAGATAACACGCAATGGAACAATAAGTAATCTTTAATCAAATGTAGGCAGCGGAACCGATGCTTAATTGCCGTGCGGCTCGGACACCGAATACAGATGATGATTGTGTGGCGTCGTTACCTCGCTATGTGAATCGCATCATGCGAAGACGACTGACCTTTGAGAAAAAAAAAGAGCCGACGCTGACTCGATGACGGTCTCTGAAGGGTGCGTAGATACTCACATTTCAAAATGTCATCACTGCATCTAAGTAGTTAAAATAGACTCTTTTTGTTTTCCTCCTCTGGAAGCAAGAAATCGAATTCTTGCTGAATGTCTTTTGTATCTTACTTCTGCATTCTTCTGCGGTGTAAATGAAATATGATATCAAAGTATTTATGCAATAAAATGTGATTTATATAGCGCCAAATCACAACGCAGGTTATTTCATGGCACTTAACACATTAAAGTCCTTACAAATGAACTTTACAGCATTATACAGAGAAACCCAACAATTCAACAATTCCCACGTAAGTTAGGAGGGGGAAAAAAACTCCGATTTCAGGGAGTAAAACCTCCAACAGTGGGGAGGAAAAAGTCCCTTTTTAACAGGAAGAGACCTCCGACAGAACCAGGCTCAGAGGTGGGCGGCCATCTAACCCTAACCCTAACCGGTTGGGGTGAGGGGAGAGAAAGAGAGAGAACGGGTTCAGTATTTTTCAAACAAACTGAGTCTGAAGCTTCTTGCACAATAGTGAGCCTGCCTCAGACCATTTCTGTACCTGAACCCGACGGTCTCTGTGGCAGCAGGCTTGGTACCAACTAGCCTGACATTACATTACATTACATTTAATTTAGCTGACGCTTTTATCCAAAGCGACTGACAACATGGAGGCGTGACCATTGACTGTATGTAAAAGTGGACATAGCTTCCGGATCTAAAAAATGAGTGCCTTAAACTGCAATACCACCGGGTGTCGCTAGATGTCGGCTCCAAAAAGCCTCCCAGTCCATAGACTCCCATTTAACTATTCTCATAAAATTAAAAGTCAATAAAATTTCTCCACGAGTTATTTTGGTGTTCTCAGCTAAAGACGCTCCTTCTTATTAGTTTTCTGGCGGTCAATCTGAAAATAATCCCGTCATTAATTTTAAAAAAAGCTTTAAAAAGATGTGTTTTTGGGGGCGTGTCTGTTTGATTGACAGGTCTGTGGTGCAGTCAGGTTACAGTTATCGGTGGACATATTTGTTAAACTCTACACAATGCTTAAGATTTCAATTGATATTGTCATCAGATCCCATGAAAACACCAGCAACGAGCTGATCCTGATGAAAACTTGTGTCTGTTTTATTTTTCCGAGGCACAGCGATGCTGAAAATAGGGAAGTGGCGTGACATGTGACGTCGTCGGCTGGCAGCCGCCGGTGTGATGTCACTTAGAAAAGCATGTGTGTGTTTTGTCCGTTATTGCTCAGCGGATCATTTCCTGTCCTCCACATTTTATTGCAAAAATTTAATAATACAACAACTTGTCTCTCCTACTGAAGTCCTTCATGTTTAGAATTGTGTTTAATTACACTTCGACAACTGGGAAATTAGACATTATGAAAAGCATGACAGGGGAGTGCTGCAATCTAATTTGTCCAACTATGAAATTGCCTGTAAAGAAAAACATATTCAACCCCCTGAGAGATTGTAGAAATTAAACTTTATTGAAATGACACGATCATAAAAAAAATTCTAAGCCTGAGATGTAATTTGTAAAAATAGATGCTCACATGTTGTTTTCAAGCACGGCTGCCCTCGTGTTTGTCACGGGTGATGCGTCGGTGCTGTTGTCGTATCTATGAGGCATCGATTCCACCTGATTCTGAAGGAAGACGTTCCTCTGGCATATATGGACATATATTTATAGATTTCAATCTAATTGAAACATTTTGTCTCCTTATAAGTAACACAATACCCACGCATGGTTGTCATTCATTGAATGTGGTCTGACCAGCAACAGCCTCGTCCTCCGTCAATATTCATCTTCTCGGCAACGCGCTGATTTCACGTCATTTCTGTTTTATTTAGATTCATTTTGTTTTGTTTTTTATGTTTCTTCTCCTCTGATTGCTACAATTTCAAATTTAATGCAGTCTAATTATGTTTTATTGCTTCATTTATAGTCCTCCCAGGGTTTATTTGTTCCCCCCATCAGGTTTCTCAATACTTCTTTTTTCCATTTTCACAAATTTGTCTGTTTCAAGTAAAACACTACAGGTGGTTATAGTGTGAGCTGCGCCGGGATGCTCTTTTTTTATTTGATTTTCTCTTGAAGGTTCTGTAGGCGGCGCCACATTGCACAGTTTATTGAGCAGGATTACTTTGTTTGATTATGTGAACGTGATTTACTATTCTAACATGGCCCTGCGCATGTAACATGATACATTATAGTGCATCAGATTTATCGCAAGTTGGTCTACTATATCTGGTAGGTGGTAGGTTAAAGGCTCGGTACACTCATTAAGAAAAAAAATCCGCATCTTACTATCTTATAGTTTTATCTGTCTTTGCCAAAACAATCGATCCGTGGAACGATTCCAGATCGGTTGCTCACTATTTGGAGTGGAAAAGTGCGTTCACACTGACGAGTATGGAAACATGTAGAACACTGCTTGAACCTGGATGATGTACTCAAAATGGTCCAAAGATGCGTGAAACGCCAGACACGTTTCACACTCAATGGCCACCATCTTGGCTGTGTAGCAGAAAGGGAGGAACCATCCGACATAAAGAAATGTCAAACTGCGGCGTCCACATCAAAGGGCTTATTTTTCACTTGTACCGCCATACCGCTGCTGAACAGAAGCTGTCAGTATTTTTTTTATTGTGTGTGTTAAACAGACAGGATGAAAAAAACCTTCATTTGTAGGTAAAATAATTCATTCCCGGCAAGGACAGAACGGCCATGTGCGATTTGACACGCTACCTTGTTAGAATTCAAGTAAAACATAACCAAGAGTCCAAACATGGAGGAGCACTAAATCTGTATTAAGAGAAGTCCATCATTTGGAACACAGCCCCAGCACATCCATTTGGGCTTTATTGCCAATACGTTCAATTCATTTTAAAGTGCTTTCAGTCACATAAGAAGGCCTGAATGATCCCGTGCTGATTTATATAACAGAGTTCCTCACACAGCCCGGTATCACTACCTCGCTGATTCTGACATCAGCGACAAAACACGCCGTCAGCTCCACCCACACCATTACGTCCACCGTGCACGGGCGTAGCCCCGTCACATCTCTATACTTAACCCCTACACCGCCCTAACCGGCCACGTGGGTATTGGGGTTGCGTTCATTTCTAACGGCCTGCACAACCGATGCGTCAAACAGAACGCAGGATACGTGAGACAGCCATCAAGAGCACGCAAACGCTTAGTTTAAAGCACGTCCTGTATATCCCCGGCCAAAATCCTCCAGAGTCCAGATTAGAAACGACGGGAGATGGAGCCTCGGCAGTTCAGGCTCCTCGACTCTGGAACATTATTCCACTGAGAATCAGGTCGAGTCACTGTTGCTTTTAAATCTTTATAGAATCGATTTTCTTACCAGCTGACAGACTCCACTTCTGTGGTCAACTGTTGGTTTTAAATGCTTTCATTGACGGTCTCCATTTTATGTGTGTAGATGAAATTGTGTATGTATGTGCTAAGTGTACATGTAAATGCCCACACTGTTATATATATATTTATTTATTTATTTATTTTTTAATTGTCTGTGCAGCCGTATCCCCTAGAAATTACAACTCTACACAACTCCATCGTCTTCCCAATTACGTTGAGGTTGCAAAGCAATCACTGGCGGGATTACAATCAGAGGCAACGTTTGTTTGCGGAGAATGAAGCGCCTCAGGTGTGACCTTTATATTAGTAAGAAAGCGGTGGATAGCTGGTGTTGAAAGCTCCTGACTCTCACACCACAGATGGTATCAAAGTCTCGGTGCTGTGAGTGCATGAATATGACCACAAAAAAGGGAATAATGGGGTTGTCACTACAACAGGATATCACGCTGAGAGAGTCAGTTAACATTTTACTCATACATTAAAGTTGATTATACACTTGATATTTAGTACTTTCAACCTGTTGGCCTGTTCTCGTTTTTGATTGGTTCTTTTGTTTGAATTTGCACCTCCTCTCGTCTGCCGATCTGATCGATGTACATTGCTCTCATCAACCACACCAAAGCAGATTACCATTTCGCTGGATAAGATGAAGAGATATTTTAACCAGGAACCGGGGTAAAAAAGAAAACCTGTTCAGTAGCCAACCCTGTTGTTAGTTCTGTCTGATCTGTATTTATAGCACATTTTATAAAGTTGTTTGTATTTTAAGTCAAACGTCTACACAGGATTTACTCACTCACTTCCTCTTAATGCGTTCTTGAGTTTTGGTAATTTGTTACATTTGTTCCTTTTCCAGCAACCAGCATGTGACGTCAAGATGAAGTGTCCCATTTTGACTTTTAATAAAATCTCAGCCCTCGTGAACTCACACTACAGCTGTGACGTCAGTGAAGGCCATAAGGGTTTAGGGTGGACCTTGTTATTGGGCCTTGGCTTGATGTCAGGGGAGCATTTTTCCTTAACTGCAGTCAGCTGCGATCGACATACTTGTGATTTGTTTCCGTGGTTCTTCTTTAAAATAAAAAAAAGATTTCAATATTTATCAAAGTCAAATTGAAGAACTTTTAATAAAGTGTGACAGAGATCTGTTGAGAGATTTACACTGACGAGTTTACATTTGTTTTTTAGGATTTTAGCAGGTGTGGCCGGAGAGAGAGAATGAGAGATGGTCGCTGCGTTCAAAGGGAACTCGTTTCGCTTGTGGTTACAACATGGGAAGTCGTGTGTTTGACATTCAGGTGGTTAAGTTGTAAAAACACAGTTGCTAAGCAACGGCAACATGGAGGGCGTCGAGAAGCCACAGAGGCTAACAATTGAGCAAGCTAACAGGGAGGTAATGTAACGCAGGAAATGCAAAGGCACAGAGGTAAAAGATTAGGTCATTGTGAAGATTAACATTTTCCTCAGTTATTGGCTATTTTCCAAGTTCTGAAGACAAACTCTACGTGACTAAAATTACAATATATTTGCTTAACATCCAACTAAAAATTTACTGACATGGCCTCTGCCATTTTATAAAATGTCAGCAAACACATCACAACACAACTCATGAACTCAAGGCTTATAGAAAATTTCAAGTTCTGACATGGTGAATACCACAAGAGGCCGTTGTTCATAAGTCCTCATTTGAACGCAGCATGAGAAGCTCAGGAAGAAAACTAAAAACCAGAGCTCCTATAAAGACCAAAACCCTGACGGTGGCCTGAGTGTCAACATGTTTGTTTATAACCAACAATTAGATTCCCTTGTAAACTGCTAATTTAGTTTAGAAAGCCTTAATTTTCCAATCTAAGAGTCTGACTGATGAATCAAGGCTTTCTCCAGACTGCAGGATACCTGCAGGTGACACTTTTATCTTCTCAGCTCCTTTAAGATCATTACTTTGGCTTTTCACTTTTGGTTCATTCCTGCTCCTCATCAATCATGTTTGAAGATGCAGGCGGCAGCTATTTTCAGAGAAGAAGCAAAAGTACACAACCTGCCCAGAGCTAAACAACAGACAACAAAGTTAGTGACTACCTGGTGAACAGAGTGAAGCATAAACCAAATGGTTTTCCTCTCATGATCTGACGAATACCAAAACAGAGCGAAGTGAATAAATGAGTAACTATTGGACTTAAATTTGTAAGATGAAAAGAAACAGAAGTTCAGAAGAATGTAAATAGTGCTCTGTTTCTGCAACTAAATGCTGACTCATTGTACAATATTATATTGTAAAGGTGATATCAGCAAAATCAACGCTTGCCGCTTTAAATAAATAGAGTCAAACAAATCTGCCTCCAAACATGAGTTTCTAATCGTAGTTTTTGCATGTGAAATTCAAGTGTTTTTTTTCTATAACGGGATGTATTTTCCAGCTAATCTAAGATGTTTTCAAAAAAAAAAAAAGTTCATATGGCTTAAAAAAGGAGAATTTTCTTGACCCATAAAGGAACATTACATTTTTCAATTTATGGTACAAATTTAAATTCAGAATCACAAAACGTAGAATTACGTGGTTTTCACTGGACAGGGAGGGCGTGAAAAACTGTAATCTTAAAATGTAATATATAATTACTATATACGACTCAGATTTAGTAAAGCAGAAGAATAAAATTGCGTAAAAGGTAAATACTACTGAATTTACTTGTATTTGGGTGAACTGAACCTTTAAAATTTTAGGACAAAAAGATGAACTTTCCTTTTAATTCATGTAGTTATTTTTATTTATTTTTTTAAAAGTAAACCTTTACTTTTAACCATGACCCCCAAACACAACACGGGCCCTCTTCTACTGAAAAGGTGCAGCAGAAGAAGAGGAAGGTGGAGCGGCTCCGTCCTCACAGCGGATGATGTAAGGGGAGGATGTGGGCGGGTGGCAGCACAGCGAGGCTCACGATCTGGCATCGCCCGCTGCCAGATGGGTTCAACAGCATGAACCTCTTGATGCCAGTCAACCAGCCAAAACTCAGCACAGCGTTCCTTCCAACGGGCGCCGTCGCCCGTGGATGGCCCTCAGCCACGCACGAGCTTCACCGCAGGTACGCGGCTTTGTTTAATGTTGTGATGGCTGAGGGAGATGCTGGCCTGGGCGTGACCAAATAAACATGGACACATGCACGCACATATACAAATGTACACGTGTGTATTCACGGCAAATGTTACGGTGAATGTTTCTTCATTCCCTGATCGTCTGTTTCTCTTTCACAGAAGCCGCGGGAGGCAAGTTTTTTAATAAAAGTGCATTTATGTCAACATCCGAAAAGCTCATGATAATCAGACTGTGGATGGTAATTATATATTAAAGACTGGCCTATTTTTTAAAATGGTTCTAAGTAGCGCCATTAATCCATTTTAACCACCTCTTTACTAATCTTATTTAGAGGCTGCAGGCAGGAGTGTAACTCGAAGCTTCTGGGCCCTCGATGCAAGCAGTCTCTGTGAGCCCCCATTCATCTCAATCCATGTCTGTTATGCATCTTTTAAATAACATTTTGGCAAATATTTTATACGACAACTGCACACAAGAATCTGGAGTGGTTATTCTAGTCACTAATGGACTGTTACCACATTTAAATAAGTAATAATAATCAGTGATATGTGCTTAAGTCTGCCCATTTCATCCCTACTTTCTCATCACACTGCAGCATTCAAAAACTCTACGATGGTTAAATAAGGTTTTCTTGTGTCACACAAAACAAAAGAGCTTTATCGTGAAAACTAACAAGAAAAAAATGATTGAAGTTCATGTTAAACCTTCATAGAAATCTGATTGGCCGGCTGTACATTTGAAACGTGCTCAAATCAGCATGACAACACACCATGCTCATCACTAGAAAATATCACTCCACCATCGCCATGGCAACGTAGCTTCCATCAGTGAAAATGTTTTTGAGAGGTCAAACTTCAATAAATTTGTGTTGAAGCAGAATATTTTGTAAGATAAAAACAGGTTTGTTAATTTTGGAAAAGATTACATCTCTCTTGTTTTCAATTAATTTTGACTTCTACCATCTTGAGAACACATGGATCCATTTTTTGTTCTGAGTTACAGCAAGATTGAGCTGGCTAAGTAGTTTTGTGTTTCTATGTGCTGTATTTATTCAGTTTGAGAAATCCCACAATCTTTAGGAAGCAATAAAAAAAAAGGTGGTTACTAAGGGTTTATGCCGACCCTTAGTAACCACCTTTTTATTGCTTGCTGGAGTAGTAAACATTGCATACAGACTACTGACATAACTGATTGTTTTACAGTTATAGTCATGCCCCTTGTATTGCCATAGAAATGGAGATTGCACGAACAAAAGTGTTATATTTTAAGAGTTCCCCACAATGTGAATACAGTACATTTTGACTACGTCTTTCATTTAGTTGGGAACTTGTTTACCTCAAATCAGTAACTCCAACGACAAACTGCCGTTTGTAAGACGTCATAAGACAAACAGTTTGGAAACCACTGGTTTTAATTCATCAGTAAAGCTGCTGAATAAATGTAATGGAGCAGAAAGTACATTATTTCCCTCTGAAATGTAGTAGACTGGAAGTATGAAGTAGCACCAAATACAAATACTCAAGTAAAGTACCCCAAAATTGTACTTAAGTACAGTATTTGAGTAAATGTACTTAGTTACTTTCCACCTCTGTCGACCATGCACTCCCACTCCAACTTATTCTGTCTTTGTTCATCTCACCTCCTCAGCAGCTCCACTGACCCACACTGAAACTGTGTAGTAGGTGGTTTTATATGGTGTGTGTGTGTGTGTGTGTGTGTGTGTGTGTGTGTGTGTGTGTGTGTGTGTGTGTGTGTGTGTGTGTGTGTGTGTGTGTGTGTGTGTGTGTGTGTGTGTGTGTGTGTGTGTGTGTGTGTGTGTGTGTGTGTGTGTGTGTGTGTGTCTATCTTCGGCACAAAGCTCCTCATTGTTTCAGAGTGTGAATGGGTGACGGCAGCACAGCGGAGAGTAGCATGGAAGACCTTTTCATAGCGCTCATCCATTTGTTCTCCTACTCCTCCTCCTCCACCTCCTTCTCCTCCTCCTCCTACTCCTCCATCTACATTTGTTGTGCCCTTGCATGCATGTTGAAATACTCACACTATCCGTTATTGAGAGAACAACCTTCTTTTAATACAGACACAAAGACAAAAAGCTGCACCACATAAATCAGCCTTAATGCTACGCCACGGTAACGGCACAATATCATAAGTGATTCTGTCTCCAGACTAACGGGGTTATCTTTATTGCCTAAAGGCCCCTCTGAAGCTGTGACACTAATAAACATCATATATAAATCCCTGAGGGTATTCAGTATAGCAAACAGCACACGGATGTCGACAACGGAGGGCGTTTCAGGACATTTTCCCCGGTGCTGTTGGTGGTAAAATGAAAGAACATGCACGAGGTAAAAGGCCAATTAAAAATATGCCGAGCATTTTTTTTTACTGCAGATTTGCTGCTTCTTCAACACCTGCAGGTGTTTTATGGAGCCCGGTTACCTCAACTTCAGGCCAGACGGAAAAAGTCAATATTCTGTCTACACTCTAAAATAAACTATCTTTTCTTTCTTAAAGATTACAACAGTAATACCTTTTAATGGTCATCTTTAACCAGCCATGGCAAAATTCAACAGATAGCTATTTAGACTACATTCATTTAGCCTGGTTGACATTGACATCGTGATTCTCTCGTGATTTATTTAATGCAAACTTGTATTGCTTTAATTTACCTGATACATTAGACAATTAAAACAATACGATTGTGCCTGATACATGATACAAAATATTCTAGTAAATTAAAACATAAATGATCAATTATAGGCCTATTATTAATATAAATATTTAGATCAATCAAGGAAAACTTGTACATTTCAGATCAATCGTATTAATAAAATACAACTACTGAGTCTAATAAAAGACTGATGACTCAAAATATTTAAAAAAAAAAACTACAGAGTTCAGATGATGTATCATAACTGATGAACCTGCTAGAGACAATTACATCATATTTAAATGGAAGACAAATCATTACAATGTCTGTAGCCAAATTTGTAGCATCATTATAGGTCGCAAAGCTACTCGCTAAAAGTAATTAATAATAGGTAATTGCTTGCAGTATTTCAAATAATTCAGATCTTGTAGCGGTATGAGGTAAATCATACTTCATTAGCAAGGAGGTCATTTTTCTTGTAAACCCGTCATGGCAGCAGCAGCACAGGTGCATTAATCATTTATCAGTAGGGTAATGACTGCATTGTGTTTCGTCAGGCCGCTTTCTGTGCCATGTTCTCGACCTCCTGACACATCTTTAATGCGATTAATCACACCTGCGTCATTCCTGCTGTGACAATTTGAGATGTCTGCAGTGAAAAAGGCCCATGAGCAGCGCTGACTGAAAACAGGTGTGAGGTTCGAAAGTTCCTCTTCTTACTATTGGAAAAGGGGGTTTCAGCATTATATTCATGTGAGGTGCAACAGCCTGTGTTCAAGGCCAGTAAACAAATCTCATCTACACTTAATACTGAGGCCAAAGAATGAAAATGAAAATAAAGAGCCCCTATTCACTTATGGGTGTCATTGCTGTTATTTTGGTATCTCGCCCTGACAAACAGTTTGAGTCTGCAACACAAACTCAATGCTTTTGATGTCATTTAAGTGGCTACCGTGGTGGCCAGTTAAAGGACCAGTGTCTTTTGTTAGAAATGGAATATATAAAGATGTAGTGCTGTCAGAGAAGTACGCTCCACCAACATTTTTCTCAGTTATTTTATTATTTAAATGTCTGAATATCGAGTCATCTTTAAAGTGTGCGTCATGCAAGAGAGCCAATAAACACTAATGGAGTGGTCAAAGTTGTCATATTGACATTAAATAATATTGATAGAAGTCAAATTGAAGCGTTGTTTTGATCAGCTACCGTTTGTATTGTTGACTTTACTGCATTACTCATTATTACAAACAGAACACTTCCTGTACAGTTTCAAATTAAAAGCCCTCTAGCATTTTAGACAGACCCTTTATATCTTAATCAGGCTTTTATTGTGAATTCTAATGAGGAACAACCATTCAAAATAGCAAGGATTATATTGTTGCATTTAAGCTGATTTAAAGTGATTACAATATCTAGGCTACATTATTGACTATTGTATGTAAACTTGGCTTCACGGTGGTTACACAACCTTAGAAACGAGCCATAACTTCACAGTGGGCACTCGTGTGAGCACGTGTGACAGGTGTGCTTCACACTTTGCACTGCACACGTGAAAATAATATTTACTGTTATGTTTTCATTCGTGTTTAATAACCTGAAACTACTTTTTTTGTGCGTGTTTGTGTTGCCTTATGGTGCGTTCGGAAGCAAATGGGGAGTGAGAAAGTTCTGATCTCTGCGTGGGGATACACAAACTGAACACCTGTCAAAGTAGTCCTAACCCTAACCCTGACACTGACTCTAGAGAAGGACTTCACAGCCACCATAAATTATCCTACACGCTTGGAAGTGAGAGTGAGAGTAAGAAGTGAGGGGTGTTTAGTTAGTTATAATCTGAAACCCACTAAATCCTACTAACTGCTTCTTTAAGGAGTTAAACAGCAATTAGTAATCAGTGAAGGAGCTGCATAATTAAAAAAAATATTCCACCGTGAATTCAGTTTTCAGCCAGGATGGTTTCTCCTTTGAATACATTTGCCGTTTTCACCAGGCCTCAGTAATTGTGAATTTGCAGTTCAACTCCACCAATAAGAGCAGCGCTGCTTCCAGAGCAGCTGTGCCAGTGAGATATCAGCCAAATTCAGATGTAGAATTATTGTAGGAAATGCTGTCGAGCATTTCATTGCCTTGAGGAAAAAGAAAATTATGGAAACTATAGATCAATCTGCACACACACACACACACACACACACACACACACACACACACACACACACACACACACACACACACACACACACACACACCGCATGCCCTATTAACGGTGATACGAGCCGTCCCTTGGGAAGCATGGCGATCGGCTCATGTGTCCCCGCTGTCATTGTCTGAGAGCAGAGTAGCGTGATCAACATGCGGGACATGCTGTACAACGATACAGTATATTGGGGGCACTGTGACAAAGAGGGTGAGGAGGCTAACTGGTCATGCATTTGTGCTGGAGGGAACACGGATGACGCGTAGCATGCACGCACCGGAAAAAAAAGAGAGCAGCGGGGAGATCCTGAATTACATCGCTGGTACCACGTGAAAACATATTAATACCTATTTGGATGCCTTTTAATCTTCAGTAATTACTTGCTTCTCTGTGACCTTGAAAAATGTGTCAAGTCTTTGACTTATGAATTGTAGTCAGAACTCCATTGAGTAATTACACAATTTTAGCAGTCAAGCGAGAGACGAGCGTGGTTTTCATGGTGAAAAGGTGATATTTTGGAGATACAAGGTTACCAGCTAACATTAATGATATTCCATCATAGCCCCTGAGGTGACCTTGCGCAGTCTAGTTAAAGGAAAAAAAGGAGAGAGATTGGAGGTTTTTTTTTTACATTAAAATAATATGAGTTACAGCAGCAGTAAAAAAATGATGTGATGGTCACGACGAATGCGCTGGACATATATTGTGTGCATGTCCAACCAAACCGGGGATGACAGGTAATCAATGGTAATCAAATGTTACGTAATAAATGCTGCACTGATAACAGTTCAGGCCTCAATGTCAGACAGCGTCAATTTGACTCTGCGGACCGTGAACAACGCAGTACCTCAGGGGACATCTCAGATTCCTCACCACACTAAATAATGAATTAATATTACTGAATGAGACCGCTCAACAGTAAACCTCACCCCCCCCCCCACCCACCCGTCCTTCCTGAAAACACTTTGCCAAGGGAGCCAATCACACGCTCCCATCCTGTCGACCACATCTCCCAGGCCCCTCCTCCTCCCCTCTCTTGAATATATAGTCTATGAATATCGGCATCAGAAAACACTCGCACACCACGCTGCTGCAAGCAGCTCAGGAGACGGAGCTGCGCTGAAACCTTTCACCCATTGATGGACACTGGAAATAAAAGGTGAGAGTTTTTTTGTCTTTCATCATTTTCTTTTAACCCTTTTCCAGAATGTTTGCCCAGTAGTTGTGTTTTCTTCTCTTTCTATCCCTATTTCTCTTCCATCTCCTGCTGTCTATTTTAAGCTTTTCTCTCTCCATCTCTCCAGTTCTAGGCACATGCTGGCGGCAAGTACTGAGAGCAACAACAACAGCAGCAACCTCACTGGCATTGACAGCACTACGAGCAGCTTTAGAGAAACCCCCTGTAGCGCCGCAAGCGCCAGCAGCAATCATCGGATACACGCTGGTAGGACCGGCGCCGCCGACGGGCCGCCTCTCTCATTTCGTTACCAAGGGACGGTGGCTCCGAGATGGGCTGCTCCTCGGGCCGGCAGCCCCCTGCTACGGTCCTTCACCCAGACCTGGATTGCGGCAATGGCAGCGAGTCCAACACCTTACCCCAGGACTCTGAAAACCAGAACCAGGGTTTGAATGGCTGCGGAGGGGACGGGGAGGGAAGTATGGGAAGGGGCCAGGCCAAACCTCCGGAGTCTCTCCCCACGCTGGAGAGACTCGCCCAGGCCACAGGCGGGACAGAGAAGTCCTGGTACCGCTGCGTGTTCCCGTTCGGCGTGATATCCCTCGTGATCGGCATGGCGGGCACCGGGGTGACGTTCACCTTCAACACGCTGCTCCAGACCAAAGTAGTGTCAGTGGCACTGCTGTGTGTTGGCGTGTTGATGCTGCTCGTGGCAGCTGTTTGCTGGAGGGCCCACAGACTGAGGAAGAGGAAAAAGAAGGAAGGTGGATTCTTCACTGCCGATCAGGGCACTTTGTGATCGAGGGTGGACTTGTGGTCAGATCCTTTCTAATCCCTACAAAGCACTTTGAGTTGGAGTCTTTGAATGAGAAGCCAGAGTTGTACAACCATTGATGGTTTTCCTCTCTACGCTAGAACCGAGTGACGAAGAGTTCGGACAATGCCAGTAGATTTGTTGTGTCAGGTAAACTTCATAACAGCTCTGACAGATATGTATTCAGACAACACCACTTTAGCAAAGGCACATCCGCCATCCGGAGCAGACACAGGGTAAAGTATGAGTCACACTACAACCTCCCCCTCCTTCCCTGCTCCCTCCTAATATGGATTTACCTGTAGATCCAGGGGGAGCGCAGAGCTGAGAGCAAATTATAGACCGTCTCTCCAAGGCTGTCCTCTTTGTGTCAGGGAAATGCATGATAGATAGGCGCCTCAAGAATAAGTGTCCCTGTGTGGAACAAGAGAGTTAGCTATGAAATCAATAGGCCTGTAAGGAACATCTTGATTGACCAGATCCAGACATTTGTGTTTGAGCATGCCCGTTTAAAACGTGCAATTAGTTTACAAAGGAACACGAGTTTTTACCTGCCGAGGGAACTGTAATGAAAGAGAAGGTCGTGATTTGAACTGTGCTGACTCGCAGAGGTACATGGTTTCCTCTCACTTCAAAAGCATATGTGATTAGTTTCCAACTGCTCCAGTGCGGCTGCTCATTAGGTAAAAGCACCGTCTTGCAGTGAGGGTTTTTATCTGAAAAGGAATCCGGCAAAATCATGCAGAACAAACTCAAATAGTAAGTTTACATAGGTTGAACAATTACACACCTGCCTGTCCTTCTTATTTCCGTCTGCAATACAATGCAGTGTTATCAGGCCCAATCGTCAACACTTTCCCTTCCTGCCACCAGTGTTTTGTGGTGGGTAACTGCACTCCAGCTGTGTCGGATCAATAGAAATCACCACTCCGTCAAGTATTAATCTTTTGGAAGTAATGGGCTGCAATTTTAGTCCCCACTGATGAAATAGTTTTCCCAAGCACTCTTGGACTCGCCACAGATGATTTGTACACTGTACGAGAAAGGAAAAACGTTACAGACCAGCGAAGACAAAGCTATTAAGGACAACATCCTTGACGACCATATTCCTCGGATCCGCGCCTCCCGCTGCTGAACCAAACAAAGGCGATGCCGTCGGACGTTTTGGTGTGAACAGTGAAGGAAAATCAATACTTTCCTTCTTCGTTCCCTCCATTCTTCATCTCTCTGAGGGAGGACTTTACACTGTTTGTATACTCTACTGGATGTGAGAAATAGACATTAAGTTAACTCTCCCCTCGGTACTGGCTTCAGCAGGTTTAACATGACGGTCCTCATTGATTAGCTTCATAAAGTGTTGGGTATTGTGAAAACCTGTCTCGATGAACTTGTCCTGAATATTGTTCTTTCTTAAACACTGTATACTACAAATACATGGCGTCCCGACGGGCTCTTAAAATTCGAGAAAAATCCCCTTCCCTCTTAGTTGTGGAGACAACACGTAGCAGTAAGTTAACCACAATAGCTATTGTAATCGTATACGGTCCTCAGCAGCAGGTGATGTGGTTTTAGGGAAGACCCAGCAGCTTCGTGTCAGCTGTAGCAATGTTATTGTGTTTCATTGATGATATTTGATTATAATGTTTACTGGGCATCACGTGTGGTCCAAACTTTCTGTATGGAGTTACTACAGTTATCACCTGGAGCAGCAGCTGTAGGCATGTCTGTGTGTGCGCACAGCAAAGCTACACTTAATCTTCTTATCCTCGACTCCCCGTATCCTCCGTGTCGATTATCCATTTTCACAGGCATCTTTTGCTTCTAAAATCAGAGATAATCTCTGAGAAAATCCCTCCGCAGTGTTGATGTGTTCATATGTGCACACGTATTTGTTCTGAAAAACGTAGTATTCTTCAAAATGACATATCATAAATACTGTAGGTACTGTGCCAAATCAAAAGCGTAGCCACATTTCTGAATGTACCTCCAACAGGAGTGTCTTATTGACGTCCTTGTACAGAGTGTAAAGAGTATTTCTGTATCTTCTATTTTGAGTAGACAGAGACTTCGACATACAGTACAGTATCTCTCTATTTGAGGCACTTGCCTAAACTGCTGTTTTGATTTCTGTTTCAACAGGTGTCTGGTTGTAATGATTTGAAGTGTGTTTCTGTGAGTGTAAATCCTGATTGTTTCATTCCAAAATGAGACATCTGTCATTTAAATTAATCGTCACAGACGACGTACAAATTTCCATTAAAGTGAAGCACATAATTAGTTACAATTATAAGTTATTTTTTAAGGACAGAAAGATGTTTTGTTTTCTAACACAGTGGTTTTGGAATGAAACTATTCAGTTGCTTAAGTGGTTGTGGTCAATTTGCTTTGAGTTTACTGGCATGGTCAAGCTTTTCTCTGAGTGCCTTTTACTTGCTACGTCGATATTTCTACGTACGGTGTAGTTAATGTACGCTGTGCAGGCCTTCCGGTGCCAATAACGGGAGTAGCCCAAAAGAGAGGCAGGAATATTACAGTTTAATTTCAGTCCAGTTCAGTCCGTCTGAGTGCAGCGTGTGCATAAAGTTACCTTAAGTCACACTTTGATACGGTTTCTTTTGTAAAAATCGCCAGAAATACCAAATATATTTATCCAGAAGTTTATTTTTTGTGTCTTTGAAATGTGTGTAAAAATTGTACATTGTTCTCGTTTACTGTTCAGCTTCTGAAGCACTGGATTAAAATGCAAAAGTCGATTTTGGAAACTAGCTCCGTGGTCCTCATTTCTTTTCATCTTGCTCGGAAATTGCTGTAGAATTGCCATTTAGTGTCATTAGTGAAGTCGTTGACGCTGAGCGTCTGGAGAGTGATCAGCAGTAGTCCTGGATGTCTTCCTCACTGACCTTTGTGCTCATTCGGTAGTGCACATTTTGGGCCACAGCTGGTGCCCTCATCTTTTAAATACAGCACTACTGCTGACTTCAGCCAAACACTTATGTTAACCGGTGCACAAAATTGTTGACGGTGAGCAGAAAGGAATTTTTTTTTGTTGTATTTTGCAAATCACCGCTGTGGAACAAAGATAACAAATCTAAAGTGACAGGCTTCGATCAGTTCACCATGCAGCATAATTTACATTTTGTAAAAACTAACAATGGAAAATACAAACTTTCCATCCATTATTATGTCATATGGTTCTGTACAGTCGATTTGTGACATTCATTTAGAAATTTTGATACAGGTTTAAAAATGTGAACTTTTAACCTATTGATGGCGCTAGATGAAAAGTAAGGCAATCCCCTCTTGACTGTTTAGAAAATTGTTCTGAGACTCAAGAACTAAAAAAATGAGGCCAATGCCAAAGTGTCTTCAAGTGCTACACTGAGGGCCACTAGGGGCTGGCTCCAAAAAAACCTCAGGCACTAATAGACTTCCATCAACTTCTCTCGGGAAATACGAATCCCCAAATTTTTTCCACGTCATTATGGTGTCATTTTCTTAATTCACTCCTTCTTATCAGTGTGCTGATGGTCCTTCCGGAAATAATTCATAGATATTAGGCATTAAAGAGAGGTATGTTTGGGGGGTGCAGTCAGGTCACTGGTATTGTACGGCGTGTCTTAGTCAGATCTACCGCTGGCTCCTCTCCAGCTCCGTCCTTGTGTCCAAATATGGTGATAACAATGACAGTGATGGCAAAATGCCAGACTCAGGGTTTTAGAACAGCAGTTTAAAAAACAGTGGGTGATGTCACGGTGGGTTGTCGCTTGGGATCACCAAAATGATTTCAGCTCAACGTGTGTGTTTGCACCATATTCTATGGAAATCCAAATAGGAAGTGTTCAACCTTTGGGGACTCAAAATGTCGGTACTAAATTTCATAGTCATCAAGTCATGTTGTCAGCATGGCAAAAATATGTACTCAAAGTTATGGGAAGAGTATGATAAGATTAAAAAAAAAAAAAAAAAATGCAAAGGCTGGACTTGAAAATGCTGTTTGTATCAGGTGTGAAGTTTAATGCCATGTTTTTGAGTTGAATTCCTGAACATGAAACATAAATTACAGGGCATCAGTTTTCATAGTAAGAGATCCTACCTTTGCTGGTTTATAGAATCTATTGTTCTCTGGAATGCCTTCAAGATAAAAAAATAAAAAAATAAATAAATTGACATGACATAAAATCAGACGTATCAATAACAGAAAAATCACATGCCAGGAACAACACAGAATTGGGTGTTGAGCCAGAAGTTCACTGAGAACTAGACAGAAATTTGACAAAGGTTCATGACGCCTCAGGATCTTTGCAGATGAGGCAGCAACAGAGTGTATGCAACATAATTTAGGCAAAAGCACACGCTAAGTAAAATATTGTCAGAGAGTGAGATTAACATCGATCTCAGGACCTTCATAGATCTAAAGACATTCAATGAGGTTGTCGCGTACCACCAGAAAATAAATTGTCTTTGTTGCCACTCAGGTATACGATTCATCTCTTACTTTTATTTCCAATGCTGCATCACATCTGCATGTCCCACGTAAGTTCTCATTAGTTTGCTCCACTTATTAGTCATGCCAGTCATCCAAAACGCTCAGCGGCAGCACTATCGATTTTCACGCCCGTCGACGTCCTTTGTGAGCGCAGCTGTTTTCTATGAATATGCAAATGAGCACCCGTCCTGAATGCGCCCACGCTTTCTTCGCCTCCTCCTCCTCTTCCCATCCACCCATCTATAAGGGATTGTGTCATTCTCCCTCCCTCTCCCTCTCCCCTTGGACGGAGCTAAAAATAGCCCGAGCTGATATGGAAAGCAATGGAAGCAAGCAGCAAGAGGAGTGGGTCGCTGGTGGAGAGAAGAATGTATGAGTGGGGAACACGGTTCAACAGACAGTACATGGACGCAGAACATTTTTAGAGCAAGTCAAGATACAAGTGGTTATTGTTAGAGAATCCACATCAAAGGTATGTTCAGGAAATTACTCACTGTGACTACATGTCCATTTCTACTGACTTTGAGTTGTAATTAATACCTCCAATATTTGTATGTGCACGGAAAGCAGATGTACTCAATACTTTTATATTAACGCTCGAATCCTTCCTAGCCTGGCATGGTATTATACCCTGTGTAATTGAGTCATCTTTATCCATTAAGCTTGCAACTCCTCGGTACAATGGTGATGAGAAAATTCGTTTTTCTACTCTTTTTGTTCCATCTAGGAACCAGATAAGTTTCAAGCAGCAGCAAAGGAAGAAAAATGACAAAGCAATTCAGAGCATGAAAAGCATTCAAAGTACGTCCAGTGGACCTGAGAGAAATTAGGCTAATGAGGGCCGAATTTTCAGTTTGGGAAGCCATTAGATATCACAAGCAAGCACGCTTGGAAAATTTTGGCATTCTGCTGCTTTGTATACCACTGGAGTAAAAGAAATGTGTACCACAACCTAAAAAGTTGATGTATGCTGTAAAAGTCCAGGATCAGAACTGCTTCAGCTGATAAAACAGAAAGGCAGGAAAAAAAAAAAACCTCAAATCTTTAGTTTTAATGCAGTTTAGATGGGGGAGAGTGTAACCTGGGTAGTTTTCTGAAGCTACAGTTAAAAGATGCCTCCTAAAGGCATCGTTTATTAAAGTTTTTGCGAGACACTACAATTTACTGATGTTCCCTTAACTATCAGTAGATTTAGACTTTATTAATCCCACAGTGGGGAAATGTAGTTGTCACAGCAGCATAGAAACACAAAAAGGTGCACACAATAAGAACAAATTTACAAATACGTACACATAAAATAAGAGAGATAAAAAGAATAAGAGCAATGAATAAATACACACACACACACAAACTACATACACAAAAACAAATAAAATAACAATAGGGCTTCCGCACCTTCAGTGCTCGGGCCCTAATAAAATAAATCAATACAGCTTGGGGTGAATGGAAAGTGTCGGGTGCTATGAAATGAAATGAAATTAAATGCAGTGCAATGTTATTTTAGGGTGTTGTTGAATAGGTGTGCTAATATAATGTGTTTCAAGGTTTAAACTGAGTGCATCTTTATGGATGGTGAAGGCTACACATGGTAAATGCTGTGACTCACTGACGCTGGTGAGATGTATTCCTCCCTAAACAAAGAAAAATGTAGGCATTTTACAATGAAAATGTGTTAGAGTGGGTCCAGTGTAGGTATCGAAATTTGGTACCAAATGGCAAGTAATTTTTTTTGATACTAGAAAGGACCAAAACAATTCGGTTGGTGTCTTAAAACCATCAAAGTTGACCTTACGCGGCGGTTGAAAAACAGCCTGTGCATTTATGGATTAATGGTAGAACAAGTGACTCATTGTATGAAAAAGGTTTGGCTCATAGTGACAAATCAACAGAAATGCACCTTTGCAGTTCCCCTCAGCTCTACTATGTATGTTGTCATTTTTTTTTTTTTGATGTACAAACAAGGTGCATTTTGTAAATGTGACCGCTTTAGAGATGTTGCAACTTCGAGCTAAATTTAGCTAATTTCTTCTTTTGAACTCCTTATGCATAGCTAGGCTAAACACATACTTGAACACGTGAGATTGATCATGACAACAGTAACTTTCTGTTCTGAGAAAAAGACAGTATGCACATTTTCTAAAACATGAATTGTCCTTCGATAATAATATTTGTTACGATTCACAAACTAAAGTAGGGTTATAGAAGTACGTAACAGATTACAGCATTAAAAGTAGATACATTAAAAGTATTAATGACTGAAAGAGAGCTTCTCCCTGTTTGTTCAGTCACGTTTACTCAAGTAAGTCCGCTACTTAAACATGATTTCCACCTGCATTTGAGCAAACCACTAAAGAGAAGCTTCAGTAAATTACCTCTAATCACCTTTAAATATCACTCTCCGTGCTTCCGTGCTGATTGCTTCTCTCTGCTCCTCGTCCCACACCCATCTCCGAGCTTCCGCTTATAATTTTCTCTACTGTGGTTATAGCCGGCATCACGGACAAATCGCCTCATTAACATGTTCTGTTAATTAGCCTGCCACCAATTCCTTCTGCTTAGTTGCCACTCGTCGTCCAGTGTCAAAGGTTGTTAATTATCACAGTGTGAAGTCGCCTCACATGTTCAGATCTGTCAGCGCCATTTCCATCACAGCCTTCTGCTTTTTCTTCTAAATTCGTTTCAGTTGCACATTCAATTTATTTTTTAACAGGACATGAAAATCTCAGGTGTTGTTATTAAAAGGTGAGCACTGCCTCTTATTTTCAAAACAAATAAATGGAAAAGAAATTATAATTACACACATATAAGCCTAACGGCACCGTTTGGCATCAGCTCAACACTAAATGAGGAGGCAGGAGGTTTGCGTGTGTATGAAGTATTTATATAGCTGTGAATGGCTACATTATACAGTGTGTCCTCAGCTCGGTCTTCAGCTATTTCTCAGACTTGTGTGTGAAGCATGCAAAACTGTAGAAGAAATAGAAAACTGACGAGAGAAACTAAAATTCATGTGCACATTTAAACCACATTTTCTATGCAAGTAGAAGCAAGAGCAAAAGAGACATGAGGTTTCCGGTATTGTAAAAAGTCAGATTGTGCAGATAAAACACTGGAAAAGGGGAAAACATGGGACTTTTAAAACAGCAGGCAGCTTTAGGGTGAGTAGCAGTTAAAACAGATGCACTTTTCCATTGGGTGTGAGACACCATCTTATTCTAACAGCTTTAGAAAAGCAACCAGAAACACATATTTGCAAAGAGTTCTTGATAACACTGTTGTGGCAAGAAATGTTTTAAATGAAATGCAACATACACTCACCGGCCACTTTATTAGGTACACCTTGCTAGTGCCGGGCCGGACCCCCTCTTCCCTTCAGAACTGCCTTCATTCTTCGTGGCACAGATTCAACAAGGTTGTGGAAACATTCCTCAGAGGTTTTGGTCCATATTAACATGATAGCATCACGCAGTTGCTGCAGATTTGTCGGCTTCACATCCACGATGCGAATCTCCCGTTCCACCTCGTCCCGAAGGTCCTACCGGATTGAGATCTGGTGACTGTGGAGGCCGTCGGAGTTCAGTGAACTCACTGTCATGTTCAAGAAACCAGTTTGAGATGATTTGAGCTTTGTGACATGATCATAAAGGGACGGACGTGGTCAGCAACAATACTCAGGTAGGCTCTGGCGTTTAGACGATGTTCAATTGGTACTAAGGGGCCCAAAGTGTGCCAAGAAAATATCCCCACACCATTACACCACCACCACCAGCCTGAACCGTTGATACAAGGCAGGATGGATCCATGCTTTCAGTTTGTTGTTGTTAGCTGACAGGAGGCACCTGGTGGTCTTCTGCCGCTGGAGCTCATCTGCTTCAAGGTTCCACATGTTGTGCGTTCAGAGATGGTCTTCTGCATACCTCGGTTGTCACGAATGGTTATTTGAGTTACTGTTGCCTTTCTATCATCTCGAACCAGTCTGGCCGTTCTCCTCTGACCTCTGACCTCTGGCATCAACAAGGCATTTTCTCCCAGATAACTGCCGCTCACTGGATATTTTCCCTTTTTCGGACCGTTCTCTGAAAACCCTAGAGATGGTTGTGTGTGAAAATCCCAGTAGATCAGCAGTTTGTGAGATACTCAGACCAGCCCGTCTGGCACCAACAACCGTGCCACGTTCAAAGTCACTTAAATTCCCTTTCTTCCCCGTTCTGATGCTCGGTTTGAACTTCAGCAGGTCGTCTTGACCATGTCTACATGCTTAAATGCATTGAGTTGCTGCCACGTGATTGGCAGATTAGATATTTGTGTTAACGAGCAGTTGAACAGGTGTACCTAATAAAGTGGCCGGTGAGTGTGTTGCACACCAGCCTCTTGGTCAATAAATCATCTCATGGATTTCATCCTCATTAGTCTGGCTTCATGCATGATAACTACTGAACAGTGACACAACAGACTTGGGTAGTACGACGGTTGAAATGAATCTGTTGTCATGGCTTCTTCTGCTCTAAGTTTATCATTTTCCACACCCGGCTCATTTACGCCTGACATTAATATGACATATTTATCCACATATTTTGTATTACCTGCATAAGGAAATTAACATAATTATAGGAGGGTAAATATGCACGTATCTGATGTACAATTTGGGCAGAATGGACATAACAAAACACGTATTAATAGGGAGAGGGAGGGCACGCTAAATAATTTCCTCAATGTTGCTGAACATAGAAACATAAGGTTCTCCCAGATAAAAAAAAAAATGACTCCATTGATTTATGTTATGGCCCGCAGCTTTATTTACACTTGAAGGTCAGTGACTGAAATGTCAGGATTCAGATAATGTACTCTAAGACGGATCCCATATTAATATCAGGTGTAAATGGGTTCAGCCTGCAGGTCTCGTGTCTGCAGACCGACCACTCAGTAAGTGTAACCCAGGTTGTTGTTTTTTTAAGCTACAATTAACAGATGTCATGCAAGTTATTGCTATACACTACAATTTACTGATGTTACATTGAAACCTAAAAAAAACCTCAACATGAGGCACCGAAATGTACTTTTCCTAAATGCCTCACAGGCTATCAGAGAGACCAACGTGTAAGTGTCAAAAACTGCAGTTCCTCAAATGGCCACTTAAAGCTCACTCCAAAAACGAGTAAATCCTCATAGACCCGCATGTTAAAATGTCTAATTTACAGCAGAAATAAACAAGTTTGCAACCTGATACAAAAACTGTTTTGGGTTCTATAGCTAATTTACCCATTCATGACAACAGCAGGGGGTGGAATTTATTTGTAATACCTCATCAGTTTTGTAAATTGTATCATGGCTTAAAGTTATTCATATCTAAGGGCAGTACCGAATTGAGAAACAGGTGGGAGTGATGACAGTTGACTAGCTGCCTGCAGATTTCAGCAACCGGGGTTCATTGTTTCCACTTCAACTCACTCATGCCCGGTACCACCTCTTTACCCGTTTTTGGATTAGCCGGGAGCAATGCTGAACCACAACTGAGTTTCAAAACCAATCTTCTGGACACCTATTTGTGACATCGTGAAGGCTACGTCCATATTCGTACATAGCCTATGTTCACGCCTTGAGTTCATACTTACCCTCACCATGACACTTTCATGTCTGAGTCACCATTTGCGCTGACATGTCGTTGCAGCTGCAGTGCTAACTGTCAAAGTTGTAAAGTCAGTCACTCCACACGACGCCGAGCCGGAAAGCAAGACACCTCTACCATCAGCTCCTTTCACATCATCCGCTCTCATTAATCCAGAGCAACCGCTGTGCTCCAAGGGCTACCTTCCACTCCACTATTGTTAATGACTTTTCCCTGAACCCAGTGTCTCCTCACGCCATCCTTCACTTCAGCTAGTGGTTTGCGACATTTCCTAGAATACTTTAGTTATTCAAAGCTCATAATAGGTATGTAATACGCCCTCATACCCAAGATGCTAACATAGAAAAAAAATCTCATGAATAGTTCAGAGCGGTTTGGAGCCGGTAGTGTCCATATTTGGGCGAGCTGGGGGGGAGCGAGCGGTGAATCTGACTCAATCTGATTGGAAACTCTGCAATATTACGTCCCACCCCCCCATAGCTGCAACCTGACAGCACCACAGGCCTGTCAATCAAACAGACACGCCCCCAGAAACACAGCTTTTTGAAGCTTATTTTCTAGTTAATGATGGGATTATTTTCAGATGGACAGCAAAAAAACTATTAAGAACAAGTGACTTTAGCTAACAACACTGAAATAACTCGTGGAAAAATATTTACTGACTTAGAATTTTTAGAGACTATTTGAATGGCAGTCTATGGAGCCGGAAGCTTTGTGTAGCCGACCTCTAGTGGCACTCGGTGGTATCGCAATTTAAGGCACTTCTGCATCGGCCTCATTTTTCAGAGCTGGAGGCTACATCCACTTTTATATACAGTCAATGGTGCTGAGTCTATTTTTTTTTTTTTTTTGCTTAAATGGAAGTTATCAATATATTGATATGGATGATTATGAAAGTAAATCATATGGATTGTATTAACCTGCTTGCACAGATGACCCACACAGCCGTGTTGTAGGGGAGAACAGTCTAATTTTTTTTATCCCTGTGATCCTCCTACTGTGACATTTCACAATGTCTTCTGTGAAAACCTATAAACGTGATCTTTTTCTATCTTTCTATCTCTGTATTTTCTTTTTTTTCTCCGTGGCAGGAAAATAACACATTTCATTTTAATTAGTAAGCACTTGTTTATTTGTGATGTCATTAAGCTAAATAATGGATGCCCCCTGTCGTCCGAGGCACTGCAGAAACGGCTGCCTGGACCATTTATTATGAATAATCAAAACCACAATGAAGGTCACTAATGACAGACAGCACAACAGATGTTTCGCCTGTGTTTCTGTTGCTTCCTGATTTCTCCGGCGCCTTGCGATGGTTTTTTCCCATACATTCTTCTTCCCTTTAATCTTCTTGTGGTATCGTGTATCATGAGCTCGCCAAGTGAATTTGTCCTGTTGAATCAGCAGTGACTGACAGCAGAACAAATGAGATTTCTTATCTGTTCTTTTAATCTTCACCAATCTGTGTGTTACATTTGTGCAGGAAAAGCTAATAAAAGGCTGACCATGCCCTGTGAGCTCGGCCACATCTGACTCACTAATCAATGAACATTCCACCATTCACACACACACACACACTCATGGGACCATTAAATTGCAGACGCAGACACACACTCCCTCACACACCGGACATTTCAATTACAGGGCGGCTTTGCCTTGTCACCACCTACAATTGGTGCTATATCTTCTCTGGCTGGAGCCCGCCAACGCAGGGCAGATGGCGAAACAGCTGTATACTACCATATGTAGGGACTGGAAGCAACGGCATTATGTAATGTAGTGTCAGTGTTTACATTGGCTTTTGAACTAATAGGCTACTAATTTTGTACCTGACAATTTGCCCCAGTGCGTCATTACATGTATAACGAGGAGCCCAACGAAGAGTGAAAGGCAATGCAGTGGTCAATAAATGATCTGTTTGTGTGAAAGAAAAGTGACTAATAAATATTTCTGTGAGAAATTTAAATCTTTACTCTGAGATAAAAAATTTAAAAAAATGTTGCACATAAGGGAGTTTAAAATGTTGTGAAATTTTAAAAACTGCAATAGATGCATGAGTGGTGCACAGGTAATTATAAATTCCACCTACATTCACATACAAACTTAAGCGCGTCTTGACATCTGGCGCATTTAATGCTTTTAGAGTGACTTACAAAGAATATAAATGTTCCAACGTATTTTTTTTCATATCTGGCCACGAGGGGGCAGCGCATGATGTAAAATAATCGCGACATCAAGTTATTAACGGGTATCACGTTAGCAGAAAGTTGCCCATGTAAACTTTCGGCTGAGCGACATTGGCATTATTTGAATAATTATTTCTGTCTATCTGATAAATACTAGTCCATCATTTACTCTCTATTATGCTCTATTTGGGTCTCCACCGACGACAGATGAAAATATCTGCCTTTTCTGCTGCTAAATGCTCCACTATGTTCACCAAGTGGCTGCTGGTTGCACACAGCAGAATTTGTCAGACCATTGAGTTAGTAAGAGCCGCATACTGCGACGGTGCAAACAATACAGATGAGTCAACCAAAACAGTAAAGTTGCGAACCAGAAAACCAAAACAGTGAGGTGCTACAAACCGACATAAAGCTGAGGGGAATTGTGGAGTCAGTTTTTCATTTGTTTTTATTCGCGAGCCCTTTCACATTACACATAGCCATGTAAAATTATTGATTCGTGCAACTTATGAGGGTTCATTATTTGCTTCTGTTGTGTTTGGAAACCAAAAATCAGTACTATTGTATTGTATTGTGTACTGTTGTGTATTGTGTACTATTAAATGCGTACTGTGAAGGGAGTACAACGGAATTAACAATCCAAGTAGCATTACCGAATGATGTGAAAAACATGAATTCATTTGTTTCCTGCATCAAAACAGAAACATTTCTGGAATATATTTTAGCATTTGAAAATTCATCTCTTTGCTAAGAAAGTTTTCTTTTATTTTCAAATGACAAAGTTCACCTAAACAAAGACAGATGAAGTTGACTTTTTTTTTAACTGCGACTGCAGACAGAAATGTTTCATTAGAGTTGGCTTTCATAACATCGACTCCTTTAAACAAGTTAAGATTATGATTGAAGTGCTAATTAAGGAATGCCAAATAATGAAAGTAAGAAAAACACAAACAGCACAAAAGTAAAGTAGGCCATTTTTTCGTAATGCTCATTTTTAAGGCGTTTTAAGGAGAACTTCATGTTATCTGTTGTGAATAATTTTTTGCTCTTCAGGGTTTTTTAATGGGCATAGAAAATACATCCTTCTTCTGTTCTGTGTCAAAAAGGGAAGCATTTTTCAAAAAGTCAATGGTGCCTAACTCCTAACCACCATAATCACTTAATAATTGATACTTTCCTGATAGCTGTCTTAAAGTTGAATGCTCACATGGCAGCTTTTCATCACTCTGTTTTATGTGGCACTGAACACGATCCACTTTACTTGTCACGGGCACTGCAGTGTGTAAAAAATGTGTGGTCTATTCTGTTGCAAGAAAATTTTTGCAAAGCAAGAACATGTGAGGAGAATGGAAAAACCCAGCTCCATCTGCTGTTATTTAAAACTTGTCTTTTTTGGAACAGAAGATCACACAGTCATCAAATCTGTCATTGTCAGTTTGAGTTAGCCTGCTTATTAAGCCAATTACCGATTTTCTTTTTTGAACAGCAAGATGTTCTTGTTCCACAGGATGCAATTTGTCTTTCTTGTTTTTTGTAAGATGTTTTATAGTTCCCCCGAGCACGATCTCCCCCGCACACTTTGTGATCCCTTTTCTCTCGTGAATTTGTAAGAAGATAAATGAGACCTAAAACTTCACAACAGGTATGTGTGCAAATTGAGTCATTTTTTTATCAAGTGAAACACTTCACAGTTGACAAGTTCTGTTGTTTTTTTTTTCATTCATTATATCTTCACCCTGAATCACTGATCACAAAAACCTTTCAAAGGGTGAAATTTCATTGCAAAGCAAATTTGAATAGGGTTTTGTGATTCGTTGAATCTCTAAAGCCGTGCCAATTTTTTAACATAAAGTTCAACTTTGTGGTTTATTGACAGCGTTAACCTTTGACTTAACAGAGTAGATTTAAGATATTGTGACTTATTAGCTGTGTTGTTTGAGCCACATGTACCCTCTTCGGTAAAAAAAAAAAAAAACTACTCCGGACAGTCAGAGACACAAATCAACGGTGCTTTACGGCTTTTGAATAACCTGGTTGAACTGAGCTAATATTTAGCATGAAGTTATCAAACTTGTTAGTGTGGAGATCTCTTGTCTTCCTCTGATTAAACACTGGTTAAACGAGCAAAATTCATCATCACCTTATTATATAATAACCTACATGCTATTATTATTCTCTGTAACTTTCCAGCTGACCTGAAGCACATTTAATTTGTGTGAGAGAAGCTTGCTTAGCTGTGTGGTGAAGAGGGAAACAAAACATTCTCATGGCAGAAGATCTCCCTTGTTCTATGTTTTGACTATTTTGTTTACGGTGACAAATGTGTGACTGTATCTGTATGTGGGGTCGGACTCACCACGCAAACCCTGGGTGCATGAGCCTGTCCTTTCAGCTGAAATATGTTGACTCTGTAATTCTTTGATTTGTGATTGTTTAATATTCTTATTGCAACTCTTGACCGTTCTTATTGAGATTCTTCTATTATCTCGTTTTATTAAATTGACAAAAGACAGTTAATTGTATCATTGTTTATCTATTCATTTCTCAAAGGAAATACATCATTTCCGTGAAACATCACTAATGTAATTTATTTCTGTCATACCATTACCTTCCATTGCAAGCCCAAAGGGTTCACGGGGCCCTGGCATTGCAGTTGGTGATAAAAGAGCTGTCTTAATGAATTCACTCATTGCTGCCTATACGCTGTCTAAATCCTTTTAATCTGAAGGCAATAACAATTGCTGCATGAGCTTGCTGATTTTTCACCAGAGTAAATGTCTTACCCCTGATGAACTGTCAAAACTTTCATGGTGGAATAATTATCAATTTTATTTAATGGCATCCTTTAAATGGCCTCGCTGAAATCATCAAATTAGAAATGGATTAGCTTTCAGGTCCAACAAACACAGAAGTAATACAACTGTCATCAATTATAGTGCTGCTTGACATTTACCTGCTAATAATTTTGACAAATTATGAGGCTGCTGAGCCTTTTCATTAAAAACACATTTATGATAATTTATTAGTTAAACCTCCACTGAAATAACCCTCTATGTTGGAGATAGGCTAATTAATTTGATGATGTCAAACCAGCATAAATATATCAGTGTCATAGCACCAAACTCTACAGATTTGACTGATTCTAGTTGTTCAGTCTCTCATTTTAGAACTGAACAGCAACTGAAACATTTACTTTAAAACAGCATGTAAAATTACCATAATTTTGGTCTGTAAGTCAGCGAGAAGCAGTAGGACTCCACCATATGGGTTAACAGACTAAAATTGCCAATTCCTTTTTATTGTGAATTTAAATATTTTCAGTTACTCTGAGTTAAAAGATTTTATTCACCTCTTCCATGGGATTAAGTTTACAGAACTCCAAAAAATAAGTAAACAAACATTTTCTCACGTTAACTCAACTCAATATTTATTAGTCTTTTTTAGTCATTTTTCAATTACACATAAATCAAACACTTTCACCTTCTAATACTTAAAATCTTGTGACTAAAGACTTTACAGCAACGCATTGCCTCAATTACATTAAGTGCATCTAACTTAAAAGCTTGACCGCATGTCTTCTACACTGTCTTTTTTCCATCTCCAATGTAACAGGGCGCACTGGTAACAATGAAAACAAAAAAAAGCGGGGGACAGACAGCGGGGGACAGACAGCTGTCCATCTCCACTTACTCGGAGGTTCCGAAACAGATCTCGCATCCAGAGCGTCGTCCTCTTGGACAGATAAAAAAAGAGAAAAAAATTATGCTTAAATGGGTCACCAAGGTAAATTGACGGCCGCCCAGGTAAAGTCAATTTATGGGATACACCGGTATGATTTCATGCGTAGTACAGCCTGACAGTGCCCTCATGAACCAGTTTCTAATGTGGAAACAATACAGTGCAGTGGAAATGTACTTTAAAGTGTTGTTTATTTATTCCACAAAATAGCTCAATTTAATCAAAAACTATGAATTTGCTTAACATAAACGTAGGAAAATGTCACAGAAACTCAAAATACTTAAGTTGGTAGAATTTGTATTATTATTTAGAATATTAATTTAAGTTTTCACTACGTAATCCATTTAATTATTTTCAGCTTGCACTGGGGCATTTTGCAGCCGAGTGTGAATGAAAGTCAGCATCTCCAAGTCTGAGATAATTGTTGTCTGCTGAAAAATGGTGGCGTGATCCCTTCGAGTTGGGACAAATTGCGTGCGCCAAGCGAAGGAGTTTAAATATCTCGGGAGCAGGGGATCTCCGTTTCAACCCCAATGACCGAAAGAATGAGCAAATGCGCATACAAGTGGCTGAAATGACTTTCTCCTGCAGGATGGCCATGCTCAGACTTAGAGATAAGAGTAAGGAGTGATGATATTCGGAGGGAGCTTTGAGTAGAGCCTCGGGATCCCCCAGGAAGAGTTGGAAAACGTTGTTGGGAAGAGGGACGCCTCGGGCTAACTTGTAAACCTTTCGCCTCCATGACCCGACCTCAGAAAATGGATCATATAATAAAAACAGAACATTATGTTATATGTTAATACTCCCACACTGAGTTTGTTGAAAGGCCCTGTGGCAAATCAAAACAGAAGGGTTTTAGATTTCTAGCTTAGAGATATTTTTCAATGATGTACAACAGCACTTCTTATTAAAGCCCGAGCACTACACGGTTCATCTGACACCTTCCCATGGAAGTTGCAGACACGGGTGCACTCATGATTGCTCAAGTTGCCCTCAATATGCAACGCCACAAATTTGAAGACATCTTCTCTGACCCCGATGAGAGACAACGTAGTCTAGTATGGTTTGTGTCTACATACTATGGCAATGTTATCTTTGCCTGAATCCACGAGAGTATACATGCTACACACAACTACCAAAACCATTCCTTTTGCGTCAAATCCAGAGACTACCCTGCTTAGCTGCTAAACTTGATTAAAATGTGCTTGTGCGGGTGTGAAGCTGGCTAAATGTGTAATAGTCACAGGAAGGTCAAAGGTCGGTAATGACTCCCCATTCGGATCACACACGAAGGTCTCGTAGCGGATCGCTTCACCATCTTCTGTTTTCCGTCCCTGAAATAGACAGAAAGGGAGACAGAGATTGAACACCTTGTTGTTTCCTTCATGTGCACCAGTGAAAGCGAGCGGCAGCGAGGACGTCTCCGGGGAGGTTTTGGAATATTTGTGACTTACGTAGACAGTAAACATTCTTGGAGCGCTGGAAGGGAAGTCACCCGATGACTTCACCTTTGGTCGTCCGGCTTACCAGAATAGGTTCACCGTGTGTAAAATCCGTGGTTCTTCTTCATGGTCATCGTGCCCCATTGAAAGCAAACGATCCCTTTGTCGTGACGTGACTGAAAATTCATGGAAACAGAAAGAAGTGGCTTCAGTGACCACTGCTGCTAATTCAAAGACTCGAAGTGAAAGTGTTGCCCTTAAAATGTATTTAAGCATCAAAGGACTTTCAGTTAACATTTTTTAGAGCCAAAATGTTACATTTAGTTTCGCCGTCCTTTAATGCCTAATAAAAAACACGTGTGTATTTAAACTTCAATCATAAAATGTGCTGTTCAAATAATTTGCACATCTCAGCTCCCAACTCCATCTTTTACAGCTCAGGCTGCAGATATCAGTGTTTGTATTTATTGTTGTTTTTTAATTGCTTCTAGCACTTTTTACAGCACTTAAAGCAATATAATTGATATATTATTAACAATAATATTGGAATACCACATGCAATGATGTCATACACTGATAAACTCACCGTGGCAACCCAGAGTGCTATTTTTAAACCTCTGAAGCTGGTGGGGATTTTCATTAGCATCCTCCGAATCACGAACCTGCCTTAAGACGACAGTGACAAGGTGATGACGTAATTTTACACCACTGATAGAATTCAGAAATAAGCTGCATGGTTGTGACAGATAATAGTACTATGCAAACCATCTGCTGCTTTTCTGTTTGAAGGGCTGTTCAAAAGTCTGAAGTGGGAAGGTTGCCATGGATCCTTTAGTAGCTCAAGATAGTATCTATTTATCCAGACTTCTCTCTCCCACCTCTTCTCTCTTTATATCTTCCTCTGGTTTACAACAAGAAAAGAAAAAAAAAACAACTTCTTGCGCTGGCCGGGACGCCTAACTTCTCTGTTTTTTGGTCAATTCCTCTCCCTTTTACATCCCGCAATCTCCTCTCCTCTCCTCTTCTCTCCTCTTATCTCCCTCCGACATCCCATTCCACCTTCTGATCCCGGAGATGGCAGCTTACCCAGGAGGAGGCCACTGGGGTCAGTGCCCGGTATCTGGCATCTTTGTTGTGTGACTCAAAAACCCACGCACATGCTCTCCCGGCATATGGACAGTGTACTTTTGACAGCGTGTAGCCTATTAGGCTGACCTCCGCAGTGCACAAATAACACACCAGATGCGCTCATAACTTTTAGTTAGTGGAGCCACTCATACTTGTCTGAGCATGCAGCAATTATCGCCTGTAGTCGAACTGAACTGAAAATAATTTTTGCTACGAAATGATAGCAACTTTTGCCCTGATTTTTTATCAAGCAACTGGGAAGAAGAAACTGGATTTGTATTTAATGACCTGCTGCGGTAGATCCTTTATATTATACTGGTACATTGAATGGTGGGTAGCCAACCAGCTAGCCACCACGGCTGTCTCTTTAGCCATTCGAGCACTCCCGATGTTACACTGACATGGAAAGTTACATAGAGAGTGCTGAGTATTAACAGCATTTGTTGAATGAACCGAAATTGTGTGGCCAGCCCTATGATTACAAATGTCTGTCACTGACTGAGTGAATGAAAGATCGAGTGATAGAGTTACACCAATGGTCAGTCGAATGCCACATGGCGAGAACTGACGAATTTCATATATTATTATGGAACCGACTGAATCAAAAACTCTCTTTTCATTCAGCATTAAATTTGATCCTGAGGCCATGTCTGTGCTCCATGGCACTTATGGAACATTATAATTTGTAGCATCCTCTGAGAGCCTGTATGTGAGGTGTTTAAAGTACGGAGTTGCACTCCCACCTCTAAACTACATGACAAGTAAAGATCTGTACAGTGATTTTTGAACAAGCGCAAATGGAAGAAACACTGAAAATATAATTTCACTCAACTGCTTTTTCCGCCTGTGTAAAGAGGTCAGTATTAATTAGTGTTCATTAATTAGTTCACTGCTTTGTTTCGCTATGTTGACGGTCAGCTTCCATTTTTATACTCAGTTTTCACGTTCATGTATTATTTCCCCGGACATTTTTTCAAAATGCAAAACGTCTGTTGACGGCTCAAATTACAAAAATAGGGCCAAACAGACATCATGTTTTAATGATAAATGTCAGACTTTATTACTTTAATTGCATTTTTGTGTTTGCTGTGGCTTCCCTTCCAAGCTTCTGGCTCATGTGTAGGTGGGTTGTAATGTGCATTTCTGGACCGTCTGGAAAAAGGAGACAGGGAGAGAAATGGAGCGGGAGTTAACATTGATCTTCCCTTTAAACCGATGCATATTGCATGACTCACTCATTTGCAACGGGGAGTGCGCGAGCATGAGTGTGCACACAACTATATCCTGAGATATGTGTGCGGGCATTTAACCTGATTTGCTGTTCAGTATGGATCCAATTTGTTTCAAGAAGCATATGTGGAATCGTCTCAAGTGACTCCCATGAGCTTATACTGTATGCTCCATCTTCTGATTAAATTGGCTATTAGCCTGTGTGGCGAGCTATCTTTTTCCACTGTCAGTCTCAGATGGGAAATGTACATCCTAAATCAATAACAATGTAAATGGATGTGTGTGTGCACTTAGTGTTTCATTCATCTACTGCTACATTGACTGTAATTTAGTAAAATATCAGTGAGTTCCACGTCTTGCGGAATCCTTAAATACACTGACAGTACGGTGGAAAGAGAAATTGAGAGGTAGATATAAAAATAAACAAAAAAACCAACCCTGTATCCCTGTTGCTTATTAGTTTGTGTAGGCTCCATCTCGTGTACATGTGCGGAGGAAGGTGTTGTATGAGTTGTGTAATGAGATCACTAAAACAGAAAAGAAAAACTGAAGTAGAACAAAAATCTCCTCCTCCTGTCTTTGTCTGTCATGGGGTAGCCTTCTCTTTTATCAATTATTTTTTTTGCACTTACACTCTCTGTGCATCATCACATGCGGGGTCGAGGGAACGGATCCCCTCGTGGTCCTGCAGCGCTGGGCTTCCTCAGTCGTCCGCCCACAGCCGCTGAAAACAACGTGTGAACATCGAGAGTCATCTCCAGTCTGGTGCCGTTCTGCCTGGCCAGCATATGTGTGAGATGGGGCCTCCATATGTAGAGTGTGAGCAAGATTTGGTGGAAAAACGTGTCTTGTGTTACAGCAATGATGGGCATCAGATGAACTGTTAAAAACAATGATATTAAAGACAGTTAGAATATTTCAATCTGGAGATATCTCGGAAATTATTTTAAGTGTTGTTATGTAAAAGTGAATGTAGCTTCTGAGAACATGAGGTCAATGCGAAGTGCCTTAAGTTGCAATACCACCGAGTGCCACTCGGGGTTGGCTTCAAAAAGGCTCTGGCTCCATAGACTCCCATTCAATGCTCTTATAAGATACACATTTTTTCAACTTGTCATTATGATGTATTTTGCTAAAGCCACCCCTCATAATGAGTGTTCTGGTGGCCCATCTGAAAACACTCCCATCATTAATTAGATAATAGGTCTCCAAAAGTGGTATGTAGGGGGTGTGTCTGTTTGATTGACAGGCTTCGGTGCAGTCATATTTCCACTATAGGTAGGCGGGGCATAGTGCCCTTTGGTATCTAATCAGATCGAGTCAGATCCACCCCTCGCTCCTCTCCAGCTCGTCCAAATACGGTCACTTCTGGCTCCAACAAACCAAGATGGCTACGGCCAAAATCCAAATTCGAGGCCTCAAAATAGCAGTTAACGAAACAACGGGTGACATCACGTTTGGTTGCCGCTTGGAAGTCAACGAGATTGAAAAAAGTCTTCCCCTCCTGTTCTCTGAAGTGACAGAGGAGACACCTCAGCAGCTGACTGAAAAATGTGATGTTTATTGGGGCTGCTGCATTCTCCTTAGGTTGTTGATGAGTATGTTTGAAGTCAGGAAGTGGGTTTACCATTGCAATCATAAGGTTATACAATAACAAGGTAAGTAGAATACAAAATGTCCAGATACAACAGTTTTAAAATATATTAAATACTGTATGATGCTCAGTGTAAGTTTGATCAGGAGGCCTATTACGCCTCATTCATTCACAATTCTCTCTTCATCCCTTTTTCTTCTTCTAATCAGTTCGGTGTGGGTATTTCTGGTAAATCAATCAGATTTTGCCCCGATCCCGATCATGTCGTTGCTGGCAAATTCTAAATCTCTTCTCTTGTGCTCATCACATCCAGATCCTCAGCGCAGTCATAATGATGATCTCATTGTGATGATCATACTACAATGGGGTCACCAAGGACTTTCACATCTCATACATTTCTTCTCTTGTTCGTGCACATGGCAGTAAAAAAAATGTGTTTCATTCAGTCACAGTGAAGTGTCCCTGTCACAGTTCATCGTGGTTGTTTAGTGTTGTAATATCAGTTTCTAGCTGTCTGTTTTAGTCTGTTCTCGATGTTTAGTTTTGTCAATCGTTCTTCTCTTCATCGTTTGCTCCTCTGTCTCCCTGTCCTAAGTCTTTCATGTTTACTTCCTGCTTTATTTTGACAACCCACCTTCTTGTCTCACTTCTGCTGTCTTAACTTTGTGTCCTCTCGTCTTCCCACCTGTGTCTGATTTTCTTCCCCACCCTGATTGTTTCCAGCTGCATTAAATTAGCCCCTAGCTTCCTGTGCATAAAGCCTGTGTGCTCCCTCCCTCCTTTGTCAAGCTGCTTAGCTTAGCTTTTTTTTTTTTATATATATCATGGACTTAACTTTTCTGAGCTTCTGGACAATCCCTGTTCCTACTTCTGCCTGGCAACTGTGGTACCAGTAAAAGTGTCTAATTACTTATTTTTGTGTCGTGCATTTGAGTCTGCACTCCCACAACGTGACAATCTCCTGTTGGAAATGACCCATTCAATTCAGGATTATTTTACTATTCTAAAACAAAGCAACAAAATTCTAATTCAATAAAGATTTTGATAAAAGTGTTTATTGGTATATTCAATTGTAATTTGCACAATCATGTATTTGTGTTGTTGATCAATGGCAACACATCTCGACAGAACTAAACAAGCGGTCAAAGCTGTGAATCTGACTTGCTCTAAATTAAAACCCAGGGACACTATGCCCCGCCCACTTCTAGTCAATTAAACAGACACGCCCCCAAACATATTGCATGTTGATCCCTAACATCGAACTAATAATGGGATTCTTTTCAGATGGAGCGCCAAAAACAAAAAAGAAGGATTGACTTTAGCGAATGAAACCATGATGACTCGTGGAAAAAAAATATTATTGACTTTGTATTTCATGAAAGAAATTGCTTGGGAGTCTATGGAGCCGGATTCTTTTTGGAGCCAACCCCTAGTGGCCCTCGGTGGTATTGCACCTCATCGTACTTCCATATTGGTCTAATTTTTCAGACCCGGAAGCTACGTCCATTTTTATATGCAGTCTTCTTCAACGCAGATGTGGACGTGTTCCACAAATGCTCACTGGAAAACAAAATGACTATGTCACGACTTTTTCCTGTATGGAAAAAGCAAAGGTGTGACATTTGACCTGTATTTCTTTTGAAGAACTGGAGTTCTGAGTGAACATGTTCATTTTCAGGCATTAACACGTTTTGCCTTTCACAATTTACTCCTCACAAGTGGCTTTCAGCTACCATCTCTCTTCTGTACCTGCCTCCTCCACACCTACTCCCTCTGCTGTTTGTGATACCTGAAGTAGCTCACATAAACAGTTCAAGGCAGGATCACTTTTCTAAATGGTAAAGAGAGGCATGGCAGGTGACCCATGAGAGGCCACTGAAACACTGAAACCGTCTTTATATGTGGACACTCATTGCTGAATCATATCTCTTACTCATTTTCTCTCTCGCTCCTCGTTTTGTCCAGCTCGGGCTCAAAAGAACCATTTAATGAACACTTCACACTGAGCGCCTCATTGTAGGATGTTTGCATGATGTAAACAAGAGCAGTGAGTTGACCTTCGCCGCCTATGGCCACTGATATTCCCTATTCCCTTCGCTATTATACTTCTCTACTCACGTTATTCATGGATGATGTGTAAATTGATCTTGCAACTACTTTGAGTTTCTGAGCATTCAATGGCTGGTCTCATGACAAAAACAGAGATATAACTGTTTTTCCTTGATTTCTGTTTTCACATATGCACTGCTACCCTGAACTTACCTCGACATTAACCCGGAGGAGCTGTATCTGAGAACAAAAATGTCCGGATCACTTAGACCGGACATAGAGCGAACCTTACCCTGCCAGCTACCTAGAACAAAGTCAGTGTAATGTCCAGTTGACGTCATTGTCCAGAGAATTTACAGGGTCGAAGAGGTTTCTAACGTGCACTTCTTCCAGTTCTACTCAGGTGCAACCTCTCGTCTAAACCCGACAGAGCGTTTCCAGTAGGTGGGAACGCGTCTAACGCGGACAGTCTCATGTTTGAAACTCTAACGATCTCTAATGATGTTGACCAGAGTTCATATGGGAAAGGGCCTGACACAGTGACATGGTCATTCAGATAAGAAGGAGGAAGGTTGAGATAAAGGGACTGCAGCAGCTAATGGTGTGGAAATGAGTGTAGTAGTGGTGCAAACAGTACCAGAATAGATGTGACTGGAATGACAGTCAGCTAAGAGGCAACCTTCCAGGACATCACCCATTGGTTGGCAACTGCTGTCTGGAGCGCTCAAGTTTGCCATCTTGTTTTTTTCTGAGCCTGAAATGACCATATGTGGAGCAAAGCAATGGATCTGACTCAATCTGTCTGAAAACCGATAGCGGAAACCTGACTGCACCCCAGGAATATCAATCAAACAGACATGCCCCAAACATACCACTTTTTAAAGCCTAATATTCAACGAATGATGTGATTATTGCGGATTAGGCTTTTTGGAGCCAGCCCCTAGCGGCCCTCAGTGGTATTGCAGCCCATGGCGCTTTCATTTGGGCTTCACTTTTCAGTCTTCGAAACAACATGCAGTTCTACACACAGTCTACGCAGTCAGATAAGCTCTCAGCTAATGTATGAACCAATGGTTGTGTGGCATAAAGAAAATTGCTAATGACATTTAAGTTATGCAAATATGAGCTAATATAAGGTATATCCTATTATTGCTGTTTGAGTCTCAGGAACCGCTCAAAAATATAAAGGCGCTGCAGCCAAATGGTCCTCCTGGCATTTGGGGTGAAAAAGAGAGAGAGGAAGAAAGAAAGAAGCAGGGATGAGAGAGAGCAGGTGGCCTTGTTAGTCACACCTCCTGTCTGTAAGATCGATGTAGACGCAGCCAGGCTCGGCGACTCGTCAGGCTGCCTCCCCTCCCTCCAACATGGCCGCCTCTCGGCTCTATGAAGCCTCGCTCCATCTGCCACCATCTTTCATCCATGAGTTGAACGACCCACATTCACCTCACACTCGGGGAAGTCGTCACATATGGGGAGACACACAAACAGGCTTGTATTACTGCGGTTGCGAGGACTTTTTCGAAAACTCTAACTGCATTGAAGTGAACGGGAAAATCCCTCATTTCTAACTGATATACAACAGTGATATATTGTTTTGTACGAGATTTTAGTTTCTTATAAGCTAAATGCACTTCACATATTGCAAAGTTTTTTGTTTTTTTAAATCAGAATAACAGGATGAAAGTGACAATGTACAGTCATTAAGTGAATTAATGGTATCTTTCCACTTTAGAAAAAAAAAAAAACGCAATTTCTTTTAAGAATAAATTGAAACATAAATAGCTTCCAGTTTTTCATATCTGATAGAGCATTCACTTTTAACATCATTTTTTATGCAACAAATTAAATAGTCATGGACAGACATCTCAGCTATGAGTTTCAGCTCTCTCGGGACACGGTTAATTGGATGAAGATCAGGCTTCAAATGAAACCAACTCAGAAGGACCCAGTGTTCGCTTTACATATATTTTTGGTTACTTTGAGATGATTGTTTTGGGTCGGAGCGTTGTTGTCTGGCAGCACTACACATGCAACTGATTATCCTCCTATTTCACCATGGGGTTGATGTTCTCTGATTTTTCTTTTGTAAACATTTAAATGAAAGCTCTGTTTTTGTTGCATCTGTTCGAAGGATAAAAAAAAAAAAAATTGTCAACATGCATTTCAGCAAACTCGTCATTATTTTTACATTTCTCTTTGAAGTGAGGTCTGCTTCAAAGGAGCCCACTTACAAAGCAATTTATATATGTATATATATATATATATATATATATATGTGTGTGGCGTAACCAGTCACTGTCATACCGTGGTCTGGAGGTCAGCTTGTTTGAGCTCTGACGTTTTCCTTGCTTTTTTTTCCACCATTCAAATCTTCCTTCAGTTCAGTCCGGGGTCAGTTTTTCTCTTGTGGTAACCGTCAGAGACGTTGACCCTGGTGGACCTTAAACCTCCTAACAGGAGGAGCAGCTGTGCTCAGGGATGCTCTTGTAACCTTTACCTAGACCATGCCTGCCAATAATTTTTTTTATATGTCCACAAAAGACTCTTCTTTTCTTTCCCATGTCTATGCTATTCTGAAGCTTCAAATTTGGTATTTCGGCGGTATTGGTATTTTGCTAATTAGGAGCCAAATGTGACCATTTTTGGACAAGAAGGGGAAGAGCGAGCAGTGGATCTGACTCAATCTGATTGTAAACCCGAGGACACGACGCCTTCCCACCTACAGGAGGAACCTGACTGCACCACAGGCCTGTCAATCAAACACTTTAGCGAATGACACCATTAGAAATAAATGATTGACTTTGTATTTTATGAGAGAAGTTGGAATGGGAGTCTGGAGCCAAAACCTTTTTGGAGTCAGCCCCAAGCGGTCCTCAGTCTTACAGTTTGAGGCACTTCTGGCCTCAGTTTTCAGACTCAGAAGCTACGTCCACTTTTATATAGTCTATCGTATACGTCCGTTAACCTTTACTTTTATTTCAACCAAATCTTAGAACTCCTAAACCCTGATCTTGATGCAAAATATCCGTACATTAGAAAATTTTTCACACAACATTTCACATTTGCTCCATAAGCTGTAGATGTACAAGAGTACACAAACACACACATAGAATTCTACAAACAATCTGTTTGCTTTCTATTGTGGCATCGGTTGCGCAATATTATTACATTTCTCGTTTTAAGTGTGGCAAGAATTGACAAAATAAATATAATAAAAACACAATCTGTGATGTTGTGCATTTACGTGTGTGTGTGTGTGTGTGTGTGTGTGTGTGTGTGTGTGTGTGTGTGTGTGTGTGTGTGTGTGTGTGTGTGTGTGTGTGTGTGTGTGTGTGTGTGTGTGTGTGTGTGTGTGTGCTAGAGAGAAGCAGGAAAGATTTTCCACAATTTTGCTGTCATTGATAACTCATATTTGGCACCTGCTCGTGGACAAATAGGGTGCAATATTTTTTTCTTATTCAATTCTCATAGATCCTTTATTTTCTTCACTCTCCAGGTTCCAGATGTCACGAATAATGCAATTATGATGTGTGTGTGTGTGTATGAAATAGCTGCGTATATCTGTTAACCTCCCCCTTCCTCGTGTGGGGAAGCCATCGGATTGGTGATAGTAGCTGTGTTGTGGTGTGTGTGTGTGTGTGTGTGTGTGTGTGTGTGTGTGTGTGTGTGTGTGTGTGTGTGTGTGTGTGTGTGTGTGTGTGTGTGTGTGCATACACAAGATGCAATTAGGAGCTTCATTCTCTGTCAGATGCTTCAATTCCCAGCTGCAGGTTGAAAGATGCTGTTGCCTCTTCATGTTTCTGTTCATGTGCCTAGAAGACACCCCGTAGGCAGCGTATTCACTGTACCAACAATGTGTACTTATAACAGTGTCTTCAGGAAATTGCAGTCTTGCGATCGCAACAGTTAATGTTCACATAATCGCCGCCACATTTGCGTGAGCTTGTGATTTTTCAAAATTACCCGCATTTTTCCACAAAAAATGATCTCAATAGAAGCTCTGCTGAAAGCAATAATGCTTAAAGTCGTCTTTCCAAACAAAAATTGCTTTATTAACTAAATTAAGTCCTCATTAAAAATCTGCTCTCACCATCAAAACAAACCGCATGCTAGCTAACTGGAACTACTGGAAAAAACAGAAGTGAGGGGGTTTGTGGGAAATGTTGTCTTATCATGGGAATGATGGACAGGTTAAATTAGTTTTATACACAATGCATGTTGTAAGACACAGCAATTGGTTTGGGTGAATACAGTAGGCCTATGTTGAATTAATATAATTTAAAAAAAATAATTTCTTAAATCCCTTATTTTTTTCAGCAGATTTTGCCTTTGTTTTCTTTATTAGTCACAGATTGTCTGTTTTGTAAAACTATGTCACTTTTATGATTTTTTGTTTTTGTTTTTTGTAACTTGGAGCCCCGTTGTTCCCCAAGTCAATAAATATATTTTGTAAAGATTAAATATGAATAAATATTTCCTCCCTATCTTCTTATTATTATAAGAAGTGATTATTTATTACTTTTTATCAGATAGTTGCTGCAAAAAAAAAAATCACAAAAAAAATTCTTTGACTTACTTCAAAATCAAATAGTTTTGATCACAACAATCATTAAAAAAAATAAATAAATAATAAAAAAAACTCCTGGAGCGACTGACAGAGAGAATGTATTTGTTCCTGAAATGGAACAAACAGACAAAACAGACAAAACATGACAAAACTGTCTGTTTTTCAAGCCGTTTCAGTTATCCAACATGTTGGCTTCCTGTTCAGGTCATTTAACGTGAACTAGTCCAGAACAGGTGAACTTTGAGAGCAATACATGGCAAAGTATTTTTGTACAAAGAAAAGCCTCTGTTGATAGACAAACAAAACCAACAGCAATGCATTTGTTGAAAATTTAATGAAGCAGCAACCTTTGTAGTCAAACATTGTCCATCAACCGAGATATCAGAGATGGCATCACAAAAGCAGCCATCTTCTTGGTTCGTCTGACCACCAAAATCTGCATTATTGCAAAGTATGTGAAATCTGTACAGAGAGGGATATTTTCTAAATGCATCACCACTTTTCATAAAGAAGAGCTTCAAGGAAAACACAGAATATATTCTGCGTAGAGGACCAACGATACTTCCTCAGGATTAATAATTCATATACTCGTAATATACTATATAATAAATATCATATTCAGTATTTATGTTGTGTATGTCTTACATCCTGCTCATTTATTCCATTAAATGATAATTCATTTAAAATTCATAGATGACTGAGATTGTTTTCTCCAAACCAGTGAATTAGAGCACACTGCTCAATTTGTATACCCCCGTCTGAATTTTAATTTGATGCATCATAACAAGGTCCTTAAAAAGGTCAGTCATTACCAATGCCAGTCATTGTTCCTGCATAAATTGCAAGTATGTTTTGGTCCAGCCATTACTGGAGCACTCTGCTTACTCCTATGTCAGTGAGATGGGACGAACACGCCGTCACCAAACAAGACTCCAAATGAATGCTAATGCTGCTTCCTGTCTGGTGGATGGCTCATTAGGAAACGTTTCGTTCAAAAACAAACCTTATCAACTTAAAGTTACCAACTTTATAATATGTCTGTTTCGTTTCATTTCGCGCCATCTGTGGCAATAAGCGGTACTTCAAGCTGTGTTAATGGGCTTAAATATTCAAGTGATTCAGTCGACAGTTGAAGAGCGAGCACGGTGTGTTAGCTCCGCCTACACTCTGTGGTGGTGTTCGGGATAGAAAACGCGTCACTAACTGATCGCGGCCAGTGTAGTTTTCCTGCTAATGCTACCACAGACACCAAGCTCGTTTACGTCATAATGTCAGAGCTTTCATCACGGCTCAATCACGATTGTAAGTTAACATTTACTTTTTTATATATTAGTACTTGAATACAATGAGTAAACAGGGTTGTAGTGCTACATGTTGAAGTACTGCAGCACACACATGTGCGCCCGCATTGTTAAGTTGTTGTTGTTCTGTAGGTTGTGTAACAACTGTTCCTACAGTGGCAAGTTTACATAGAATCACTTTAATTTCGTAAACTCTACAATATATAGATGGAAATGTTTCATGACAAAAGCCTTGTTAAGAAATGAAAGGTTTCTGTCTACTGAAACACTGACAGGCTTTTAATTTGTAATGGATACAGGAAGTCTTGAGTTTGTGTTTAAACGTTATGCAGCAACTTTAACAGGGCAAATGGGGGCGGATCCAAATGAGGCTCCGAGTTGACATCGTGAACAGTGCCGTGGAGTGGGGATATACAATCTGATCCTTTACTTGTCTCACAGGTACAACTTCGCAGGTTTCTTAGAAATGCAATGATTTCTTGCTCTTTTTCTTTTTTTTTTAGGATAATGTTGGTATCTTTGAACTATTACTATAACATTCAGGTTCTGACCTGCAGTACTTTAGTGGCTTTTACGATTATATTTGGTGCGTTGCCTTCTTAAACCTGACTGACTGAACCAGACTAACAGAGATTGAAGGCAAAACAAATTTGCCCTGAAATGCTGAAGGACCCGCTCTTACAAAACATATCATGTTTAAATCAGTCTCCCCACTAACGTCTGCTGAGTTTGGTATTGATTTAAAGATAAATCCTCAGTCCGTCTTTTACCTCTCCTCCTCTCACTCTGTTTTCTCCTACCTGCCTTACCTCAATTTATTTTCCAAATTATAGAATTCAGCTTATTTTGCCACCAATATGAATGATGGACGACTGGATAAGGTCAATGTTGTAGAATTGTGAAGGTGTTATCCACAGTGTTTTGAATAAATATACTATTAGTCAACGGTGGAAGAAATAATTAGATCATTTACTTCAGTGAAAGACAGCTATGTAAGACCATAAGTAAAAAGTCTCAAATGAAAAATCCTAACTAGAAAAAGTACAGGAGTAACAGCAGCAAAATGTAATTCAATTATCGTTTAGTCCCTCTGACTGATATTTGATTACGTATAACATCATTATGTCATTAATAGTAAAGCATCAGTGTGAAAGCAGCATGTTACTGTTGTAGCTGCTGCAGGTGGAGCTACTTTATGTTCAGGGACAACAGAAACATCTGACGGGACATCAGATGATTAATGGCAGAGGAAAAAAGAAAAAAACTAAATTTCTGTTTTCAGCTTTTGGACTATTTATCTAATTTTAGATTTTTGGTGAAATATTGGTTCATTTTGAACATTTAATGAAATGAAACTATTTGAGAGATTTAGAGGGTGAAAAAAATTCACTGTTTGGTGGAGCTGTTATTGACTGAAATTTGACCTCCAATACACACTGTAAAAACATCAGAAGCCAAAAACATTGAAAACCACTGGTGGAATCTTTAAAAATTTGTTGCATTTCACACACTTGTTCTAGAGTAGCATCAAATGGAAATACTCAAGTACAAGTACCTCACAATTGTTACTGTACTCAAGTAGGCTGCTGTACTTAAGTAGAGTGAATGAGTGAATGTGCGCAGTTACTTTCCATCACTTTAGTGGAGTCCAATTAAACAAACACACACCGGAGTGAGATGTTTGATTTTCTGCTTTTGACAAGTGTTAATTGTTGGTTTGCCATGCTGCAGCTGGTCTGGTTTGTAATGTTGTCACGCTGGATGGAAATTTTCTACACATCATAATAAATAGCACGTTGTCTTACAACACTTAGCACTTTGAACTGTCTTCAGGCAGAGTACCAATCATTCGATAATTAAGCAGCTAATAGGTGCATGGTTATTAAATCTAAATTATGTTTGATGTTTCGTTAAAGTTTGAAGTAATCCCCTCGGTAGGAGTTCTCAAAATATCACGTTCACAAAAGTCGGACAAATGTTTAATCAGGTCATCCTTTTGTTCAAATGAACGTTTGAAGAAATTCTCCAAAGGCATTTTTGAGATCATGTGTTTGAGAGAATGGAACAAATTCATGGAAGACACATGAGGTCAAAGGGACCTCGAGCTTTGACCCGCAAAATCTATTCCATTTATCCTTCAGGCAAAGGGAATATGTGTCAAATTTAAAGAAATTCCCTTAAGGCTATCCTCCAATATTGTGTTTATGGGACTGGGTCAATGTAAGTGACCTTGACCTTTAATAACCAAAATCGAATAAGTTCATCTTTGAGTCCAAAATTAATGTTTTCAGAAAGCTTGAAGAGATTCCCTCTCTGCGCTTTTGTGATACGACATTCACGAGGACGGAACGGATGAATCCGAAAACACAATTTCTCCGTCTATGGCTAGCATTGGCGTGCACGGAATAAAGTGGAGAGGCAGAAAGTTTGGTAACATATGACCTTGGCTCTCGGGTTGGCTGATTGTCATCAGTAACGGCCAATCAGAAAAGCAATGTCCATACAATCTTTGGTGTTGCTGATTTAAAATTCGTTTGTCTTTAATATCAGGCGATCAGCTCTCAGCAGACTCCTCATTGCTACTTGGATTCTTTGAGCAGTCCTGCAAAGAGCAGGGCCTTTTCTGCCCAATTTAACTACATCATCATTTGCTATAATTGGTCAATTCCTTCACATAAACGTCTCAGACTCAGATGACACCCGCTGCTAATTGGTAATTCAGCCTAATTTGCCACACCTTTATAATCGTGTTGACTACTGTAACGAGGTTATTCAGCATTGATTTCCCTTTTCCATAAGGTGATTGGATTCCTTTGTCTTCCTGCTCCAGTCTGTTTGTTTGCTGAGCAGAAGCACATTACTGAAACATGACTGTTTTCGATCCGGCTGTCCTCGGATACCCGACATACAACAGCAGGTGTTTTCCATTTCTCCATCATTCCTATCCAATCTCTCACAGCCTTTTTACAGCTCTCCGAAAGAATGACATCATTGATTAAAGACCACAAAAGGTTTTCTGGTGACTCATCCCAGGAGTGTTTTCCCCCTCGGCTGTCTCATCCTCCCCTGCTATCCACATCAACACAGAACAGGCTAATTTCTCATCCCCAGCCTTCCCCAGTCATTACTTTTACCCCCTCATCACTCTTCCGTCCACTCTCCCACGCATCGTTAACCTGCTCCATTAAGAGCTCTCGCTGGTTCCCCCAAAGATCCCCCCATCGCGCCCACAACACACACACACACACACACACACACACACACACACACACACACACATAACGCTGCGTCTACCCAGGATGAATGCATTCAAAGGACACAGAATGACTCGGCACATGTCTCCTCGGGAGGTCACTGTTATTGCACACCAATGGTAGCGTGGCCAGATGGCCGGTGTCTCGGCATGGAGGATGAAACAAGGGCAGCAGCGTTACACGGACGCAGCAGACAGCACTGCTTTTTCGCGGAGTGGCGGTGGAATGAGCAACACACGCTTTTGAATATTAAAGTTAGATGGATAGAAAATAAAGATAAATGCTGTTTCCATTAATTGACACTTATTTAGAACCGGTTGAATGAACAAAAGGAAACAGTTTGAATTTGGAACTATTTCCAGAAAAGCTAACATTTTGGAAATACAAGATTTTACCATGACAGCAGCGAACACTTTTTTGCACACATACTGCAGGTTTAATTTATGTTAAGATAACTATTGGTACTTAGTATCAAGACATTTTTTAAGTGATTGGTATTGGCTTTATTGAACTATACTTTGCACCAATCCTTGGTTTTACGTCAAAGGATGCACAGGTGTCACAAACAGAGAGCCCAGTTTTTGGTGGGAGGTCTAAGCGTACTCTGACCTATGGCTCGTGCGGCTAAAATGTGAGCAATGTGGAAATATTTTAAAATCAAAAATGAAAGCAGCACAACAGCCTGTACTGTCTACAATGCAGGGATATTACGAGGTGGCAGTAACAGAGCTTTTTATTAGATTTGATTTTTATTTGTTGCGACTGTGACTCTAAGTGAGGGTAAAAGAGATCTCCTGTCTTAAGTTTACAACATAAATTTGCGTAAGCGTCAGGCTATTCTGTTAAAGCGCCCAAAGGGGGCTCTGAATTTTTCATCCTAATCCGCAATCGCTATCCTCATTCATGTTTTAAGATGCTACAAACTATATCCAGCTACAAAATGGCCTGAAAAATTAGCAATTAAAATGGGAGTGCAGAGAGTTGTTGCTGTGAAGATGTTTGAACCTGGATCTGGGCACTGCAGCTGTATTATCTCGAAAAATACAAGTAATCGGATTGGGACTCGGTATCAGCAGGTACTCACTGTTAAATGAGTATCTTCCATTTACACCTAATCACCTCCGACCATCACTTCAGCGTGACCTTTAAGATACTTGGGAGGGTTTTACTTAGATACTACTGTGGTGTGCATAGCTTGGGTTGCTGCCCCAGGCTTTCGATTTACCCAGCCTCCTTACCTTAGAGATAGGTGTCAGGAGCTCAGGCATCCGGAGGGAGCTCAGAGCAGAGCCACACTAAAGAGATTGTATATCTTATTTGGCTTGGGAATGCCTCAGGATCCCCCGGGAGTGGCGAGAAAATGCTTCTCAGGGTAGGAATGCTGAGACAATCTTGTTAAACCGGCTGCACCTGTGACCTGACGTTGGGTAAGTGGCAGAAAATGGACGGATGGTTGGATATACACAGCAGAAGGTACATGTGCAGTTTCTAAATGAGCAAAAGGAAAGTTACTATGTCAGTTTGAAAAGTTTGGTCTCCTAGTAACTTATCTTTCATTCCTAGTAGAAAATCAGAATGTATTTATGATTTGCTTTGATTTCCCAACAAGTAAATAAAGGGAGTATTCGCACCATTTTTTTTTTTTTTCTATTTCAAGCACCGTGTGAAGCTAACTAGCTGCCAGTTGAAGCTTGATAATTGGCAAACAGACATGAGTGATAGCAATCATTTCATCTAATGCTTGAACAAAATGTGGTAAATAAATAGTGAAGTTGGGTGAAAAATATTGAACAAGGTAACGACAGTACAATGCTTTTTACAATTTAGCTGTAAATTTCAAACATAACAATTATAATACTTATGATCAGGCTACATGGTGTCAATATACTCTGCTGTAACTTTGATATACGGTTATATACATACTTTAAAAAAAAAAACACAAGTCTATGTTATAACACAAGGGAAACCTCTGAGCTTTCAGAAATGTGGGGAGGAGAGGCGGGGATGATGATTTAGGACACGGCAATAGCTTGCATTTCTTCAACAGGAAGCAGCGTTTCTTGGGCAGCAGAAGGTTTACAGTGCGTGTTTGGCTGCCACACTGTTGGGCTCTGGTGCAGCAGAACAAAGGAGAGGTTGGCTATAGTTTCCTTCAACACTGCTGCATCCTGACCTTTGCCCCCAGCTATAATCCAGTTTACTCTGGAGGAGCCGCTTTATGATCTGACTTGATTAAGCAGTAAAAAAAGAGAAAAGAAAAGGAAATCACGTCTGCAGCCAAAAACAGCATCCAGACCCCTGTGCTCTCCGCCTCCATTATGCATGCTTCAGCGGCTCACCTGTCCGCATCGCAGACAGCCAGAGAGGTGGGCGAAAACAAGGATGAAACACAGAAAAACGTAAAGTGGTGGAGACAGATTCTCTACCATTAGAGGCACTTTGTAATAAGCAATAACAGTTTGTCAGCCGCTGTAACTTTATCCTCTCCTCTGCATATTTTCCAATTAATGAAAATGAAGAGGGACTGAGCAGTGAGCAGGCACAGACAGAATTCATCTCACTTATTTCTTTCTTTCCAAGACACAAAAAAAAACTTAATTTATGTCATCCCAAATGAACAGATAGCTAATATCATGCTCCTACGCATTTCATTTCCTACTAATTAAGAGTTTTGCATAGATTTCATTATTTCACAAGTGCAGGCAGCAATCCTTAGCATAATCATGGCCAGAAACGTGATTTAAATCTTGCTTTTAGTGTGTTAAATACATTAGAGCGTTTGTCTGAACTGACCCAGGAAGAACAGGGTCAGTGTAGTGTTCGCCACCGTGGCACAAAGATGATACCAGAAAATAACATATATCCTGTAATTTGAGGTATGTTGTGTTATTTAAAAATATATATATAATTCAAAATCTTCCTGTTTTATATCACTACTAATGAGGTGTCTATGACCAGTGAGGGAGCTGGGGAGCATCCCTCCTTTTCAAGGTGAAAACACAGGTTTTTTTTTTATTTACCATAATTGACTCATACAGGAAGTATTTTTTTTTTTGCTGCACTGTGCTTTTACTTTGAACCCCAATTAATTAAAGAGATCTGCTTCCTTGTGTCTTCATGGAGTGAACACAGGAGAGGACTCCAGCATCTGTCAGTTACCTAGTGCGGCTGTACCAGGTAGTTAGGCTGTAGAGAAAGAGGAGTAAGTAGCCCTGCTACAGATTTGTAAGGGTATGCAAACTTTTTTTCAAAAGTAAAAATCAGAGCTCAGAAAGGAAAAAAAAATCCCTTTTGAACCGATAATGCTTTTTATCTGACACCCATTTTTCACGTTCACGGTTCACGGTCTTCGATTATATTTGTACCATATAATCACAGCAAAAACACGCTGTAGTCATGACGACACTTCACCAGGGGAAGGCCGGCGTTTTCTTCACCGCTCTCCCTCCCTGTATCGCTCCTCTGTCTCTGTGTGAGAGCCAGTGTGTGTCCGAGTTAAACAAAAACCACGTGCCTACTTTTTGCTTACAACTCATCACTTGTCGGACCTCAAAAATCCAACACTGATGGATATTGTCAAAGAGAAACTGACTGATTCAATAACGCACACGCCGGGCAGGCAGTGTGTCGCAGGCCTCGGAGGATACAGGAGTCGAGGGGGAAAATGTTTTTCAGTAGAAGGCAGATTTCATGGGAAGAAAGAAAGTCATGAAGCAAATCATTCTTGAGGTATATCTCGAAGACAGAAATTGTGCAACGTGCATTCATATTAGCCTCCTGTCTGCTTTACAGTGCTGAGAACGACAGGACAGTGAATAGGAACGACACCGCAGCTGCTTGACAATCACAATTGTAAAAGATGAGTCGTCCTGCTGCTTCGACTGGTGAAAGATTGTCTTTGGTTCGAAAGCTCGCTGCTGCTGAAGCTCTGTGCAGAATTATAAATGATGTCTGTCCATTCCATTTATTGCTCATAATGGATCATTTTCTGCTATGAAAATAATGACGTAGAGAATGATTGTGTTTCTAATGATTAAATTTCCGGTGGGATTGCTTCCTCCTGCCGCCGCAAAGCAGATTACAAACAAAAGCACAGAAAGTCACTGACAAAAATATGATTTGGGCTTCACATTGAAAAATGACATCATACTGTAGGTCTACATTTATCAATTTACAGCTTCTATCCCAACTTAACCTCAATACCTTTTTATACATTGTCTTAGGAAAACCATGTGTTGTGACATTTTTAAGAAAACAAATGACAAATCTGGATTTCTGAAAGATTTATTGAATTTTACCATCCTATGATTAAAAAAAAAAAAAACCCACAAAAAACCAACAACAACAACACTTAAATCCTATTGTTGTGACAGTGGTTGTGATTGTTATTTTTTTATTATTTTTTTTTATTTTAATGTAATGTGTTTCTTCTTCCTTTAAAAAAAAATATTTTGATTAAAAAGCATTTATATGCAAATATTAATGTGTGGGTTCTGCAATGTGATTGGTGGGAGCAACTTTAGGCTTCCTGATGATTGGGCTACTGGCTGATGAGCTCATAGGTAAGAAGCAAAGATGCCCTTCCTCGGGCACACACACACACACACACACACACACACACACACACACACACACACACACACACACACACACACACACACACACACACACACACACACACATTTATATATGTTATAGAGTCTTTACTTTGTTCATTGCTCTAGCAAAGCTTTTGGCCAACAATACTAACATATTTTGATCTATATTTCATTTTTGACTTATGATAAATAGTACACACTCGAGTTATAAAACTGTATGTCAATGTCAATTATTGCTCTTATTTGAGCCCCATAAGTGTTTTGATATGCTACCAATCAGAACTTGATTATATGTACAGCAAAATCTAGCTTATTACAGGTTGCGAGCATTAACAGTCAGCTGTGATTGAATTAGTGTCATCTGCGGTCAGTTGCCAGTAATATATAACTGACATGGGTAGCATACAATGAATACTCTGACAAGTTCAAAATCAGCTCCATGGAAAATAAAAAATATGAAGCTATGACACGTCGAAAGAATTTACATTAGTGCTAAATTCCAAATACAATAAATATGATCAAATGTGTCACCTTTTTTCAACACTTTCAGTCTTGCCACCTTCACGTTTTATTTTGTGAACTCTTGTATCTTGGCTTTCAGCCGTTGAAGTGACCTGCCCTTCTCATTCAGACTCTCATTTCATAAACATGATCTACATCTATGGTTCTGTTTTGTTTGCCACCACAGTATGATAATACATTTTTGATTAATGATAGTAAGCTAGGAATAAAAAAGAAAATCTCCACAGTTGGAACATCAGCTGCATGACTAAAATATGTAAATACAAAACACCACCTCTCTGCATTTCTAATATGACAGCACAAACACATTTGGGCTCTCCAGAAAACACCTCTCACTCACCAGAGCAGACTATCTTTTATGTGGAGCTGACAATCACTACGGACAAAAATATCTTCTGTTGGAGTGCTTGCCAGGTGCCTCATTATGCTTGCAATGGCTGCCATTTGCTGCTAAATGCATTTTCCCCCAGTGATGAGGGAGACGGATGAGGTGATATTTCGCCATCATCCCGTCAGCATATCCAGAGGAAGCTGCAGGAGGGCTGCTCGTAGAGCCGCGTGTCTGCTGTAACGGACTTCTCCCTGGCTGCAGAGCATCAGTCATCCATTAAAATGCCCGAGGCCTCCCCTCGGTGGCAGTAACGCTGTGACAGTATTCGTCGATTTAATTTAGGCCCTCCAAAGTATTCCGCTGCAGGTGTCATTTAAGATAAAAGCTTCTTTTAAGGTTGTTTTCTTTTTCTCTTCTTTTGTTGATTCAATTCAGTTTTATTTGTTTATATAGAGCCAAATCACAAGACAAGGTTATTTCAGGGCACTTAACACCATAGAGTCCTTTTCACAGAATTTTACAACATTATAAATAGGAACCTATAAACTCAACAGTTCCCACGTGAGCGGCTGGAAGGGGGGAAAAAAAAAAACAGAACCAGGCTCAGAGGTGGGTGGCCATTTGCTTCGAAAGGCTGGTGTGAGGGGACAGCAGAGAGACAAAAGAAAAGCATAGAGATCCAATGCTGTGTTCCAAATGACATACTTCACTTAACAAATACTGCTCTTACACATCAGGACTCTCTTGATTTTGTTGTACTTGAATTTTGACAAGGTTGTTTCTCACACTGCCGTTCTGCACTGACCAGAATAACCTCAGCATGTGAACACATCACCCACCAAAAGATCATTCATAACATTTGTTAGCGACTAAAGGAATCTGGTCTGATCAAGATTTTGCTCTTGTCGGTTAAAATCACGAAAACACCAAAAAAGACAATTTCATAGGTTTACAGGAAGTGACCAATCAAAATGCTTTATTTGGTACAAACATGCAGAAACAAACAACTTCACCGGCATCCTGTCAGTCTTCTACCATTCATACATTTTAAACTTCAGCTGCTGCTGTAAGGAGCCAAAGCAGAAATCCACTCTGATAGAGAGAGTACAGAATGATATTGTACCATCGCTGTGGAAAATCCTTGTTTCTGATTGGTTGGCAGGTGTCCGCATATTTATACATCAAGACGCCTCTCACGTAGCTCGGTTCTAGAACCGCTATAAATCATTGCACATGCCGATTGAGCTTGTTAGATTATTAAACTAAAAAGCAAATATATCACTCAACCAAAAGGTATTTAGAAAGCCAAACAGAAGTTTTTATTTGTCTTGGTGAGTAGCCACGGTAGGAATATATATTATGAGTCACCTCCTCTGTGCCAACCAATATTTATAGGAAGGTGGTTCTGTTTGCTGGTTCCACTTTGGATTCTTGATGCTCTGCAGTCAGAAGATCCCTTTTTAAATGTGTCACTCACAATCCCTCTGAGTTCGTCTCATTTGCCTCTCTTTCACACTCACTAAAGATAGAAATACATACCGTTACCGTTGTACTGGACTGTTTTGTAACCAGTCCTCTACTGGGCACCCTTCAGTCTGCTGGTGCATCTCTTAGCTAGTAACAGTGACATTACACCATCTGCAGGATGACCTTGATCTCTTGGTTTGCTACCACTTGGAAAAAAATATTTGTCCTATGGGAATTGCAATCTGTTTTTGTTTTTTTAAACAAGCTTCTCTGAAGAATCCTGTGGATTGGGGTGGTAAAAATAGGCACACAGACAAGTTTGTACACATGCTCCACTTGTGTTTTTTTTTGCCTGTGCTGCCTCATTTGAGTGGCAAGCTATAAGATCAGATCTGTTGCAGGTAGCGCTCTTTATGGCGAACCTCAAAATACTTCAACACACTGCTTCTCAAATGCGTTGTTGTCGTGATTAATCCATTTGCATGGCTTGGCTTTTCTAGTGTACTTTACTTTTTTAATTACAATAGCTTAGTTTACTGATTGATGAACCGGTCTGATGCACTTATACAGAAAAATAGATTTTAAAGTCAAACAAGTCACTACAGGTAGAATTGTTAAATAAAAAGTGGCATCCCTACGATCAAACACCAGTCTAACATCAAAATGTGTAATCACTACATTGGTCTACGGCACAAAACATATTAGTTTCACAAAAATGGCTCTAAAATCACGAGATGGCTACGTTTCAATTGGCCCATTCTTTTTTGTCGGCCTCCATTGACGTCATGTCCAACCCGTTCTCATTCCAGGGCGTCCAAAACAAACACGCAAGGTGCCTTTGGTGTGCTGGTTTTGTTATTCTTTTCATTCATTATGGTTGGTTGCGTGTCCATGATATAACTCTGATGTCATTCCAGACTCAGCCAAGACCACCTGCCAGTCTCTCCAGTAGAGTCCACTCAACTGTTCTCTATTGCCTCGTTAGCACTCTGGTATATAACCTGGTCGATCTCCACTTGGTCTCTGCCTTCGTGCCATGTGCCACAGTGTTTGCGTATTGTCGTTGAATTACCCGTTCGATGATAAAGTAATGGGGAGAGGACTTTTGAAGTCACTGATTCTGATGAACTGTAATCTACTGCCTTTCCTCATGCATCTGTTTCATAATGAGTAGTAACCAGAAATAAGGAGCAGTGCTGCCACCTATTATCAGTTCCCGTACGACGTTGCGCCCGTCCTGATAGCGTAGTCATAATTATTTAGATCGACCTTTCAATCAATAAAGTGATCATTTTGTTATGTCATGAAAATCTGATATCATGAAGAGCATTCATACCACCTCCGGACCAATAAATCTCAGCTCTCAAATCCAGGATAATAGAATAGCATTTAAGACTATTACATTATTAGAGACTATTCTACAATTAAAACATAATGAACATTATCAGCAATCCGTCATTTAATGACTTTTTAATAAAAGGCTGTTGTTGTAACGAGTGTATTGCGTGCTCTCAGCCCTCTTTCAATAAGAGGAAATAAGAAAAGTCATTGACATCTGATATTATTTTCTATATTCAGTTTTTTTTTTACCTCAGAAATCCTCCTACAGCTTGATTTCCATTTCTTACACTCTCTCAGGTGCCTGATAACATCTTCTCATGGCTTCATAGTAACTAATAGGAAGTCCATTTAAAGGTAAAGCTTTTAACTCCCCTTTGTATCACTGCACTCTACTTATTGGTTGCCAAAGGAAACCTGCACTCTCCAGTCGGCAGGCTGAAACACGCTGTGTGCCTCAGCGTCACCTCCATTTACCAACCACTTCCTCCAAACTCGCTTTGACCTCGATGAGACCAAAGACACAGAAGAACCATTTGGTACCAAGAGCGATCAGAGCAAAGAGGCACGCCGCTTTGAAATTCACAAATTCAAATTTACATGACGCACCTCTCTCGTATATGGATGTCAGATCAAACACAATACAAAACAATACACTTTTGTCTTCAGTCCTGGACGCGATGACAAAATCTTTCATCCATTGAAGAAATGAATGACTTTGGGAAAATGTCCTTCTACTTACATGGCAAAATTCAAACCGAAAATGTCACATCTTGGACACTACTGGTCCAAGATGTGACAGGACGCAATTGCATTGCTGCAAGCAGCAGCTTTTACCCCAGACAGTGACAGAGTAGCAATCTAGAGGGTAAAATCACAGTGAGATGGCACCGTTGCTGTGAGCTGAGCTGACAGACGTGCACTCGCACACTGGCTACACACTCAGAAACACACACTGGCTACACACTCAGAAACACACACTGGCTACACACTCAGAAACACACACACTGGCTCCGCCGCAAATAATTCATCAGTGCAGTGGTGCATGACGTTTTGTGAACCTTCTTGAATATAAATTTGAACCCAAACTTGAGCAGATTTTCACGAAAGTCGATACTTTTGCTTCTCACAGATGTGTAAAACGGGATCATTTATCTCAGTAGATAAACCACCAAGTACAATATGTTCGTCTCATTTGTCTAATTGTGGTTTTTTTTTTTTTTTTTTATCTATTTTTAGGGCTCATGTGAAGATCCAGTGATGTTTTGAGTTCTATTTATGCAAAAATATGGAAAACTCTGAAGTGCTCACAAACTTTCAAGCAGGCCCTCTTATAGACTTTGATTTCTGATAGGAGCCATTATACCCAAGATGGGGAGCAACAAGTGAACGTGAAGGGGTGGCGCAGAGAAACTACTGGAGCACGATGCTACCGTTAATGTAAAATAATATGCACAATTAATTTAAGCAGAACATACTCTCTCAAATTTTAGCCATCACGTCAGATATTTGTTATTGAAATAAAATGGCAGTGAGGAAAAATGTGTTTTGACAGCTGCACCGTGTTGACACCAGAAGGCGTAGCGTGAAGCGTTCAGGTGCAGTATTGAGTGGAGGTCACCTGACAGCGCTCAGGGCCCAAAACACAACCGCTGCAGTCACATCAATGACAATCAACACCACCTGCATGTCAAGTGTGAGACTAGACAGTTAGCTTAGCTTAGCATCATGACTGAAAACAGGCTTTGTTCGGAAGGTGTAAAAAAACAAAACAAAGCTAAAGTTAACTGTCTTCTGGCTGTCGTTTCATGTTTGACAGCCATGAGAATATTATTCATCTCCTCCTCTAACTGTCCCAAAAATGTCAAATTGCTTGCAGACTTAAAAGTTCCCCTCGGCACCGAATTTTAACATCAACCCGAAGAAATCCTAATTGGAGAGCTGGTTAAACGTCATTCATTCCTTTTCCTGGTTAGTCTGAGGATTCACTGTGAGCTGGATCCGCAGCCCTGGACGTCCTTCAGAGGGTTTTCACCGTCGCCCCGAGCCCTGATAAACACACACAAATCCCTGCAATCATCAGCCAAAAAAAAAACAAAAAAAAAAAAACCCCAGAGCAGCGTAAACACAGATTAACGAGGGCTGATGGATGTGTTGGAACACGCTCCTGTATGTGTCCAGTCCTTCTCTCAGGACCACACTGATCTCCGAAGTGCAGGCTGGTTTTTTTTTTTTTCTGTTGATCTCTGCATCTTTCTACCACTTTAAACACATTTGGTATTTTATTTTTTTTAGCTGCGTAGTTTGTTTTGCTGGAACAAAAACACACGAGTCCAAACTAAAGACCAGCAGGAGAAGAAATATTCAGTTTCCAGCTGGGATTCTGGCTTTTTATTCACACCTCGCGCATTTATCCTTCATATCGGGGCCCACACCTGAATTTAAATCTAATCTTTTTTTTGTTCTTTTTTTTTTTTGTCATTTAGACTTTACTCAGTTATGCTGAAATGATGTAGTAGAGCTACATGAAAAGGCACACTTGAACCTTCCCCCACCGGAGAAAGAGATGATTTCAAACAGCGCTTGTTCCCATAAATAAACAGCACTACTCTTAACAGTTAATGGGAGTGGGTGGGAGCGGTTGGATTAAAGTGCCGATTAAACTAAATTAAAAAAGCAGTCGTCTCAGTCAGGCGGAATAAATCAAACTAACCCAATCACAATGAAGTCGAGGGTGCGGGTGGCCACTTTTTTGTTTAATTCGTTGTACATGCAGTAGTACTTTGCATTGAATAAATATGATTTTTATAAATAGTCTCTTTTTTTTTTTGTGTGTATCATCAGGGAACAATAAAAATATAGCCTGAGATTCATACAGCTTGATTTTCAACAAGGATTGTCATGCCGTGCTTTGGGAAATCAGTGGTACCATAACAAGACATTCATTCAGTGAGTGCACAGCACCTGCTACGTGCTACAACAGTGCATGAATCAATGGATAGCTGCATATCTGCTTCATTTAAAATAATAATAATAACATATATACATATATGGCTGACTAAGGAACATACAGAAGCTGCGACAGATGGTATACAGAAGGCCTGTGAACTACCAGCTGCTGTATTTAAGTGTCACCCTCGCCAGGGTGTTGCTGTCTCTTTCATTTGCATGTCATACCGCTTTACATTTCAACACATAAAGGACAATGACGTTGGCGACATCTACTGGCCATTTTGAAGCGTTGCTTTCATAAACTCAGATTAAAGAGAAAGCATGTTTTGTTTTTTACCGCAAATATATATATTCCCTGATGGACATCATGCAGATAAATGAAGACAATTTAACTAATATAGTTAAATTACACATACGGTCCTAGTTCAGGGCTATTCAAACTCTGGCCCGTGGGCAGGATAAGGCCTGCTTGAAACTTTCTGTGGCCAGCAACAAGATGCCTGTGGCCGTGGAGCTCCTCGTGATCCTCCTACTGGGCACCTTTTGCTGTTGAGTTTGAATAGCCACGGTCTAGTTGATGCATGAATACCTTGGAAAACAAAACAAAGGTTATAGGGTTCGTGTTGCGTCACTGAATCGTAAAAATGTACATACAGCATGTAAATATGTAAATAGAGCCGGACAGACTGAAAACAGAATCAGATGACACCATAAACAAACACGGTGCAGAGACGGGGAGTTGAAACGGTTAGTCCTTAACACAAGCATAACAAATGATTACTCTCTCTGGTGAAAAAAATATATATCATTGACACGACCTTCAGAGAGTGCCAAGTCTGTATGAATAGCTGCGAGGTGGTATTGTTGGAGGTAAATTGTACCTGTATGATTCCTGGATCGCAGCACAATCACTTAAAGCAAAGAGCTATGTGACATTAGAGGGTCATTAGTGAGCCAGAGGTCGGGTAAGGTTACAGTCTGGTCAAAGGTCACGGGGCCTTTTCTGTTCCGTACTACGTGACTTTATGTAATCAAGGAAGTCATTCGAGTCGTAAAGCATTTCCTTGAGCAGGACATTCTAATATTTCTCGATCCCATTTCATTTAATGGGTGCAAAATCTGAAATGACTCAAGAGACCACAATTAAATAAAATTATCATCGCTCATAAATATGACACATCAGTAGGCCGTCCAACACTAACGGTGCATAAAGACACCACGAAGGCACGGTCTGTTTTATTTCCATGTTCGCCGGAGGCCACGTTTCAGTCCCCGTTCTCTGGGTCGGGGTCCGGACCGTTCGATAAGCTGGTAAAGGAGCAGGCTTTGCCCAGCTGGTAGTGATCCCTCGCGGGCTCCCCCATCTGCCCGTCCGGACTTTCCTTCATTTTCCCTCCATTTTGCCGATCAAACTCCGCAGTAATCTCAGCCAGCGTCTTGCCCTTCGTCTCCGGCAAGGTGAGCCCCAAAAACGCCGCAGACACCAAACACACGACCAGGAAAGGCAGGAAGCAGAAGTTCCCCATGCCGTTGACGATGAAGGGGAACAACATCCCCACCAGGAACAGGCTGACCCACATGAACGAGCCGGCGATCATGTACGCCGCCGGCCGAGCCGCCTGGTCAAAGATCTCGGCCGGTAAGATGCCGGTCACCCCCGCGGGGCCCAGGCCGAAGCTGAGGATGTAGGCGAACACGCACGCCATGCTGAGGTACTGCATCCCCGCCACCCCGCGGCTCTGCAGCATCAGAGCCACGGTGATCACCACGGTCCAAAAAGTCATGAGGGCGTACCCTCCGACGAGAAGGTACCTGCGGCCCACGCGTTCGATCAGGATGTTGCTCAGGACAGAAGCGGTGAGCTCGGACGCCCCCGTGCCGACGGTGACGTACTGGATCTTGGCGGGCGAGATCCCCGCTGCGAGAAAGATGTAGGAGGCGTAGAAGTAGATGGAGTCGTTGCCGCAGAGCATCATGGCGCTGCTGGCGGCCATGACGGTTCGGAGTTGGGACCGCAGGCTCCGATCCTTAAACAGGGACCAGGGCGTCTTGGCAGAACCTGCGGATCCAGAATTGGACGCAGCGGACATCTGCTGCTGCTGCTCCTGAAGCATCTCCTCCATCTCCGAGACGGAAACCTCCCTGCCGCGGAGCCTCCGAAGCGCCCGGACGCACGCCTCCCTGTCTCCCTTGTCAATGAGGAGGTACCTGGGGCTTTCGGGGAACCAGGGCAGGGTAGCCAGCTGGATCAACCCCGGCAAAGCATTACTAGCCAGTAAGTGGTGCCAAAGAGGCTCCGTACCCAGCAGCTCGGTGAGCCCCACCACCTGGCCCAAGAAGATCCCGAACGCAGTGAAAACAGCGGAGGAGAAAGCCACGGCGCCCCGCAGGTGTTTGGGAGCGCTTTCCCCGAAGTACATAGGCTGGACGTTCATGCTGACGCCCGAGTTCACCCCCACCAGGAAACGAGCCAGGACGATCATCTCAAACGCTTTGGCCACGCGGCACGTCAGCACCAGCAAGGCGCCGACCAACAGGAAGGAGTTGTTCAGGAGCAGGGACTTCTTCCGACCAAAGCGGACCGCCATGGGCCCTGCCAACAGGGCCCCCAGCCAGCCGCCCAGGGAAAAGGCTGACACGATGAGGGTCCACATGAGGGTCAACTGGGGGGTCTCCAAGCCCGTGCCCCAGCGCTCCACGTAGGTGTCATTGATGAAGCCCTGGATGTAGCTGGTGGGGGCGTTGATGATGGAGATGTTGTAGCCGTACTGGAAGGTGCCTCCGATGGCGGCAGAGAACACAGTCAGGGCGAGGGTCCTGCCGCTGCCTGAGGGTCTGCAGGTTTCACCTCCCTCGTCATCTCCTGAGGGTCTGCAGGTTTCACCTCCCTCATCATCTCCTGAGGGGTTCATCTGAAAGCCGGCTGTACCCGCGGACCAGGAGACGTGCGTGTCCTCCACACTTCATTAAGTTGCCACGCTGTTGATTTAGCATCGTTTAACTTTCTTGGGCAACAACAAGTGGCGTACAAAGATCAACTTTGGTTTTAAATTAACAGAACTGACGTTGTCATTGTGAAGCGGTATGAAAGTGTTCTCCGTTTGACGCCGTTAAAACGTTATAATAAGTATTATTACCTGAGTACAACCTGTCAGGCAACTTCCTGCCAGTCGCCCGCGTGAGTTTTTCTGCATTCAACCTCGTTGGAAATGTTTAAACGATAATATTGCATAAAATATTTCCGTAAATGTTACAAATATTGATATTAGGCTTCTGAACAAAGACACACTGGGACGCAGAACTCGTCTTATCACGAAATATTCCCCTGACAGTCTTTGCTGAGGGAATAAACCCCTCGTCCGTCTGTCGCCTGTCTCTGCGCCCTGCTGCGTTGATTGGTTGACGTGAAGTTCAAACGGTGCGTCATCTCCCTGCGACTATTACTACATCTAAGCAGGTGCAAAGCAAACATGTAAGTGCCCGCCAACTCTGTATTTCGCTGTTTCTTACTCGTGGTCTGAAGTGTGGTCGATAAATAGAAATGAAACCCGGCCGAGTCGCAGGCAGCGCTGCGTTTTGGCTTCAGACGCGCATGTGAATATGAGAACAACGCGGTGTTAGCTCATGTTAGCTCATGCTAACGTGTTGAAGTGTTCGTCGAGCCGCTCAGGGTTTTTATCAATGACGTAACTCCGGAGGAGTCGCTTTAATATGACAACCTATCGCTGCAGAGTTGATTAAAGTCTTCTTTTTTTTTTTTCCGTAATGAGTTTGCAGCATAATTAGGACCTTCATCACAACAGCGACCTTTAACGAGAGTTTACGTTTACCGCGTTTACGACTAGGGGTGTCCAAGCTGCGGCCCGCGGTCCAGATACGGCCCGCTTAAAATGTGTCTGCGGTCCTCAAAAAGATGCACGTCTAGATACTGTTTTATTGTTTCCAAAACAAATATAACAAACACGGACGTGGACCTGTTATAATTAATTTACTAATATATCTACAACATGGCTGTTGTCGTCATTAACTGACTGTCGAGGCAACGATTCATTGAGATAAGTTTATATTCCACCTTGTGTACTTGTGATTTTAAGTCATACCACTTATTTTATTTTTTTTACATCAGATCTTTTATTTGCTTTTGTTCAAATGTTCTCGATGAATAAATGTAATTCCTGCTCATCAAAAGACAGTTGTTGTTGTTGTTGTTTTTTAAAGTACATGTCTTAGTGTTCATGAAGTCAGTCCACAGCTTCTGTTTGAGCTCATGGTTGCGAACAATGACGAGGTTGGTAGCAGAATTGCATTTATTTAAATCCCAGACGGCAGCTGGGAAGGTTTAAATTGTGTAAACTGTACTTGTTCCTCCTGCGTTCACGATATCGAGTGTCTTAAATCCTCCTGACTCTTGTTTATTTCCTGCTCGTCCCAACAGGGCGCCTTCCCCGACAAAGAGGAAGGAGGACGACAAGAGTAAACCGCGCAGCAAGGACAAGTTGGGAGCCACGAAGGAGGGAGCGGACAAAGACCGGAGCCGAGAGAAGAACCGCACCCGTCGCAGTGCTTCCAGTGGCAGCAGCAGGTCAGAGCTGCTCCGACAGGGAGGGAGGAGGAGGAGGGAGGAGGGAGGCGGATGTTTTCTAACAGATTGTACTTTGTGTCTCACTCGTGGTGCCGGAAATCTTAACCCCGATATTCGCGTCGGTTTCTTCGGCTCAGTTTGTGAATTGTGTTCCGTCCAGCCCGGCCGCGTTGAAAACCCGATCTCTCTCGTTCAGCTCCAGCAGCAGCAGCTCGGGTTCCAGCTCCGGCTCCTCCAGCGGCTCCAGCTCCTCCGCCTCCAGCCACTCGGGCTCCTCCAGCTCCCGCTCCTCGTCCTCCTCGTCCTCCTCGCCGAGCCCCAGCCGCCAGCGCCACAACAACCGACGCCGCTCGCGCTCCAAGTACGGACCCGGTGACAATAAAGGGTTTCAAAACATAAACGTGGTAATAAATCGGGCAACGTCTCCTCCTCTGTGACTTGACGTTCAACTCTCCTCACGCCTGGCTCTGCTGATTTAATGTCGTCGCAAGAGGAACGCAAAACCTTTGTGGTTCTGGATGAGAGCGTGTCGGTGATTATGAATTTTTAAATAAAAGATGAATGTCTCGGCAGTTCAAAATCGGCAAAGAAGGACGAGAGAGATCGCCGACGCAGGAGCCCCACACCCAAACCTACCAAGGTGTACCTGGGCCGGCTGACCCGCAACGTCGTCAAGGTAAATGTTTAACCATTAAAAAAAAAAACACGAAGTTAATACTCTGTTACTTCAGTGCGTCACACTGCGTTTCTGTTTGGATTTAGTTTGAATATAAGAATATACGGGGTTTTTGGAACCTTTCTGGTAATTATTGTCTCGGCAGCCTGAAAGGACTCTCGGCGGGTTTTTTTGAACTAATCCTGTGTGATTAAGTCGTAGTAGTAAACATACTAACCCAGATTGTGCTCATTTTAATACGGAGCTTACAGTAACCTGAATGCAATACTTGCAGGATGTGTGCAACTGAGTCACTGTGAAATTAACGCAACACGTCCGCAAAGTGCAAAATACACACGACCGGTACGAGCGATGTCGGAGCCACAAAACCAAATACTCTTTCATTTATAAAGCACCAAATCACAACACAAGTTATTTCAGGGCACTTAACGTGGTAAAGTCCTTTTTATAGAAAGAAAACAATTGAACAATTCCCAAAACTCCCTTTTAACAGGAAGTGACCTCTGATAGAACTTAGAGGTCATCTGCCTCCACTGGTTTTTCAAATTCACTTGAACAAGTGTTTTTCTTTTCTCTAACTTGCTCATGCAGCTCCTGACACTGAATGAAAATACAGCAGAAGCATTTAGAAACGAGTTCACAAAAGGCATGAATCCAGGTTTTTACAATAGGATTAGTTGTCCCATCCTACTTGACAACTCCATTAAATGGCTGCTTGTGAAACCTCCCTGTCGAGGAGGTGCCGATGCAGATCTCTGTTTTCTGACAGTAGTTCCACGCAGGTAAAACACGGCGATAGAAATGTTTTCCACCTTCCAGAGACGAATGTAGCAGTTTGTTGGATGTCCGCATGTCGAGGCGAATATCAAAGTCTTCTCTGTTTTCGCCCTCGAAGGAGCACATCCAGGAGATCTTCTCCACCTACGGCAAAATCAAGATGATCGACATGCCGATCAACCGCGTCCACCCTCACCTGTTCAACGGCTACGCATACGTGGACTTTGAGACCTCCGAGGAGGCTGAGAAGGCCCTGAAGCACATGGACGGAGGTAAGAGGAGGTTGGAGGAGGTAGGAGGAGGATGGAGGAGGTATGAGAAGGTAGGAGGAGGGTGGAGAAGGTAGGAGGGTGGAGGAGGTAGAAGGTTGGAGGAGGTAGGAGAAAGTAGGAGGTGGTTGGAGGAGAGTGGAGGAGGTAGGAGGATGGTGGAGGAGGTAGGAGGAGAGTGGAGGAGGTTGGAGGATGGTGGAGGAGGTAGGAGAAGGTAGGAGGAGGTTGGAGAAGGTAGGAGGAGGTTGGAGAAGGTAGGAGGAGAGTGGAGGAGGTTGGAGGAGAGTGGAGGAGGTAGGAGGAGGCTGGAGGTGGAGGAGGTAGGAGGAGGGTGGAGGAGGTTGTAGGAGGTAGGAGCTGGAGGAGCATGAACGTGACCAGCTGTCGTGAAGAGACCATATAAGGACGGAGTGAATCTGAGCGACGCTCCTTCTGATGTGTTTCAGGTCAGATCGACGGGCAGGAGATCACCGTCACCGCCGTGTTGGCTCCCACCGTGCGTCCGCCTCCCCGCAGGATGTCTCCTCCCCGCAGGATGCCTCCTCCACCCCCCATGTGGCGGCGCAGTCCGCCTCGGATGAGGAGAAGGTAATCGGCACGGGAGGAGAGTTCACGCTGGGGACGGTGGAGCAGAGGTTCATTTGGGAAACTGGCTTTTATTGACATTTATATTCTGTGACGTTAAATCTTCTCTTCTTCTTTGTCTTTTGTCCGTCTGTCCTTCTTTTGCTCGTTTTTCTCGCTCCGTCTCTCTTTCTGTCTCCTCAGGTCTCGGTCTCCGCGGCGACGCTCCCCGGTACGCCGCCGGTCTCGATCGCCCGGCCGCCGCCGTCACCGGTCGCGCTCCAGTTCCAACTCCTCCCGTTAGTGATTGGGATCCTCCTCTTCCTCCTCTTCTTCCTCCTCCTCCTCCTCCTCTTCCTCCTCCTCTTAGTCTGCTCTTCTGTTTTGTCCTTTCGATCAGTGCGACCAAACAAACAGGAAAACCCTTTACACATCAATGCTGTTATCGCGTCAAACTGATTTGTATCTGCTTGTAAGGACTCAAGCTTTTTTTTTTTTTACACGTCTACAAAACGACGGGAGGCAAACAGTGGCCCGCGGGCCAAATCCAGCTCGCCCACAACAATATGCGGTCCGTGTTGAAAAGACTCAACATGAAACCTAACAGGAGCTTTTTCTTATAAATAGTGAACGATCCAACACGGTGACATCATGAGTTGTGATTGGTCCACTCTCATGTTTACATCCAGGCCGACATATCTCACTCGAAGTCACGTAATAAAAACCCACAGACGTCTGACAGCATCTTATGGTGCTACTGAATCAGTGCCGTTTGTCCGTCTCACGACTTTCCTCTTCTACACATTTGATCCGCCGATTTGGAGGACGTTGAACTGAGTAACAGAAACGCTGTACGAGACAACAGGCCGGCAGCTCAGCTCAGCTCAGCTCAGCTCAGCTCAGCGCTGCTGCTGCTGCTGCTGCTGCTGCTGTTTGCGTTTCGTGGAGGCCGTCGGAGGCCGCCGCTGCTCTTTTGTTATTTTCTGCAGCCTCCTCGCGTTTGACGTCATTTCCGACATTCCTTCAAATGATGACTGAACGAGCACGTTTTGAGCGTTAATATCGATAATGTCTGCTTTCATAGAAAATCTGGAAACTAGTCCCGATGTAACACAGTCAGTACAAAAAGGTCACCGGGTCACTGCCGGAGCGTTGTTTTTAAGGGCCGTCTGTTTCTCACGTGTGATCCTCTGATCCAGATGTTCGTAGTTTAGATCGTTGGCGTACTATTTTTGGTTTATTTTGTATGGTTTGAAAAATGCGCTGTTCCTCATGAGGTTATGATAATAAAGTTACAGTTTTAAATGGTCTTTTTTTTTTTTATCTATCTAATTTCAACATCATTTTTACATTTTAAAGCATTTTTATTTTTATTTTTCTTAATCTTTTAAAGGAGGAACATGAAGTCACAGAAACCTGATGAAAGTCTTTCTCCGGAATGAGCGACGTATGTTTTCATACTTCTGTTTACGCTCGCAGCTCGACCGCTCATCTTGTTTAGGACGGCGCTTCTTCTCCTTCCTGCACAAAGCGAGCGCAGCTTTGAATTCTCATCTTCTAGAAACGGCGACTAAACTGAGCGCCACGCGGAAAAGAATCGTGTTAAAAGCACAGACTGCAGTAAAACCTTTTTTTTTTTTTAAATTTAGCCGTATACACAATTTAATGACGGCTTTAAAAGCCCCGGTTGTGTTCCTGTGTTTGTGCGTTGGCTTTGCAGGGCAGCGCCGTCCCACGGCGAACGGGCCGAGCCTCGGACCGCTCGTCTCCAGCTGCTGTTCGACGGCACAAAGAGAAACTCAACGCGCATCTGTTTAAAATACAAGTAAGTTTTGTACATATTTGGCCTCAAGACAAGGTTGATTTCTGCTTGTGGTTTGTCAAATAATGTTCACGCAGCACGACCTGCCAAACCACAATTAATTTGAATGAACTATATATATATATATATATATATATATATATATAATGTGTGAACAGGGGTCGACCGATTATACACATCTTAATAATAGGTTGATAAGCGGTTACCACCACTTACAGACGGGCTTTAAATGTTGAAGTTGTTATTTGTGTCGTATCTGCTGAACGCCAGCTTCGCTTACGAAAGGCAAAGATTTGCAATTTCAAAGATTTTTGAGAGCAGCAGGTTTTCTTCCGACTCGTCGTCTCATCCTGATCTCGGGTTGAACTCCTTCATACTGATGTAACGCCTGGAGGTGGAGGAGAAACGCTGCTGCAGTGAAAGTAACGCAAGGGTTTAAATATTAAAATATTTATTGACTCGCCAAAACAAAAGTCGACATCACGTATATTAGGATTTTATTTACACAGTTTGGCCTGTCGCCGCCTCGTTCGCAACACGACGTTCAGAGTTCAGGTCCGAACCTCCGCCGTGGGGTCCAGATCAAGGTTTGGTGTCTCCGTCTGCTGGGCCGGGAGGAGGATCCATCAGGTCTTTGAATCCCAGTTTCTCCAGCGGCTCTTTGGTCATCAGCTGACTGGAAAACACAAAATAACATTTACACACAAGTCTTTCATTTATCTAAATAAAAGCAGCTTTCTTTTTTTGTCTTTTCCTTTTCTTTTTTAACTCACTTGTCCATCCGGCATTCCAGGTAGTCTTTGGACTGCAGTCGGCACCTGGAGCTGTCGAAGCTGTTGTCTCGCAGACATTTCATGAACTTCTCCTTGAAGGCTTTACACTCTCCTGAAACAACAGTCAGACCGGATGTGGAAGTAAGAAGGAAGTAAGGCGGAAGTAAGACTCATGCAGCAGATGTTGTCAGTCGGTGGGAGTTATCTACTCTCTTCAGACAACCGAGGTTACTACGTCACCACGCGACGTTATTGCTCAACACACAGCTGATCGTGGTGTCGTCATCAGTCGGTGGTTGCCTTGGATACGTTCTTCCGGTTGCTCGTGGCCACGCGGGACTAAACACCGTTTCTGAACTCACCGAAATGATCCAGAGGGAAAGAGCCTTTATCCGGGGCGCGAGGTTTAAAACTCTTCGTGCCGAAATTCATCGCAGTAGACATGTTTGATCCGCGTTTGAAGAGCCTGCTTTAGAAAGCAATTTTTTTTTTTTTTTTTTTACGACAACCAAATGTGACGTTTTGCTGTCGGAGCGGACAGACACGAGTAGTCGAGTGTTTTGCATCGAGCAGACTCTGTTGAGTCCAAATAATCGAACAAAGAAATTAAAGAACAGTTGGCAAGTTTCACTCCAGTTGTTAACTAATAACTTTATAAAGCTGTGAACTGACCAAAATCCAAAGAAAGGAAATATTTTAGTCCCATAACATTAACATACAACCTGCTGAAGACACACAGGATGAGACAACATGCTTGATAACAGAGGACATAAAGACATTTTATCAGTGAGGCTAGATGGACCCGATATAACTAAAATGAACGCACCTTAGTTATTGATAACCTATTAATTAAACTCAAGAATTGATCCTTTATATATATATATATATATACTGCTGACTTTATAAACGTGGACACAATTTAACGATCTTTTTTTTTAATTTTTTTATTGCTTCCAAAGGAGTTGTTTTTTTAAAAGATGACCACAAAGTTGTATGTGTTGGAAACTACAAAATAATCCCATAATATAAAAATAGGCTCCAACAATAAATACCCTATTTTAACCGGGTAAAATTGTTTCATTTTTATCCACATTTAAATCAAACAGGTGTCTGGGAATTGACCCTTCTTTTGCATTAGACAGCTGTATTATTGATTTATACTGTTACATGTTTGTAAATCACTGTAATTGCACTTTTATCTAACAAAAGTTGTATCGCAGATCTCAGACATATCCAGATTAGACATCACGGCTGATGAACATTTTATAAAATAAAATTGTCGTGACTTTTCTATTACCTTTTAGATATGTACACCAGAAATTTAATTCAGTACTATTAACGATAATAGGAGTTATTTGCCTTTCAGATTTAGACTTTATGTAAAAAATATATATATATATTTGTATAAAATACAAAATGTCATGGTGCGTTCATAAGCAACTCGGAAGTGGGAAAGTTCCCACCTCCGAGTAGGAAAAAAAAAAAATCACCTGAACGCCTGAACTGGGACTTTGACGTGAGGAATGTCGGAGTTTTTATTTATTTATTTTTATTTTTTATTTTTATTTTTTGGAGGATTTTGAGAGCTCCGAGAATCCGGTGTGACGTCACTCAGCATGGCAACGTTTGGGGTGAAAAAAATAAGTCACTTCATGGTTAATTGAGGTCCTACTGGTTAGAGCAGCGGGTTGTGCTGTTAAACAATACTAATTATTATGTTGACAGACAACAACAAATGGTAACAGCCCTCCCGCAGTGCCGTTAGTTTGCTGCCTGTTTTAAACGTTATCTGCTAAAAAAAAAAAAAAAAAAAAACATGTAGAAAATGTAACGTAAAACAATAATAATGACTCTATTTTGTCCCAGTGATGATCTACATGTCTTATTCAGACAGAAGTCGGACGTCACCAATTAGTCCATCAAATAAACAAAAGCAAAGACAATTTTTAGAAGAAAAAGAGGAGGAATTTCTGAAGTGTAGAATTTTTCTTTCTTTTTTCTTTACTGTCCCATTAATCAACTCCCAGTGCGTCACGACAGGTCGTGAATCACGTGACTACCCCATTACCTCCACGTAGACCAGGTCCCACTGTAAAATGCTGCTTTGGCACATTGGAGCGTTTTGGTCACTTTATTTGGAACATTTTGCTTCTCATGCTTCTTATTTTCTCAATATAATCTGAATTTTAAATGCAGAACTTGTACTCGCAGTGGAGTCTTTAAAAAAAAAAAAAAAGACTTGTTATGAGCAGCTTTTCATGTAGGGATCTGAATATCTTTTCCATCACTGTTTTTTGTTGTTGTTGTTTTTTTTGAGGTGGGGATTTGGCACTTCACGTGTTCCGCCGCTGGATGTCTCACTTTTCTCAGATATGAGGCAGGAACCGAGAGGAGCGAAGACACGGGCAGGGTGGAGGAGGAGGAGGTGATGGGAACATTTAGGCTTGATTATTATGCAGTCAGCGAGACTTGGTAATAGGGCTATCAGAGAGAGAGAGGAGGAAGAAGAAGAAGAGGAGGAAGAGGAGGAAGAGGAGGAGGAGGAGGATTCTCGGCTCGGATCGTTCAGTCTCGTCTTGTCCTTCTCTCTCTCCGGTCCGGCTCAGATTGGAGGTGACAGGTGATCCTCTCTGTCTCCGTCTCTGTCTGTGTGTCTGTCTGTCGGGACTCCAGCGGCGGATGTTCTTGGGCAGGCTGCTTCCCACCGCGGTGAGGCTGGACGGATAAAGTCACCATGGCGCTGGAACCGGAGGGGAACAAGCCGCTGTTGCAAGACGTGGTGGCGAGACCGGGCAACGAAACGTGCGCGGACTGCGGCAATCCAGGTAAGGACGCCCTCCTTCATCCCCTTCCCTTCCTTCCTCCCGAAACACCCCCCCCCCCCACTCCGGTTCCCCCCCGGGTGCCCGATGGAGCCGGTCCATGCAGCTGCAGCTCATGCATGAAGGCTGCTGTGCACGAGGTGACAGAATGAGCCGCTTCAGAACCCAACAAGTCTAAAAAAAAAAAAAAACCAGGTCCATATGTGAGGACAAAGGCCTGACTACCTGGAAACACTCTCTCTCTTTTTTTTTTTTTTTAATCCTTAAGGCCTAATATGGACTCTGGACTTCTGAGTCTGAGCTATAAAGCCATAAAACACACCTGAGAGGCTGTCACTGTGTGTGTGTGTGTGTGTGTGTGTGTGTGTGTGTGTGTGTGTGTGTGTGTGTGTGTGTGTGTGTGTGTGTGTGTGTGTGTGTGTGTTGTGAATGCCAGATATCCCTTCCACATTATTGTTCCTGACTTTGTGTGTGTGTGTGGTCTGCTGTTATTATGTTCTACACAGTCAGCAACCTCCATCCAGCTTCCTCAGTTATTACTGGTGTCTGTGGTTTTTTTTTTTTTTTTTTCTCTATATGTTTGTTTTTCATCAACAGTAAGTGTGTACACCTCCATATGGCGCGCGGTTGCTCGTTCACCTGGCCGGCTAAATCATTTCAGAGCGTCCTCTTTCCTTTCTCCATCTCTCCATTCCCCCCCCCCTTTTTTTTTTTTTTTTTCTCCTCGCTGAAATAAATGGCAGCAAACCAGTGAGCGGCCACTGAGGCTCCAGGACGGGCCGCACGCCCAGCGCTTGGAGCCGAGCCCGCCCAGGATGCCTGTTCCTTGGCCCTGGTTACGGCTCCTCTGAGGACTGGCTGTAGCAGAGCTGTCTTTTCAGAGCCAGCGGCACTCTTGCAAAATTAGATAGCTTTGTCTGAGCGGTGGACACTCGAAGGAAGAGGGGGAATTCATTTTTACGAGAAATAAGCAGGAGAACCGCTTCTCGTGGTGGTTGTTGCTGTATGTGGGTTATGACTATAGTGGTTTTAAAGTGTCTGAAATTTTGATGTTGCTTTTTGCTTCTCTGTATCCCAGACTTACATAACACAGCTCAGTCTATAGCCGGTCCCATTAAACCTCTTCAACAAGTCCTCTTACCGGTAAACAGCCATATAGTCGTGTGCTGGTTGTTTTCTGATGCAGTGCCATCGGTGAAGGTTTAAGAACCAAAACCCACCTGGTGAGATTTGTGAAAATGTGATGGTTTGGGTGAAAATGGTCACTTGAACTGCATTGTGCCTTAAAGTCACTGCTTCTTTAAAAGTTAGTCAACTTTAGTTGCCGTGGCAACAGTAAATGTGGTTTTAAAGAACGTTGTCGGAAACTGGAAGTAAACAACGATCTCCTGCACTGCTGTCATATCGAATGATCCAACCAACCTGCCTCCTCCCAGCAAAGACAAACTCACATTCTACAGATGTCATCTGAACTGAGTTACTTCTGCGACACAATAAATTGTCTTTAATTTATAAAACCACTGGAGGACGTTTAACTTTAAAACCGTGGGTTGTAGGAAGATGCTTGTACAAAAGACCGAGATAGAACTCCCTTAGTTTGAAATGCTCTGCGACACCGTTTGTATTCTGGCTTTTGGTCATCTATCCAGCATCTCCAGTACGTCTACGGTACCTTTGGCCCCAACGGTTCCATCGTGTTTTCAGAAATGTGGCATTAACCTGGTACCAAAGTATCAGTTCTCGTGACATCCCAAAGATGGATGGCTAAGAAATTTGCATTGATGCATCTATCGATGATCTATACCCACTCTATCCTGTACATGGTCACAGGAAGCTGGAGGCTGTCCCAGCTGGCTTTGGGCGAAGACGGGGTACACCGTGGACCGGTAGCCGGTCCATCACAGGGTCAACACAGAGCTACAACCATTCACGCCTTCGACCAATTTAGAAATCTCCAATTAACCTGGAAAGAATTGCTTCGGACTGTGCAATGAACCCGGGGGAAATCCACACAGCGGCAGGGGGAACCTGCAAACTTCACACAGAAAGGTCCTGGCTGAAATTTGAAACCAGAACCTTCCTGCTGTGAGGCCTCAGCACTACTTCTCTCTTCTGGGACACTTTCATGGCATTGTACCTGGTTGAAAACACCAAAATTGCCATAAGTAGTTGTAAATTGAGGGGGGGAAAAAGAGCACCTAGAAACTGAAACTGAAATGGTAGCGAATGTCAGATTGGTTCTGAAAGGCGGGAGGGTCACGAGGCCGTTGAACTATTTAACAAGCAGCTTTGATAAAGTTTACTGTCGTCCTCAAAATGATAAACATGGCAAGATTTATACATAGTAAACATCAGCATTGTCACTGTGAGCTTGCTGTGTACGTGTTTGCAAATGATCTTTAATCTGTGTCTGAGAACAGCCTCGCAGGGCTGCTGGAACAGCAATAAACTCCCTGTCTTTGTTTGGGGGGATTGGCACAATGACTGATACCGATATAGCCTTATTTGACTCTTGGGATATTTTTTGATGCCATTTCCCTGCACCGTTCTGCAACAACCCCACTGTGCCTCGGGGAAACATTGGCTCACAATGTTCGCAGGTTGACACTGTTTGTCGGTTTTCCCTGGCAAGTGCACCGCTCTCACTTTTGCAGTGATTACACAATCAAATTTAGCCTGTGTGAAGCGAAGTCGGGACAGACTCTCTGTGAAAAGTGCATCTGGGATGTAGTGTGACAGTTCTGGTGGCGGTGCCGGGGAGGCTCGTGTGCTCTCGTATTTCTCGAACAAGCGTTGAGATTCTGTTTAGCGGGACACCTCAAACACAGCTGGTGGCGAAGCTGGATAGTAGTCAACAGCTCTTTCTTCCATATTTGCATTCCTTAACACCTGGTTCATTTCATGACATCTCAGGAGTGCTCAGATGAAAACCCATCCGTCAAACAAACCATCACCCCCCCTCCCTCCTCCCTTATTACTGGGATTCAGGAATTCCCAGTCTCATAATTCAGAACTCATAATGGTCAAGTTATGAATTATTGATGCAGGTTCGGTGGCTCGGTCCCAGGATGGGTAGAGGATCTTATCTTAGTGGCCTTTTCAGATAAACATCACAGTTTTATTATAGCTAAAACCACCACAAATCATTTCAGCAGACCAAAGAACTCAGACAGCATTTATTGTACTGGGTGTGAACTACAGCTACTTCGGGTGGACATGAGGAGGTAGTAACAGGTACTAGAGGTACTAGAGGATTGTAGATACAGTCGTATTTAAAAGTAGGTTAAAATTGGAAATGGTTGACATATTTGAACAAGCAAACATACATTTGATATCTTTTGAAAGAGCGCATACAGATAAAAATGGTATTCTCAAATAAGTGACACATCAAGCTGACATTTTAAAGTCATTTTTATCATTTAGATACATTTTTAGACATGGAAAAGGTAAGCAGGCTATCCTGCTTCGTTTATAACACCATGAAATCCCATCAAATTAGAATCAGAGGTTCCAGACTGTAGAACTTCTTTTAGTAGTGACAGATGAAACCTGTCTCTTTGAAACCTCTGACATCGAGGGTCTGGTGTTCTTTTCGCTATTTGTCATTGTGTGTTATCCTCACGACAAAATCTAAAGAGCTCCCTAAGGCCATCAGAGAAAAAAAAAAAGGATGTGAATCCCTACGTGTCTGGCAAGCAATTCAAAAAGATCTCCAAATTATTTGAAATAGATCCTTCTACGATGAGGAAAATCATCTACAAGTGGTGTGGCTTTCAGACAATTTGTCCCAGACTGATCGCCCCAGAAAATTCAGCCCAAGAGATTTTGATGCAAAAAGAAGTCTCAGTAAAAGACAGGATCTGCAGGTACAATAAGTCCTACAGCTGTTGGTGTCAAAGTCCACGTGTCTACAATCAGAAAGAGATTCCACTGATCTGACCTGCATGGAAAATGTGCCAAGAAAAAGCCTTTGCTTTCAAAAAAGGAGCTATAAAGCAAAAATACAGTTTGTCAGTTTGACCAGATCAGACAGATCAAAGATGTTCAGCCACAGAAACAGTTGACATGTTTGGGGGCAGAACAAATTTTTATGCTTAGTCATTCCTACTCTGCCCTTCCTTACCTTTGCGTGCCCCCAAAGAGTCCATCAAAGAGGATCACATTTTTGTACTTTTTCAGGGTAATACCTGATTCTCCTCGAATCAGAATACAGTGAACCCTCGCTATAACGCGGTTCACCTTTCACGGTCTCGCTGCTTCACGGATTTGCATCTTGCATTGAAATCACATTACGACTATATGTAACGTAGATATATTTAATGTCCAGTTCTATCTATTTCAATTGTAAAATAAAGGTTACTACTTCATGGATTTCGCCTATCACGGTTTCTATTTGGAACGTAACCCCCGCGAAAAACGAGGGTTCACTGTACTTCGAAATCACCCCTTAGAAAACCTGGTAGTTCCCAATGTCACAGTTTATACACTTCTTCTAGATGAGTAATTGCAGCTAATGACTGTTACTTCTGTTTAAAATGTGATCGCGTGAATCATCAAATTCATTTGTTGAAGTGGCCCTGTGCAAATGATTGCTAAATATAAATATATAACAACCCAGACTGAAACCGAAAGAAGCTGCAAAAGCTGAGTGTTATGTGGGTGTGGGGGAAATTTCAACAATGTCACACGTATAGACATTTCCAGTTTCAATCTTCACTTTTTTCTCTTTTCTTTCTTTCTTTTTTTTAATTAAAATATATATTTCGATGACACCATCTAAAAAAATAAAAATTACATTCTGGTCAAGCTGCTCACAACTTTTTAGATACGGCTTTGTCTCACTTTGTGTCACAAGCAATAAGCTTAGTACCTTACTGTACTGTACTGTAGTCTAGTCTCCATTAAAAACACATCAAACTAGAGACACTAAGGCATTTCATTCTAAGATGCTGTTTTCCTGTAAAACAACTCACGTCCCCACTAGTAGGTAGTTTTAACTGTAGACTATGTAAAAATGGACATGGTCCGAAAAATGCTTGCGACTTTATGTGCAATACCAGTGATGGCCACTAGGGACTGGCTCCAAAAAAACCTCGGGCTCTGAGAGATTTCCATTCAAAAAGAGTCCACATCTCTCATGAAATGCATAATTAATAGATTTTAGGCCTCAAAGTGAGGTCTGTTTGCGGGTGCGCCTGGTTTGATCGACATGCTTTTGGATTGTCCTGCAATCAATACAGCTGAATTCCCAATGTATTAGTTGTTTTCATTTACTGCAGAGCTTTACAGGTATGAAATAGTAATTTGATTCCAGTTCATAAACGGAGTGTAAGGGTTGATTGCATTTTGTTTGTGATTGTCCAGGTACTTCAGTCCTGACCAGGCACACAGCGCGTTCCCATCCCCAATAACTTCCTGAATAACAGGCACACGGAGAGGGTTGGTAAAAACGTAATATCATTTTTTTGATGGTCCACTGGCCCACCAATGCTTCAGCCCCCCGGGACTTTTCCTGGCCGGCACACCACTACTGGCAGGTAGTCTGAAGGTCATGTTGGAAAAGCTTGGGAGAGAGTAACACAGTTTAGTCCAGAATGGGTGAAGATTTAGTTCTCCTTAGTAATTAAATGTGTTAATAAAAAAAAAAGATACTGTCATCATTCACTGGACTAACAAGGTGACATGTAGACATCAATGTAATCAGATGTAACGGCGATGAAGTGTTTGGCTCCCAAGTCAAAACCTCTGCTCAACTTAACCAATTTTGCTTGTAAGCTGAAGACCTCCGATTGCGGCTGCTGCGTTACATCACATGACAACCAGTCTGTTGTATTTGCACCTGCGGGCTTACGGAGTAAAAAAACAAAAAAACAAAACACGTATCACATCATCAGCAGTGACCTGGCTGTCCTCCCTCACCCCGGTCTTATCTCCCCATCACAGATACAACATCCATTAACCAGACAGAAAGCCTGCTGGAATTGGTACAAAAACACACAAAGTAGGAACACTGCTTGTGCATTTTTTATGCTTAGTCATTCCTACTCTGCCCTTCCTTACCTTTGCGTGCCCCCCCACTCCCACTCCCACTCCCACTCCCACTCCCACCCCTCACCCCTCACCCCTCCCCACCCCCTCCTCCCCTCCCCCTCCTATCTTCTTCTCTCCCTGCTGGTGTGCTCTGATGAGACTGCCGAGAGGCTGAGCTGGGAGCTTATACGACAGGGTTTCTCTGTAGCTCAGCAGCGTTGTGCCTCTGCCCTTTGCTAAGGACACACAAACGAGCTACCCCCCCCACCCCTCCAGCCCAGAGAGAAGCCTCAGCAGTCCTCTGAGATGCGAGGAAGGCGTTTGTTGAACAGCAAAAAACGGCAGGAACTCTGATGCGATAGGAGGTTTAGGCTCCTACGGCAGTCCGCTCGTGGTTTTTCTGCTTTTAATGTTTACCCGGGGAAAGTTGGAGAAAACGAACTTTTTGCGTTGCCTTTGGCAACTCAGTGTCTTGATTAAAAACTTGTGACAATAAGTGCGACATAACCGCAGTCAACTAAAGCACTGTGTTTGCTGTGCAAATTGAGGCTTCTTATCTCGAGTGCTAACTTAACACAGATATCTTTTCTTGTTTTATTTGCTTGACTGGAAATGTTATCCTCAACATACATTTGTAGACATCGACTACCCTGGAATACCACACCTTCAGACTTAACCCGAGAATAATCAGAAATTCACCCTATATTTCATGTACAATATCACTAGGATGAGACATGAGAGGAGAAACGGGGGAATGAGGAAGGACTTTTTCTCCACCGGCAAACAACGGGTTTGTTTGAATTGGAATTGATTTTCATCTTTCTTTGAGCGCTTTCCCATCATACAAGGGAACACAGCGTCCTAAAGAAATCCTTCTGCATTTCTCAGTTAACATCAGGAGGTTGCCTTCAAAGTGGAGACAAAGTAGAAAATACAACTGGCAGACTCGGAGACTTTTAATGATGCAAGATGTTTTTACACTGATATCTTTCCTGCGTGACAAACCGGCGGCGTACCATCTGTTTCAGCCATGCCTTGCTTTATTCCTGCGCATATGTATTCAGGACAAATTACAGCCTGTTACTGTCACCCGGCAGGCAACTCTACCGGAGTCATTCAGAGTTGTAGTATGGCGGCATAGCGGAGCAAATCCTTGATACACAATGAGGTGCAATTTCAATTCGGTCCTAAATTGGATGGGAAAGCCGGTGCAGGGAGGTGAGCACGGGTGCCATATGGCTCAGACTTCCAGCTGCTTAGAACCCAAGAAGCTGTATTTTAATGAGCTAAAAGTAAAAGGCCAGTATGACAAATCAAGAAGTTACAGAAGCGTTTACTTAAGTCCACCATAGCCATGAATACTTACCCTACAGTGATAAAAGTAGGTAAATGTGATTATTTATTAATATGTTCTTGAACGTTAGATCTCTTCCGGAAGCGGCGCACTCGGTTTTAGCTGTCAGGCGGCATGAAATGGAGAAGCTTTTAAAGTTCACGTAAATGTCATGAATTGAGTGACCTTTTGTTTCTTAAGGTGAACCTTTTGGTGATGAAGTGGGATTCCTTTGATCATAAAAACAGTGCTAACTGTGCTTAATTTTTAAGACAGTTCCAAGACTTCAGCCAGTGATCGTAAAACACCAGGCCTACATAACAGGTCAAAAACTATTTTTTTAATAATAATAATAATAACTTTATTTATATAGCACCTTTAAAAACAGAGTTTACAAAGTGCTCTGCAGAGAAGCAAAGCATAGTCAAACATAACGTCAATACCGGTAAACATTTAAGAAAACAGGAGGCAAAAAAGACCAAACCATAAAGGTAATGAATACGATAAAACCAAACAAATAACCAAAATGAGCAAATGGAATAGAAAACAAACAAATAAATAAATAAATAAAATAAACAAACAAAAACAGGGGAACAAAAGAACTGCATAAAAGGACAACATCACTCAAAAGCAATTCTATAAAAATGGGTTTTAAGAAGTGATTTAAAAGAAGTTGCCTTATCTCCTCAGGTAAGTCGTTCCAAAGTCGAGGGGTCCTAATGGTAAAAGCACGGTGACCCTTTGATTTAAGTCTTGATTTTGGAACGGCCAGAGGAGCCCCACCGGAGGATCTAAGGCTGTGAGTTGGCTCATATGGGGCTAACATTTCAACAATGTAGCTCGGGGCCAGACCCCGGCGGGCCTTAAAAGTGATCAACAAAATCTTAAAATCAATTCTAAAACCAACCGGGAGCCAGTGGAGAGAGGCCAGAGCTGGAGTAATGTGATGTCGTCTGTTAAGACCAGTAAGAAGCCGAGCTGCTGCATTCTGGACTAGTTGGAGGCGGGAGATAGATTTTTGGTTTACGCCAGAAAGGAGGGAGTTGCAGTAGTCGAGTCGAGAGAAAATGAGTGCATGAATTACTTTTTCCAGGTCAGAGTGTGACAGTATGGGTTTGATTCTGGAGATGGTTCTTAATTGAAGGAAACAGGACTGGACCATTTTTTTTTATCTGTGTTTCAAAGCTTAACTGAGAGTCAAACATTACTATTATTAAGTTTCTGGCAACAGGTTTTAAATAAGCAGACGGGACCAAGTTGACTCTTAATGAGACTGGTGTTATTGTTTGGAGAATTGAACAATATGACTTCTGATTTTGAGTTGTTGAGCTGAAGAAAGTTTTGAGCCATCCAACAGTTAATGTCAGAGAGACAATCTAAGACAGCATCCAGGCTCTTTGGGTCACCAGGTCTCAGCAGAAGGTATATCTGTGTGTCGTCTGCATAGCAATGAAAAGATACATCGTGTCGTTGGAGGATTTGGCCGAGTGGAAGCATGTCGATAGAAAATAAAATTGGGCCTAAAATTGAACCTTGTGGTACACCACAGGTAATGTGTGTCGTGGAAGACAAGTAATTACCTATGGTGACCGAGTAGGTTCTTTCTAAAAGGTAAGAATAAAACCAGCGTCCTTGATGCCAACCCAGGTTTTGAGGCGATCGATTAAAATGGTGTGATCTACGGTGTCAAAAGCTGCACTTAGGTCTAAAAGAATTAAAACGGCACCCTCCCCCTGTCTGCTGCTAAAAGGAGGTCATTAGTCACCTTGAGGAGGGCAGTTTCTGTGCTATGTAGTGCTGTAAAACCAGACTGAAATTTCTCAAAGATGTTGTTATGATTCATAAAAGCTAAGAGTTGTGTTGAAACCACTTTTTCTAAAACTTTTGATAAAAATGGAAGCTTAGAAATTGGCCTAAAATTGGAAAAAAACAGAAGGATCAAGCTTGGGTTTCTTTAAAAGAGGTTGGACCATAGCATGTTTAAAAATCGATGGGTAGCTGCCATTTGCTAAGGAGCTATTTATAATCAATAAAATACTGCGCCCTACAGTGCCAATAACCTCTTGGAGAAATTTAGTGGAAATAAAATCAAGGCTGCATGTGGTTGATTTCATGTGAGATATGATTTGGGATAAGAAGGACAGCGATACAGGTTCAAAATGACTAAAATAGCTTTGAATGTTCCTACTGGCATGTAAAACACGGGTTGGGGGGGTAATTTGTTGTTTTATTTCCTTTACCCTATTAATAAAATAATTTAAAAACTTCTCACACATCTCTCGTGAGGCATCAGTAAAATGACAGGGGGAGGGGTTTATGACCGAGTCTATGACCTTGAATAAAACTCTGGGCTTCGAGTGATTATCTAAGATTAAGCTGGAGAAGAAGGAAGCTCTTGCTTCTTTAACTGCCTTTTGATAAGTCTTCATTGCATCTTTCCAGATCTCATAAAATACATGTAGGCCAGTTTTTTCCATTTTCTTTCCTTTCTCCTACAGTCTCTCTTGTTCTATTCATTTAGCCAGGGCTGTGGTGTTCTATTTGACCTTGTATGGGTCAACAGAGTCCAGGACAGTCTGACAGGTGTGATTAAAAAGGGAGACCAGCTCCTCTGTATCAGAACATGGATTAAAAGCAGTTAAAGAAGCAGCAGTAAAACGCTCTGAGAATTTGCTAGCAGTCATGGAGTTAAAAACCCGACAACGGGCAGGTGAACTGAGATTTGTGGGAGGTTGGGATAAAACCACATTGAATAAAACCGCTTTGTGATCAGACACACAGATATCCTTCATTTTAAAGTTTTCAGGGCTGAGACCATTATATAGGACGAGGTCAAGAATGTGACCATTTGAATGTGTGGGTTGTTATATTGCCTGAGTGAGGTGAAAAGATTCCAAAGTATCCATAAAATCTTTGACAAGCGTCTGAGACGGGCAGCAGACATGTGTGTTAAAATCACCTAGAATAAGAATTTTGTCATACTGTGACATAAAATAAGCTCAAAGTTCGGCAAACTTGTGGGTAAAAATACTGTTCGGCTTTGGCGGTCTGTAGATTATTAAAATGATGACAGGTGCTTTCGAGTTGACCATAAAACCAAGATGTTCAAAAGATGTAAAGTTACTATGTAAGATGGGAGTGCATTTAAAAATCTTTTCTGTGAATAACAGCAACCCCCCCCCCCCTGCCCTGCCTGACAGCCGGGGTTGATGAAGGTGTGTAAAATCAGGGGGGGAGGTTGCCTCTATAAGAGGACTGCAGTCTCCCTCAGATAACCATGTCTCTGTGAAAATAAAAAAGTCCAGTTTGTTACAGGTAATAAAATCATGGCATAAAAAAAGACTTATTATTGAGGGATCTGATATTTAAAAGACCAAAATTTGCCAGATTGCTATTATTTGCAGATAGTAAGGGATGTTGCAGAGGAACTCTAATCAAATTATTATAATTAGCAGCAGCGGGGTGTGATACTGAGCGTGCTGCAGTGAATCTGTGGTAGGAAATGATGGTGGTAATAAAAGAAGGTGCACCAGTCCTGTTTTGGAGAGTGGACTCTGCAACAGGAGTAGGTGGTGCTGCAACATTTCCTACCGTGCCGCCGTGTCATTTCTTCAGTGCAGAGTCCGCGTTCTCAGACAGCAGGGTCTGGAGGGTCTGGAGGGTCCAGGCTGTCTGGATGCACGGGGGGCCAGGAGCAGGGTCAGGCGAGTGGGACAGAGAGCACCGGTCCTCTTCTGAGGTCAGTACTTTGAACCGGTTTGAGAGCTGGAGAGAAGGGTGATGTGACGAATGTTGTCCTCGTGAACTTCTTCCGTGGCGCCAAGGTACCATCTTCCAGGAGGGGGCCCGGGGGGTGGAATTTGTGGGACCAGTCAGGGTAGGTGAACAAGGGAGATGTGGGGGAGCAGCGGTGATGGCAGGAGGACCATGTAGAGCAGCGTGAGAGGTGGTGCTGGTGGGGATGGCAGCAGGAGGGTCATGAGGAACGGTGTGTGTGGTAGTGATGGCAGGAGGCTCCAGAAGTGGCAAGGTAGCAGCAAACAGAGCAGAATGAAGAGGTCCGAGCCCAGGAGAACCAACTAGAACAACTAGAAAAATGGCATTTCGCTGAGGTTAGCAGCTTGATGTGGCCTTTCAGTTCGATGAGGAGGTCTTGTAAGTGGTTGATCTTGGTACATTTGGAGAAGATAAAAGCACTACCAGTCAAATCTTCTTCAGGAACGATGACAAACATGTCACGCAGATCACATTTCATAACATTCGGGTTATCGCTCCCGCCGGAGAGCTGTGCGGCGTCATGGTTAAAAAAACTGGTTAAACCTTCTAAAAAAGGTTAAAAATAAGGCCGGATTAAAGATATAAGGTCGGATAAAGGGATAAGAACAACAGGTAAAAACACAGCTGAAACGGGTGGGATGCGGCCGGCAGGACACGCTTTTGGTCCCCACAGTGACAGATGTCCCCACAGGTTGGTGTATATTCAGGTTTAAGTCCCCACCATAATATACAAACATGTATGCACGCACACGCACACGCACACGCACGCACACACACACACACACACACACACACACACACACACACACACACACACACACACACACACACACACACACACACACACACACACACACACACACAAGGATGACAGAAGTTTCCAATGGATACATTTGGAAATATTAAGAGGACCTCCCTCATAATGTTTGCCTATCGATCTGTCTCCATGGTAGCAAGTGATAAAACACAAATCACAGCTCTGCACTGACACAATTCAACTGATTCAAGGTTAATCCTTAATATTTATACTATATATAATGTTGATTGTTTACTGAAATGTTTGTGTTTTTGAAATGAAGGAAAGCGTGATGATTTCTCACAATAGCCAGAGGCATTTTTGTCAAGTTAAGTCTACGAATGAAGCTGTCGCGGTAAAAGCCTGTGCCGGTGCCCGAGGGGTGTCTCCGAGACATGAGAGGGTCACAACCTCAGCTGGCCCCTCTGTCTCCTTATTAACCCCCTCCTCCTCCCTCATGCAGCCGCTGACAGACTCGTGTCCAGACATACAAATGAACCGGCGCAGATGCTGTGTGCCCTTGCATTCGCTCCCGCAGGCACAGGGGCGGCCATTGTATGAATTTAAATGCCCCCCGCCCCCTCCCCCACTCATTCACCCTGCATGGGCCCTGCAGTAACACCACAGGTTTGAATCAAAAGCTCTGTTGTCACTCCTGCAAAACGTTCTTCTGAACAATTCCTCCGAGATGGAGCCAAGGTGCAGCGGCACTTTAAAAAAACATGCCTCGAACAGCATATGCACCGTGGCGGAAAAAAAAGAAAGAAAGAAATGAAAACAGCAGCGACATTCGGAGTTTTCCCACCTCCTGTTCGCTACGACTGTCGCATCTGTTGTTCACAGCTACCCTGTTGAGAAACATGTCCTATGCGCGTGTGTGTGTGTGTGTGTGTGTGTGTGTGTGTGTGTGTGTGTGTGTGTGTGTGTGTGTGTGTGTGTGTGTGTGTGTGTGTGTGTGTGTGTGTGTGTGTGTGTGTGTGTGTGTGTGTGTGTTGAGTCAGTTATGTGGCCACAGTAATCTCCATGAGTGCTGCCTACTGCTCTGTAAGGCCTGACTCAGACAGCGATGACCTCACCACTGAATGGCTGGTTGTGTGTTTTTGTCAGCAGCGTTGGTTACGTGTGTGTGTGTGTGTGTGTGTGTGTGTGTGTGTGTGTGTGTGTGTGTGTGTGTGTGTGTGTGTGTGTGTGTGTGTGTGTGTGTGTGTGCGCGCGCGCGCGTCCGGAGGACACTTAACAGACCTCAGAAGGAAGCGGTTTGATTCCTTCACATCAAAGCTTTGTGTTTGTTCACAATCCAGATTGATTAAAGGATGAGTTGACATTTATGAAAGTATTGCCTAGTCGTCGTGGGTTAAAAGAGATTAATCAAAGGGAGATTATCGGAGATGCCAGTAATGCTCCCCGGGGGGATCTTGTGAGCTCACATCGTCTCTGTGCTTCTCCCTCGTCTCCCTCCTACATCTCCTCCTCCGTCACCTCCTCATCTCTGAACCTCTCCTCTCCTCTGTGGTATCTCCATCTAACCTTTCTGCAGCCTCAAGAGAACAGAGCGATGCAGTAATGGTGGGTTTTTTTTTCTGCCTTCTTCAACCCCTTCTACTCTCCTTGGCCTCTCATACGATTCCCTTGAGTATTACGCGCCGTCACAGTGTGTGTGTGTGTGTGTGTGTGTGTGTGTGTGTGTGTGTGTGTGTGTGTGTGTGTGTGTGTGTGTGTGTGTGTGTGTGTGTGTGTGTGTGTGAGTGTTCACAGGGCTGTGGTGCACCACGCTGAGGGCCTCCCCTTGTGTGAGAAATGGCAGCTGCACGGGGAGTGAGATAGAGAGAGGAAGACTTTTGAGTGTTGAGGCCAGCGAAGACACACTCGGTGCTCTCAGTCTCTCGTGGCCATGCGCAAACTTTGCATGTTGACACCTGCAGATACATACTGCAGGGAAATATACGCACATCCCAACATCACCACTGCAGAGCCTGAATGATGCATTGGCATGGATGAAAGTATCAGCTGATTGGAGCCTGGGAAACAGTTGTTGTATCGGCTCATGGGTTGGCAGAAGACGTCCCAGATCTGACTGAAGAAAAACAACCCACCGTGAAATGAAAAATACAACCCCAAACTGTTGAGCAGCTGAAATCCAATATCCGTCAAGACTGGGACGACAGTTTACTTTCAAAACTCCAGCAACTGGGCTTGTCAGTTCCCGTACATTTACAGAGTGTTGTTAAAATAATTTTAATAATTGAATGAATCCCCATGTGCGATATTTGGGTGTCACAGCAGAAATCCAGGTGAAAAAAATGTATAGATAACTAGAGTTACCACTTACTTCATGGTTGTATGCCTCCGCCAACCAGTCGAGTTGCAGTTTACATCCATGTCTCTGTAGACTCATATAATATATGTTAGACTCATATAATATATGTTGTGAAGACTTTGAAGAAATCTTTCTGTTCGTCCAAGTGAATGTTTTTGTCCAAATTTGATTAAATTCCCCTCAAGGCATTCCTGAGATATTTTCGTTCATGAGAAGTGAACATATAAATGAGACAGACGTGAGATGACGTTTGACCACTAAAATGGAGTCCGTTCATCTTTGAGTCCAAGTGGTGCCACATTTGAAGAAAGTGGCTCGAGGCGTTCCTGAGATACAGAAAAGACAAGACAAGATCGACACGAGGTCACAGTGACCTTTGACCACCGAAATCCAATCAGTTCATCCCTGAGTCCGTGTGGATGTTCGTGCCAAATTTGATGAACATTTCTTGAAATACGAAATTTGTGAGTAGTTGCAAGTTTCAAATCAATCTCGTCGCAAATCTTTGGTTTGCACGAGTGATTACCAAAGTCAGTCATCCAACCCCAACACGTTGAGACATTTCAAATACTGGTGAACCAGTCGCCAAATCATGAGGTAAAAATACAAAATTTGAAGTTCAGAAAGAGGACATAGCTAATAGAGATAATGATTGCCGATGGACTGACTGATCAGTTATCCCTGATTGCATTTAGTCATTAAGTCTCACCGGTTAGCTAACTTGCACAATGTCTGTTTGTTTATGACCACAGAGCTTCAACATCCACCGGCCAGACTGATCTGCAGCTTCTGTGCGTGACTTTCTCTTTCTGTCTCCCGTCCTCTGTAACACGTCGCGTCTCTTTTTTACTTTGAACGCTTCATTCGCGCAGACGGAATCAAAGTCTATGCGTGATACAATGAGTCAAATGTACCTTTGCTGGCCACCCACGGGTGCTGCTGCTGCTGCTGCTGCTGCTGCTGCTGCTGCCACATTCAAGACACAGAGAGAGCTCTCCTTGCAGATTCTCTCTGGCTGCTGAGGAGACTGTAGCTGTAGTGTGTTCACGTGCTCAGGTCTTGTTTAGTGTGTTGTGTGCGTGTTTTTTCTATACTGTTGTTTAGAGGTGATGCATGTGTGTGTGTGTGTGTGTGTGTGTGTGTGTGTGTGTGTGTGTGTGTGTGAGTGTACGTTTTCTGTTTTTTCTATACTGTATCTTTCAAATGTAACTCTTGAATGTATAAAATATGGCATGTGCATACAAATGTGTGTGTGTGTGTGTGTGTGTGTGTGTGTGTGTGTGTGTGTGTGTGTGTGTGTGTGTGTGTGTGTGTGTGTGTGTGTGTGTGTGTGTGTGTGTGTGTGTGTGTTTAGGAGTCCGATAATAACCCGATAACGACCTCGGTTCTCATCAGATCTCAGGTGGTCTGCTTCCGGTCCTAAATAGGATCCCTCCCCTCCCAAATCATATTCTGCTGCCCTGCTCTCCTTCATGAGCAGGAACATACTCGACCAGAGGCCCTTTTAATATTTGCTTCATTTTTTTTTGGTTTTATTTGCTTCTATTAACCCTTGACATGGCTGCCATCAGCACTTTCAGTATTTATAGCCTGAACCTTGAGCTGCTGTTTTCTTTGTTGCGTCACCGCCTTCTTTATCTCCCCTCAATCTCTCTCTCTGTGATACCCCTGCGCTGCTTCCCCCAATTTCATTTCCTCCCTCGTTCTCTTCCCCCACCCCCCTCTCACCCCCCAACCTTACTTCCTCTCCTTTCACCTCCATGTTTGCTCTCCCTACGTCTTCTCTGCGATTGTAATTCTTCCACCGTCCCTCTCTGTCTGTCTCCTGCAGAGCCGGATTGGGCGTCGCTGACTCTGGGTGTGTTTGTTTGCCAGGCCTGCTCGCTCCTGCACCGCAGCATCCCCCACATCAGCCGGGTCAAGTCTGTCCAGGAGACGTGGGATGCCAGCGAGGTGGAGGTAGCCCCCCCCCCCTCTCTCTCCCCCTCCGATCTCAGTCCACTACTGACATTCAATACGTCACTAATATCACTTTATCCACCTGATTCTAACACCGAACTACGTCTGTCAACACTGTTCCTCGTGCAAGAGCTTATTTTATTCTCATCCTGAAACTCTCACACCTTTTTCTGTGCTGTTGGCGTGTTTTAATGTTGCACAGTGTTGGGTTTGGACACTTCAGTAGTGTACCTGAACGCATGCTGTGTACACAGAGATGGAGGACTCAGGCTGCTGCTCATGCTACGCCTGCACAGTGTCCGATGGGAAGGAACTATTGACTGTATGTAAAAGTGGACGTCGCTTCCCAGTCTAAAAAAATTAGGCCAATGCGGACGTGCCATAAACTGCAACACCACCGAGGGCCACTAGGGCTCCAAAAAGCTTCCATAGACTCCCATTCAACTTCTCTCATGAAATACAAAGTCAATAGATTTTTTTTTCCACACGTTTCTTCTGGTGTTGTTAATTAAAGTTGCTCCTTCTTATTAGTTTTCTGGTGGTCCATCTAAAAATAATCCCATTATTAATTATAACCACCATGCCGTTGCAGCCGGTCGGAAAATTGCAGAAAAATGTTTTATATAATTTTGTTTAGCTATTTGGCCTTAAACTTGTTGCGCACAATAAAATTGCAAGCAGTGGTAAATACTTATTGTTGTTAATAACAACAAATGTAGGCAGGTAAATATATCAACATGGATAAAATCGTGCAATTGAACTAAAATGAATCCCCATGATGAAGATGCTTTTTCCCCAAAATGTTTAACTATCCCTTTATGAATATGAGTTCCTACATGAGGCCCAGTAAAATGAAGTTCAAATTATTTGCATGTGCATCACAAGTATTTATATTTGTTATGTGCCCAGATTGTATATACATACAATACTGATAAGAAATATGAAGTATGAAGGCCACAGAATCTAAAACATCACCATTGTTTCTATGGAAACAAACCTGTCAGGGGACATTTGCTTAACAATATGACAGAAAATATAGAAGGATGAGGAAACATGTTGCTGAAAAGTGATCGATTTTTTTTTTCAGCAGCTCTGCTTGCTGACACACTGTAGACGCAGACCTCCTTGCTGGCTGCTACTTATGTTTTTTTTTACTGGATTTGAAAATTGGTTTTCAGCAACCGTATAAGAATAGTTGTACGAGAATAAGTTATATGAAAATGAGGAGGAGTTTCCTATGGCTTACTAAAGTCAGTATTTATCTGTTAATAATGCTTTGATTGGCTGTGATTATCTGCTCCTGTATATCTGAATTCTAAACATTGACCTCCAGGTTGACCTTCACCTCTCACCTCCCTTTGTAAGGAGGTTGCTGGGGATCAATGAAGAGTAAAATTATGGTTTACGCTTTTGGAGTTTTTGTCTTTGACTCTGCTGGCGATAAGTGAAGTCGACCCTCGATCGATGCAGCCGTCGAAGTCACACCAATCTGTGACAGGAAGGACTTGATGCAGATGTGAGTCACGGGGAAAAGACAGCGGGTATGAAGGTGTGGGAGGACAATAACTTAAGACGCAGAGGGGATTTGACTTAATTGGAGACTGGAGAGGTTTTAAGAAGCAAAATGGAGAGATAGCGCAGCGGAGCGCTGAATGTTCAAAGGTAAAACCCAAACGGAAGCATATTAACTCGGATGTGTGGATGATGGAGAAAGAAGGGATTGTGAGGGCTTTGTGAAGTCTGTTCACGTTGAACACTTTTCGCTGTAATTGGAAGAGTTTTGAGTCGATTTTGAGATGCTGGAGATTATTGTTGAGACTCCTGGAGCTGGTGTGGTCCCATTTCAATAAGACAAGAGTGATCGGAGGAACCACTTTGGTCTAACAGTCACAGGAGGATACACTTTATGAGCTGAACCTGGCTACCACGCTACATAGCAACGCTCGTTCTCCCTGGAATATTGTAAATTCCTCAATCTGTTTTACCAAGCTGCCATAAATGTCTCACAGGGATCTTTCTTCATGCTGTCTTATACTCATAATATTGCCTCTAAGGCCCCATTTACACCTGATATTAACATGTCTGGAAACATTATTTGTTCATTTGAATCCTTATTAGCTTCTATTATGTGAATAAAGATATCCGATCGATGGGTCTTTGCGTTTACACCTTGTATCTGGATAACTGATCTGTATGAGTGCAGAATTTGTAAATTGTGGTCTGACCTCCGCCAGGTTTAAATGCAGTGCCTACAGCGTGACCACATTCTGAACCAAACGTTTTTTTTTTTAATTCGCTAAGGAAACTGAAAGTCATCTAACCCCGCCTTATCCTGCTGACTCCAGCAAGCCCAACAGAAAAGCTACGGGTGCTGGCGGCAACATCAGCTCGGCACGGCGGCCGATACAGCAGCATTGCTTCCCTTGACCTGGGACGTGGCATGCTTATTTCTTAGTCAGCTAGCCCAAGCAAACTTATTTGCATTTATAGATCGGCACAAATCTTGGGTTCAAGAGAGCTACATCTACACCTTTGACCATGTGCACAAATAACCCCCTAGTGGTCCGCAGGTGTAACTGCAGGGAAACCTATTCCAGAATACGCAAACAAAATCCTCAATTTAACAGTCAACTGCGTCAGCATAAATAATAGATTTTCAACTGTCGTCTCAACTGTAGGAAATACTGGAGATCAAATCTGTCGTACTAACTAATATTTACTGTTGAACAACAAACGCAGCATATCTGAATTCGTTTTTTTGTTGTTTTTTGTTTTTTAAATGTGCCTGAATGTCCACAAGCAGATGGCTGTATAACAAATTAGATCACTTCTATTTCATGAAGGTGGGAGTCAATAAGTTTTGATAAATAAGACCCCAAATCTTCATTTTATGACGCCAGCATACAGAGTAAATCCCAGGTTTACATGGTCTCGTTTGTCGTTGCCATATAAATCCCATTTTCATGAAGATTTGGTTACTTTATGTAATTCACTGAATTTCATGCTCTGCACATTCTTGCAACTCCCAGTCTGAAGGTGTGAGACGTTTCCATGAAGGAGAGGCTCATGAACTAAATACTGAGCAGCGGTGGTTCAGCTAAAGACACAGAAATACCTGCTTTGATGATATTGCGAACATGTTCTAAATGTTACATTAGAGGTATCAAATCCTTCACATTTTGGCCACAGATTAGTCTCGTGTATAATTCAGTGAATTTTGCATTGTGGTTGAATTTTCCACTCCTATTTGACCTTCACAATAAAGAACCACAGTGCTGCATCCTTCCCTCTGAGGATAAGAAGAGGCGTGTTGGGGGATTCAGCCTGCTGGATTGGGCTCGGGGATTATCCCTGGGTGAAAACGCATAATGGCGGGAACGAGTGGAGAAGGCAGACGTGTCCCAGTGCGCTGATGCCATTTCCACAATTAATCCCATATGAAAGCAGCGGCCTTATTGTCAAGTGAACAAGTTCTGTCATACTTAAGGTTTTTTTTCTGTGCTAAAGCCCATTGTGTTGTCACCCCTTTTAAACTGAAATGCTTTTTCACTCTTCGTATTGTAGTTTTGTTGTCACCATCCTCCAACTCTTCTTACCTTTTAATGTCACTGCTGCAGTTTTGCGGATCTACTCGAAAAAGTGTTACTTTCGGGAACAAAGACATTTGTGGTTTTTTAAATTTTTTTATTTGATCTGCTTTTATTTTGAAGTCCAAGTTGATGTTTTCTGTTCAACCCAGTATCAAGGCCAAGCGTGAAATAGACACGCCAGGTCCACTACAGCAAAACATGGCTAACTCACGTTTTACTGTGGGGGACTGCCGTGTCTATTTCACGTTTTGTCGTTACACCGGTTTGTTCTGTGTTTGTTAAAATTGCACAATTTCTGTCAGATTGTACATTTGTATTATTTCCAATTGGATTCGTTATTATTTCAAAAAAGGTTTAATACAAGTGTGCCCCTAAATTAATCTGCGCCAAATATTTGATTTAAATAGTGTTTTCAAAATACAGTACAGCTAAACTGTGGCTGACAAAGAACTCGTTAGGTACAGTGTCGGATTAAATTGATCTGCTTTCTATTCACGCTGGACATCTGAGACTGCTTCGTATTGTACTGACGTGAATATCGAACACTCGATGACCAGGCTGTGTTTCCTGACTCCCTTTCAGTTGGTGGCTGCATTGGGAAACAGTGCAGCCAAGGCCAAGTATGAGCAGAAGGTTCCCGCTTTCTACTACAGACCAACACACACCGACTGCAAGTGAGTACTCCTCCTTCTGACTTCATAGAACACAAACATTGGAGGTGTCATGTACGAAACACACCTGATATTGTTTTTGTACAAACAGTCTATGCTTGTTGTGGGGATGCATGTGAATATCGAGTGGTATCAGCCGGTAAAAGCTTCGACCCTTTAATTGTTACTAAATGGTCAACGTGCTTTGAATAAATGACTAAAGAGGGTGCAACGATATGTCTGCAGTGTTGGAAGTTTCAGAAACAAAGTCCAAAATAGATCGCAAAGTTGCCATTTTTATTGTCTCGGCGAGAGCCTCCAAGCCTGAGGATGCGTCTTTAAGTTTTAATTTGAAAGTGTTACATAAACATAAATATGGCATGTTTTACCAAACCTTAGTTGAAGTAGGTTTCTTATTTTGCCGAGTGAATGTGCACGGTTTAAAGACGACGTATCTCATGTCTGCATCTGCCAGTGGGCCACAGTGATAACAGTAGAGTATGTTAATGCGACAAGGAGAGACTTGACATTTAATTAAGTGACCAAAAAAAGGGTGCATATATCTGTATTGTTATCGGCAATCGGAAAAACAGTTGGGAAATATTGGGAAATTGGCACACAAAAAAAAATCGAATATCGTTCATCTTTAGTTTAATACTGGAAACGGGAAAATGAACTGAACTTGTATGTTAAGTGTGAAAGCTAACCGAGCTGAGTACACGATAGTGTTGAATATAATGCAGTAAAATGTAATTAGTGGTAAATCTGCGTTAGAACAACATTAACTTTACAACTACTATGTCCTTTTTTGCATGGTTGTTTAATATATGTCTTTTCTCCACTGAGCTTCTATGATGACACTTAAATGTCAATGTGTGTGTGTGCGTGTGTGTGTGTGTGTGTGTGTGTGTGTGTGTGTGTGTGTGTGTGTGTGTGTGTGTGTGTGTGTGTGTGTGTGTGTGAATATACAATATAACCTTTTATTGAACAAAATATCAAATGTGACTGTGAGTTCGCTGCTGTTGTGACCACAGTTTGCTTCCTCTACAAATCTATAAATAGCGAGAGGTGATGGCGGTTTGTCTCCAGCTAGCAGGAGCTTAGCAGGCTACTTAGCTGCGTGAAAGCCTTTTTGATTGAAGATATTTTGACACGTACGTCATCGAAAGGAAAACAGGCGTTTCTGATAAATGGGCTCAATAGAACAGAGCCATCGTTAGTAACAACCTGCGTTTCCTACCAAAGAATTCAAAATGTGAAAAAGGCCTTTTATGTGCAGGCAGTGAAAGCAACGAAACCCAAAGTTCATGTTTTTGTTATTGTTTATAATTTGTTGAATTAATTCACCAATTCGTTGATTCTTTATTTGTATGATGATTTATTGTGTAAATCTGTGGTAAAGCGTAGAACAACCAGCTTTAAACATCACTTGTGAAGTTGTTACGGCTAATGTGTCATCAACCAGTTGCCTGATTGTGTGGAGCAGACGTGGACGAAGTTGGTGTTCATCTGGATTTGTGTCCAGTTAGTGCTCGATATGGGACTTTGATAAGTTCATGGCAGCGAAGGAATTTGGTTCATTAGTATCTAGCATAAAAAAATTTTTTTTTTAAATGTCTTCTCATTGGGTTCAAACGTTTGACACCTACGTTACATCCACACCAACACATTTATGTTTTAAAATGCTCAACTTTGGTTTTTGTTGAAACAAGAGTAAACCTCATTGATGTCAGCGAGCCGCAGCGGTTTGTAGCCTCTACCCACAAGGATAAAGTCACTCAGTCCGGACTATGAAGCTTTAGAGCAACTTACAGTATTTCACTTTTTTGACTGAATTTTTGGCCACGCACCTGTCTGAGATTTGTCTGCGTGTGCGGCCGGACAGCGAGCGTCTACACTGATACCACGTGAGGCGTTCAGTGAAATTTTGGTTTTCAGGCGTTTAACGGACATGTGTTGAGTGGAGCTGCAGAAAACAACGTGGGCGACACTTTCCCCCTCTGAAATACATAAAACCCCAAGATCTCCGTCTTAAAATGGATTTGATCAAATTGGTAAAGAACAAAGCACCAGCATCGGTGCTGGTATCAAACATTTTTGAACGATACCGGCGGTATGTCTGATATTCCCTCTCTGTTCTGGTCTCTACTAAAGCAGCTCCTGTAAACAGTGTTAAGAGCCCAGTGAACCAAAACTATATGACAATAGACTGTTTATCATGCAGCCTGTTGGTGCTGCTTTAAAGGTCTTATTCCTGTAAGTCATATTGAGTGTTGTGAGCTCCACATTTCCTGGAACTGGATGTGACATGCAGTCACACGACATGCTGACATCTGCCTAAGTGATGCAAACACCGTGTTGGATAATGATACTGTAATTTGAGATACTGTACACCGTTTCACATCTCCGACCGTGGATATCACTTGAACACTGCTTCCTCTTCCTCTCTGTGTATATAAAAGTATTTTCACTCGCCCACCTTCAACTATTTTTTTGGCTTCCAAACTTTAAATCAGAATAGATTCATTCATTTTAAGATTTTTTTTTTTTGAGAGTTCTGTAAACATTCGTTTGAACTTTATCCGGAGAGCGCTGTAAAGTACAGACTGCACCGAATCTGCCTTCGGGAATACATTTTGAGGAAGTGACGCCTTTTTTTTGGACATTTTCGGCTCGTCCACTCGTCTTTCTCCCGACCTCCCTCCCACAGAATTAGATGAAAATAGACAGAACCAAGAAAGAGCGAGCGCTGGGATGCGAGAGAGAAATGTCTTCCTCAGTGCCGGTGCCACGGTGTCTGGTTGTGTTCGCACACACTCTCCTCCCCTGAGATCCGCAGGGTTTAGTGCTGAAGATCCAGTGTCACTGGAGGGTGTCATTCAAAAGAAATTTCTGCAAAGAGGAAGATGTTGTACATCTTGGCGCTGATGGTGCGGTTGATTTATTTCAATTTGACACGGAAGAGAAGCGAGCAAAAGGGAGAAATGTGTAGAAAAAGAGGATGGAGGCAGTTTGGAGCCAGAAGGGAGGACTGAAACAGGGAGAGGTAGAGGAGGACACAGGATGAGGGAGATTGTTGGCATGGTGATGAGCCCTGTTGGTCCTTTCCTCTCAAAGGGAAGACGTAGTAGGTCGAACAGCCAGACTGATTCCTTTATATGCAACTATGGTAGAAGGCTGTTATCATGTTTGACACTTCATGGACTCTAGCTTACACCAAATGCACCGCAAGTGTCTTTTGTTTGTTTCAGTCCGACAGAGTCGGCATTTTTACATCCAGCGTCCACGTTGTTTAAAGAGCAAATGGACTTGCGCCCATCTCAGCGTCCGTGGGCGTGTCGGTTTTAAAGTCAGGTGTGGTCGGATGCATTGTTGGCACGGTTGACCAACGGAAATCTGGTCTTAAGTCTGTGTTTTACTTTTATTTTAAGGACACGTTATTAAGAGAGGAATATGTGCCTCTGCGGGCGGATGCACAGCGAGTACACTCGGCTTATTACAAACACAGGGACCTTCAGCAGAGCAAAAACATGCAAAAGATTGAAGATAAAAAGATTACAGTGTGAAATGTTATAATTGTGTCCATCAATCTGCACACGAGCAGATCTGTTTCTTCTGCCGAGTAGCATTTTCTACGATTAAGAATTTGACTATCTGCTATTAAATCTGACGCTTTAATAGCAGCCTAATCCATCCTGACGTACAAATCCCAGACAGATAACGAAGATGAAACTGGCCCCAAAAATGGTACATTTTAGAAATGTTTATCCATTCCTTAAATGGATATAGACATGTATCGAGAAGAAGGTGCCCACACAGACTGCTAATGCTTAGGACCAATTACACCCCTGCTAAAATGCAACCACAGTCGAGGGTGATTTCAGTCTCAATTGCTTACAAAGATTACAGCCAGGACTTTCTGACGGTCCTCATTAGGTCTGCAACTGTTGTGAAGTGTCCCTCGAAGAGTCACTCAGCCCCCCTGGAAGTTAACGCCTTTTTTTTTTTTTTTTTTTTTTACGACACAGAGCCGCTCTTCCAATCCACTAAGCTCCGCCTCCATCCCAGCAAATAAACTCCATTAGTTGCGTGACATTGACGAGGACGGACGGTGGCACGTATTTCATTTTGATCACAATCTGTTTTAATAAAAGTGCTTGAGACACTAACTTTAACTAACAAATGGACATTCAGCCCACTTTGTAGAGGATACCCTGATATATATCGTGTATTGGCATTCAGCCAAAATACATCAGGGCATGACTTTTGCTCCATATCGTAGTCCGCCTCCTCCGTTCAGTGACGGTCTTCCCAGTTTGACACAGATGGCTTCCTTCGCTCCTCTTTTAAACCGTCGGTCTTCTCTGGCCATGATGTGGATATTACTGTCTTTAAATGAGCGTCCCTCGACCTCCGGATGCAGACGGACTGCTGACTCAGCACCCGTCCACAGGAGTTGGCTCTTCTGCGCTTGTGAAGCTGTTGTTTTGTATGCTCATCCCTCGCTGCATTGAACTGCGTCTACTACATTTCTCTTCTTCCGTCCTTCGGTGAGCAACTTCTGTCTCAGAGTGTTTCCGCGCTTCGAGTGTTCGGGGATTCAATGTTTGGTGAAAACACTCCTGCAACACGGAGAACGACGGCGCTGCTCCGTCTGTTGTCCTTTTCCCTGTCTCTCTGTTCTCTTTCTTTTTCTTGGTGATTACAGCAGAAGTGTGCAGCACCTCACTGACAAAAGAAAAACTCATTTCATTGTGTGTGTGTGTGTGTGTGTGTGTGTGTGTGTGTGTGTGTGTGTGTGTGTGTGTGTGTGTGTGTGTGTGTGTGTGTGTGTGTGTGTGTGTGTGTGTGTGTGTGTGATCGGTGCAGCTGATGAGAGGTCTAACTTGTGTTTTTCGTGGTGTGTCCAGGATGCTGAGAGAGCAGTGGATCCGAGCCAAGTACGAACGGAACGAGTTTGAGTTCATCGAGAAGCAGGAGCCTTACTCTGCAGGTACGTGCGGTGCCGATAAGGAAACTTTTATGTAAACCCTCATCAGTTCGTGCGTTCCTCCGCATCGCCCGAAACATCGACCAGGTCGATTTGTTTAAATTTGTTTAAATAAAAAAATTTGCTGGTGAAACCTGCTGATACTGCCAATTTTCGTAATGTGATTTGAGACTGGAGCCGTGAGACTTTGTCTACCGGAGACTAAACTGTGGAGGGAATTGACTGGACTACACACTTGAAAGCAAAACCAATCAAGTCTTTTGACTTAGTAAGATCCAAAAAAAAACAACGCGAGATAAGAGCGTGAGTCAGGCTCGGGGATTTGATAATGACCTGTGCGGTGAAATGACTTTAGTTGTATACTTTACACTTGTTATTTTGAGTGCGTTCACACTGTCAGGTATTGAAACATGCAGTACGAGTACCCAGATGGTGTCCTCATACTGTTCCACAAAATGAATATGAAACAATGGACACTTATTCCCTTTCAAGTGTCGCCATCTTGTCTGCGTAGTGGATCAGGAAGGACAACCAACCAACTGTATTTCCAAACTGCAGCTATTGTGAAGCGCTGTATCAGTTCAACACATCCAGACAAAGCATTTTTATTCTTTTCTTTTTTTTTTTTGCTCAATACAACTACACTGATGTTGGACAGAAGCCATCAGAATTGTTATTTTGTGTGTGTGAAACAGGAGGCACAAAAACACCTTCATTTCTAGGTGAAATAACTGAACAGACCCAGCAGATATGTTGGCAAGTGATGCATTCAAGTGTTACGGTTATTTCCGGTAAGCAGTGTGTGATTTGAAACAACACTCCCCTGTTGAAATTCACATCATACCACAAGTAAGTGTTCTGTAAGAGCCAAATCTGTCCATGAATATTAGAAATATGTTTATTAGTTGATTTATGACTTCATCATAAAAATGCTATTATTATGATAATTGTGTTTATAATTTGGTGGCGCAAGTACTCAAATTTGATTTTGGAAATAGTTGTTGTGGTGTGTACATTTACTGTGCAGGTGGGGCTCTTGAGATCAGGTGACATGTACAAAGAAGAGGTTAGACCGTTGGATATCGATTTGGCTTCGAGGCCTCGTGGACAAAAATAGATGTTTGACTGTACAACGTTCAATGCAAGACAACAAGGGCAGGTTGGGATTTTCTATGTAATCTTTAGCGAAGAGCTCCCCTTACAAAAAAAACAAAACACCCATATTTTCTACATGGGACACGTGGATGACACATATTTACCACATGTTGCCACATATGATACGATTGGCGGAAATATGTGTAAAAGCTTTTACATAAGAATCTACATGGGTGCTCGCCCAATTGAAAGTATGGAATTTACTTCTTCTTTTTTTTTGTTAAGACACATGCACAGCTTCATATTTGCACAAGCACACCTACATATACATTTTTTTTTTTCCATCTAAAATAAAAAAAATAAGACCAAAGTGTTTGGTCTGCTGTCGTGCCAGGCTTGTGTTGTCGTTTACCCCTCAATAGGCAGAACCTTGAAAACTCCTTGGACAAACATTTCCCAGGAGATGCCAGAATATAACAGGAATTCAATTACCCCGAAAACATCCACTAACGACGTTCAAACACTCATCTTTATCCTTCTTCTCCTAAAGTGGTCGCGTATATGTTGGCGGTTAAAAGCATATTAAAGCAATGACATTGTAATTGTCACTGCTGGAGAACAGAGCTGCCATTAGAACAGTGATGGTTGGGTGTGCGTGTGCGTGTGCGTGTGTGTGTGTGTGTGTGTGTGTGTGTGTGTGTGTGTGTGTGTGTGTGTGTGTGTGTGTGTGTGTGTGTGTGTGTGTGTGTGTGTGTGTGTGTGTGTGTGTGTGTGCGTGCGTGTGTGTGTGCGTGCGTGCGTGCGTGTGTCCACTAGTATACATTTCATGTCTGGTTGAAGATGTTGCTCTGATTGGCTTGCAGTGACCTCATCTCTCATCCGTTTAATGATACAGTGATTAACTGTACATGCGTGCAAACACACACACACACACACACACACACACACACACACACACACACACACACACACACACATCCGCACGCACACACAAACAGACGTGCGCAAACGTCTGCAATAATATGAGTCATTCTGTCATCTCTATTTATGAATTCATGCTCTCTTCATCACTCATTGTGAGTTACATGACATGTACATACATCTGTGTGTGTGTGTGTGTGTGTGTGTGTGTGTGTGTGTGTGTGTGTGTGTGTGTGTGTGTGTGTGTGTGTGTGTGTGTGTGTGTGTGTGTGTGTGTGTGTGTGTGTGTGTGTGTGTGTGTGTGTGTGTGTGTGTGTGAGATTGACTATAGGCAGTAACCTGGCCTCCACAGCGGCCAGCATTGATCTGCTATGCAAACGATAGGAGGAAGAAAAAGAGTGTCAGGGAAGGAGGCGAGGGTGGGGACAAGGAGGGCTATTGATCGATGAGGTAATGTTGGTGGAGGTGAACGTTTCATGTCAGAAAGTCACACACACACACACACACACACACACACACACACACACACACACACACACACACACACACACACACACACACACACACACACACACACACACACACACACACAGTGATTGGGCAGAATGAGTTCTGAGGGTGAAAAGACAGTAAGCGAGGTAATCAATGGAACAAAGAGAAAAGAAAGACAGCAGCAGAGTAAAGAATATGAAAATAACTCGTGAAGGTTGAAAGGACGGTGCAGGAACGTTTCTTTACGTTTCACATAGTTTTGCTTTTGATGTTTTTTTTTAATCCTCAGACTCTTCGGCATCTAAATCGTCAATAATATTTGTGTTAACAAGCATTGTGATAATGATATTTTACTGTAAACCTAGTTCATTTTTTTTAATCCACAGTTGATGAAATATTGTTAAAGGGATCATTCATAGTTCGAATTTCAGAGGATTATCACGTAAGTCTTGCAGTTGCCTTTAACTGTACAGATTGTTTTAGCTTCTTTCAGCTAATTTGAGCAAAAGAGCTGTTGTGATTTGAAGTTAGCAACGAGCTAACGAATAATGTAACTCATTAATAGGAGGTATTATAAATTATTATGAAATGATCATGGGACAAACACACATAGTGGTAAAATGGGAAACAAGATAACAACAAACTACCAAACAAGTAATTCACGGTTTGGTTTCAACAGTTTGGGTCCAGAACAAAGCGCCACATGGAGCTCTTTCTGGTGGGCTGAGAAATGAAGCCACTAAAATACAAGAACGTCTCTCTTGGTTTGAAGTGAAAAAGGATAGCTGGATTCATTGATGGTTTTCATCCGAAACGAGATAACAACAAAGATTCCATATATTTGATCCAAAACGCTACTTTTGAATGCAAATACACAGAAATATTTCACACTACTTGACACTTAGCCACATCCAAGACTCTGTTATTCATTTATTCGTTATGTTCGTGCTTGTGATGAGTTGTATCAATGTGTATTTTGTCGCTATGTAAATTATGAGGACCGCGGGCAGAACAGCTGCTGCGACGCCAAAGCTAACGGGGATCTGAACAAACAAACAAACAAACAAACAAACAAACAAACAAACAAACACAAACAGAGGAGCCTTTAGCAGCTAAAGAGAGATATTTCCATCATTCCCATGTTCCCCAGATTTATATAGTACATAATAGGAACTTGAAAAGCTGTTCCCCGGCTGGGTATTTGCTTAATATAACGTGGTCTATTGTGGGTGCCGTTTCCACTGGGAATGTCGGCCTACAGCTACACTCCTTTGCTAACATGTTAACGTGACAGTGTTGCTGTTCTACTGTATTCAGCTTCATTTACTACCATCAAGTGACCAAACATTTTAAATTAAAAACACGGTTTTAACTTTTAGTTAAAGGGTTGGTTCATCCAAATTACTATAAAAGAATGTGGAGAGGTGCAGTGAGCTTTATATTGTAGAGCTGTTTTTCAGATTCCTGCCTCTATCCAATACAATCCAGGTGACTAAAGCTGAGTTTGTATGCTGTCAGAATTTAAAAAAGATTGACTGTATTTCATTTCATTTTAATGGCATTTCCATAAGTGCACTGATACCTCACCTTGAATCATTTTAATTAGAAAACTGTTGACAGCGAGGTCTGTGGGGATGGAGATGTTGCTATTCACACGTTTAAATGTCCTTTTTTTTAGTGCTTCGTGCACGTTTCCATTCACCTCCATTGTATTGGGATGGAGCCAATTTAGCTCAAAAGCAAAGTAAATAAAGCTACCTGCATGATTAGATTCCACTGCAGGTGACGCAACGCTCAAAGAACCTTTTACTGAGGTTATATCCCCAGATACATCTTTTTTTCTTAATTTATTACTCCTAATCTTTCTTTCTACGCCACTCGATATAATCATTGAAGGCACATTAGCCCCATCTACACTGCTTATTTGTCTTTTTAAGTGACTGAATTGTCGCTGTTTGACAGTTAGCCCCCATTATAAGCTCAGCATCTGGCACATCTGGTGACGATGTAAATCAGTCACTTCTTTAAAGCGTTCCCTGATGATGCTCAGACATCTTCCTCCCATTCAAACCACAGAAATAGATCCAGATGAGACAGAAAAGATTTCACGGCGTGACTTAAATAGAAGATAAATTAGAGAAGAAAGCAGTGCGGGAAGAGCGATTTACTGAAATAGACCGAAGAAGAAGAAGTCATCGTCGGCTATAAATAGAACAGCGTGTCATTAAAGGATGTTCTGTGTACAGAAACAATAAAAAATAAATCTCTGTGTGCTGTCTCATGCTGCAATTCCTGCTAAAATTCCTCCCCTCTGTTGTTTGTTTCTTCTCCCTCGGCTGTGTTTTCTCACTTTCACGCACACCGGCTCCTCTTTCTTCCTCCCCGTGTAAATGCGATTTCAAACGCTCTTTGATTCCAGCTTAACAGAAGTATCATCTTCCACCCACCAGCTCCAACATCTCACCATTACTGCTGTAAACGTCTCTTCTGTTTGAGCTCCTCTGAAGGGGTGTTTGGTACCAAGCCTCCCAACCACACACACTTTTTTTTTTTTTTTTTTTTTTTCCCTCCCTGCCCAGGCTACCGAGAGGGGTTTCTATGGAAACGAGGAAGAGACAACGGTCAGTTCCTCAGCCGAAAGTTCGTCCTGTCGGAGAGGGAGGGGGCCCTGAAATACTTCAACAAGCAGGATGTGAGCGCAGTGATTTTAATGGGTGTTTACCGGAGCAAAATTTCACAACAAATGCTCAGGAAATATGAGGCTTTGACAGCGCCCTGTTTGTTGTTTATTTCTCTGCCTCCGTCAAGGCCAGGGATCCCAAGGCAATGATGAAAATTGAAACCCTCAATGCCACTTTCCAGCCGGCCAAGATCGGCAATCCCTGCGGCCTGCAGATCACCTACCTGAAAGACAACAGCACAAGGAACATCTTCGTCTACCACAGCGACGCGAAGGTACACGGTCACACACTCTCCTGTACACAGACACACTTATTAAGTGTATTTCTGTACAAGTAACAGGGCACTGGTACAGTGTTGGTAGAGAAATAAGCAAGTTGTCTGTTTTACTGAACACACTTTGACCTGAAAATGTCCCTTAATGAGTCATTTCCTTTTAGACTTTTCTATAACTGCTCTTCTATACATTCAGAAGCTCATCCAGTCACAGAGTTTTTAAATAGTGACACATTTTTGTGTCGTTTAGACTCAATGGCTTTGAGAGCAAAGTGCTGACTTGTAGCTTGAATGTGAGGCTGAATCTGTTTAGATTCTGAGAAGAGTAAAACATTTTCCTTCTGTCCTAGAAATCACGAGGCTGTGTAAAAAAAAAAAAAAAAAAAGAGAGCTGCAGTTGCTGCAGTTATCACCCTGTACGGATGTTAGTAGCCTCAAACAGCCTCAAAGCAGAAAGTCAGCACTTTAGCCTCATGGGCATAGTTGCGAAATAGAGTCAATGCCTCAACATCATCACTGTAATGCAGTATTTTCTCTATCAATGCTCTTCACAGTAAAGTAGTGGTTCAGCTATTTTCCATTGTTCAGTTTGTGGGGTCGACAACAAACCTCGAGCAAATGATTGGTAATGGCAACACTTCCATTTTATGGGGGCCAGAATTTCTGTAGTTTTGTTATTCGTTTCTAAAGAATGTCCTTAAAAGAAATGCTTCAATTCTAATGACTGGAAACGAACATCCATTTAAATCTGGGTAAATAATCGGGGGGGTTTTCATTGTTTACTAATTTAAAAAAATATATATATTTCTTGGGTTTTATATACATTTTGATTTTTGCATGTTCACTTTACTCACTGCACACTGACAGAGAACCGAGGTTACAGCAGCGACCAAATTACACAGTCCTTTCTAGGAACTAAATGAGAAATCATTTCATTTTGAGAGAATTTGAACTATCAGTTCCCCTCAGTCTCCCTTTTAACCCTTTAAACCTCTAAATGCATATATGTGTGTGTGTGTGTGTGTGTGTGTGTGTATGTATGTATGTCTGTATGCCCTCCATCTCACACTGATGGTCTTATATTGCTGAGCCTCACAGTTCTTTTCTCCATCTCTGCGATTTGTGACTAAAATAGAAGTAGAGAGACTTAATCAAAAATGAGCAGATTACAGAGAAGAAAGAGACGGATATTAATAGCCAGTCAGTTGGGGGTGGGGGGTGGGGGGTGGGGGGGCTGAGCGAGAAGGAGCGCTGCTGCCCCCTCTGGTGGCTGAGACGTGTTACTGAAGGCTGTGACAGGGAGGGTTCATCGGGTTCATTCGGTGTCGCCGTCACTCTCCTTTTGTGCTGGAGTTATCGACAGCACTGCAGCATCCACACAGCACAGACGCTTTCAACTACACCTCACTGTGTCTGAAAGACACCTTTACTACAATCAGAGAACAAAAATGATCTCCACTGTTTTAACTCAGAAATCAACGCCCATGCTGTGACAGACGATATGTGATTCCCAGCAGGACATGTTGCCACTCAGTGTTTGTTTTTATACAGGAAATGGTCGACTGGTTCAATGCCATCAGAGCGGCCAGGTTCCACTACCTGCAGGTCGCCTTCCCCGGAGCAAGCGATGAAGAGGTGAGGATGATGGGATTTCATGACACACCCAAGAATGGGACATCAGGAGTTACAGAATTCTAAGTGTTTGTGTACAACAGTTATTGATTGTTAGATAGAATAATTATTATATTATTGCTGCTTCAAAGCAGTGAAAAACCTCATCCATGTCGGAGTCGAGCAACTGCATGAAAATCTTGAATGTCCGTGATGTCCACGCTAGAACACCTGTGTTGTTGTTGTTTTTTAATATCTCTTTCATGCTTTTATTTTGACATGATTTCCTGTTTTGTCTCTAGCTGGTGCCCAAACTGACTCGAAACTTTATGAAGGAAGGCTTCATGGAGAAAACTGGTCCAAAGGTTTGTGCTGATTCTCTCTGGATACGAACGCCCCTCCACAGCGAAATAAGGATTAATAGTGTTTGTTACACCTCAGTCTGACTAATCTGCCTGCAGGTCTCGTGAAGCACATTCACCTTAAATTGATGCATCGTCTGCTGACAGCACATCGCCTACGTTGTAATATCGCAAACTGTATGTCAGTAGGTTGTGAGCAGTTTCACGAGAAAATCATTTTTAGTGGCCTGAAAGCTCAGTGCTGTGTTTTTATAGGTTCCAGGTTAGGGTACATTGGAGTATATTTAAGCTGTCAAAAGAGGTTTTTGAACATCAGTCATTTCATTTTTTTTTTTTTTTTTTTTTTAACTTAAATGTAGTACAATATAACCAGAAAGAAGTTATTATAAGGCTTCAGCTTTTCATACAATCTGTGGAGCTGTTACGATGTAATCTGTGTTGGTAATTTCACCGTCTGTCTCTGCCTCAGCACACCGAGGGCTTCAAGAAGAGGTGGTTCACGATGGATGACAGGCGGCTCATGTACTTCAAAGACCCTCTGGTAAGAAGAGACCTGCTTTGCCTTTCGATTCGGTTGATTTGTCGATCGCACGGTTTGTTAACAGGACTTCGGTCTGTCTCTCAGGATGCTTACGCCCGAGGTGAGGTGTTCATCGGCAGTAAGGAGAACAGCTACACCGTTCTGTCCGGCTTGCCCCCCACCACGCAGGGCTACCACTGGAACCACGGCATCACCATCGTCACGCCCGACAGGAAGTTCCTCTTTGCCTGCGAGACCGAGGCCGAGCAACGGGATTGGATAGCTGCTTTCCAGAGGGTCATCAATCGGCCAATGAGGCCGCAGGAATATGCAGGTCGTTAATCGGAACATTTGAGTATTCGAAGGCTTTATTTGCAGAGTGTAATTTTATTTAACAATCCGAATACATCTTTCTCAAATAAAATGAAATAAAAGACATTTTTGTCTTATGAACTGAAGAAACAAATATATTTCTGAAGATGATTTTGTAAAAAAAAAAAAAAAAGAGGAATCATAACATCTGCAGTTTAGTCTTTGTAGACCAAAATCAGTCCTTTGCTGATGTATTCAAATACAAGAAGATATATTTTTTAGAAGTTGAACCGTTCACAGGGATCACAGTAAAATGATCACAGCAGGTTTTACAATTTAATTATGCTTTGGTGCTGCAAGTAACAGCAGGTTCAACCCTGCAATTACTAGATTAATAACTGTGTTTTATTGGAAGCCTCCAAGCTACACATGATGCAGTGTTCCAGGAATTATTTCAGCTAGATTCATTTTTTTGTTGTTGTTTCCAGAGTTTTCCTCTTTCAGGTTGGAGAACATTTGCTAAAATCGTTCTTAAAATGTTTTAACAATGTTGCCACAAAACATTTCTATAATAAATATAATTTATAAACACGTTATCCGAAATGAATAACATTCTGGGAACATTTTATGAAATTGGCTACAGAAAACATTAGGCCGTAATGTTCTGACAATGTTATGAAAAACATTTCAACACAAAATATTTTTGGAATATTTCCGAGAATGATATCCAAACTTTTACGAAGAACATTCAAGGAAAACTAAAATTCCAGCTGAAAACATCCAAATGCCGAAATGTTCTCGTTGGGTTTTCGCATTGTAAACAGTTTACAAGATAGTTTTGTATTATGTGTATTCCAACAGCATAAATATCACTCCTGCCACCAATGAACGTCTTCACCAAAAAGGTTTTTGAACATTTTCTGTCGTCACACTTTATGGGATCATTGATTTACATCATTGTGTTCAAGAAGCCCTGAAACTAACCTCCACCAAACACATATAATTACCGACAAACACTTCACCACATGCCAACAGGACTTCTGCTAAGATTAACTGCTGCTAAAATACTGGCAAGAACCCTCTTAGAAAATGTCTGGTTCTGTTCTAAAGCTGCAGCGCCCCCTGGGGATCTGCTTGGTAACAGGGAAATGTGGGTTGAATCCAAAAGCAGCTTAAAGCTTAACACGAAATACTGTCAACCAGCTTCTTGAAAGAAAAGCAGCAGCAGCATCACCGGTCAAAAACTGTACACTGGTAGAAAACACATTCATTTCACTCACCGAACATCATTATATTTGTCTGTCTCTGCAGTGGAGGCCCACTTCAAACACAAGCCTTGAAGCAGCCCCGCAAGGAGACCCGAACTCAACTGGACCGGCCCGGTCTCATTCAGATCAGAGACAGCCCCCCCCCCCCTGGCGTGGGACCACAGGTCATGGCGGGAGGTGGTGGTGGGGGGGGGGGGGGGTCAGGAGTCAGCAGCGGGTTTTGGGATGGAGAAAAGATGAAGAAGAAGAAAAAGAAGAGAAGCACCGAGAGACTCCAGTCTGTCTGTGTAGAAAAACCTTAAAACTCGAATGGGACTCAAGGCCCCATCGTGGGCTGAACCGAGGCCAAAGCGTAGATGATGTCATCACTATTGCGCCTACCAACCTTGTGCTGTACATTATTATGCCACCCACCCCCCCTTCCCGCTCCCTTCCCCCCTCCTCCCCCTCTCCTCAGCCATGTGAACCCTTCCTCCTGCAACAATCCCCCCCCCCCTCCCCACCCACCACCCTCCCTTCTCTTCCCCCCAAAAGGATTTTGTCTCGTGAATGGTTCATTCTGCCTGTAATCTAATGTAATTATGTAATCTAGAGTCATTTCACTGGTCGCGTAACGAAGAAGACGATGCATTGTTAATTTATTGAATGTACAGTTTTTGATGACAGTGGCTTACCGTGTGCGTGGAAATCGTGATCGTTTTTTTTTCATCGAGGACGCTGCGAGGTTTGAACCTCTGGCACTTAAAAACCCCGCTTAAACCCACCCAATCTACAAAGTGCTGTTAACAACAAATATGCATACAAAACACACACACACACAAAAACTTCTCAGTGAACACCGTCGCTGTTAAACGTAGCCGGAGGTGGCTGATCTGCATCCAGGCAGGGTTTCTTCTTCTAAACAAAAAAAAAACAAACAAACAAAAAAAAAAACCTTAATCTGACAGCTGTTCTCTTTTATTTATTTGTACTGTTGAACATACCGAGTCATCGTAGACAGTTATTGCTGCTTTCAAGGATTGTAATGTGACAGGATTGTAATTTATATAACACTTCTACGACTTTTTCATTTGACTTTTTTTTGCATCTTGTTTTAAAGACACATTGTTGTCCTTAAATCACAGTGAGAGTTTGTTTCATTATAAAAGTCTTAACATCAATACAGACGAAGCTGAAATCAAATGGCAGTGTTTGGCTTGTCCTCAGTGTTCACTTTCTTCTCTGGTAAACACACACACACACACACACACACACACACACACACACACACACACACACACACACACACACACACACACACACACACACACACACACACACACACACACACACACACACACATTGAGAGAGTCTGATACAGATAATGCTAAATCCTGATTGGTGCATGAAAACCAAAACTGCTCTAACTTTGGCAGAAAATGTGGTCTTCAAGTCCAACTGTCACATTCAAGCAAGACATTTTCAGGCCCTTTAAAAACACAAGTTGTAAAATACCATAATCTTGTGCTAATGTACACAGCGGGGTTTTATCCCTAAAGACTTCCTTGAAATTACACATTCTTTTTGAGCAAATGCAATGGTATTATTGAAGTTCAGTCATGCCTCCCTTTGTCCAGCAGATGGAGCGCTGCCATTACTAATAGTGTCACTCCACATTGGGTGAAACGCTCCTGAGAGAGGGAAGATTTTATCCCAAATAACTAGAATAAAGACATTATGAATGATTTAAATAGACTTACTATTTACGGCAATTTAAAGGAACAGTTTTAGATGTTGGGGATGCCGCTCTAATGTCTGTCTATAGTGATGAAGCATTGCTCTGCTATAATATTGTCACAATCACAATAGACAGAAAAGTTTTCATAGCAGAACCAGAGACATCATTGGTTCAAATTTAATCCACACATTCTTCTCTTACTCGTCCAATCCTAGTGCCTTACATTACCCACAATGCAACATTACTTCAATATTTTGGTTGGATATTTATGGATATATTATATTATTATATATTATGGATTTATTGGATATAAGTGACATCACAAAAGGCTTCATATAACTTTGTTTTTGTGCATAATATGCAATTACACCATAAACTTACCAACAACAATAAATACACTTTAGCCAGGAGACAATTAGCTTAACTTTGCATATTAACGTTGGGTATTAAAATGGGAGCCTATTGGTGCTAAATGCTTCTTGGCGCCAGCCCCTAGTGGCCCTCAGTGGTATTGCATTTTAAAGCACTGCCACATTGGCTTGACTTTTCAGACATGGAGTCTGTGTCCTTTTCTATAAACAGTACGGGGTGTAAATGCGGCTAATATCTTAGCATATTTCCCAACATGTAGAGCTTCTTTAAAGGAGCAGTGTGGAGGATTTGGTGGAAAGCCATCTTTACAACCAGTGTTTAGTTTGTCCATTCCAGGTTACTGTAGAAACATACAACGATATGGCTCCGTAAAAGAGGACCTGCTCTCTGTGTCGATGTAAAGGGCTCATTCTAAACCAACAAGAACATGATTCTTAGTTTCTGGTGATTTTACATTAATGAAAACATAATCCACCTGACTCCTAAAGGAAAATAAAACTTGAATAAATGAATACAGGGGCATTACAAATTCAGATATTTCCATATGCAGCACAGCGGCCACTTAACTGAACTACATACCTTCGCAGTCACCTGATTTCAACTCAAATAAACTCCTTTGGAAGATTTTGGAGTGACGCGTTTGACAACACTCTTCACCACCATCTCACTTGGTGTAATATTCCTTTAAATGGTGCTCATTGGTCACCTGTAAAGGTAGCATGTGTCGAGTTGCACGCTCACTGCAGGTCTGCTGGTGTAAATGTCACCTGATGATCTCGCCACTCTCACTGGCTCCATGGGCCTTTACGGACGCGTGGCCAAATCAATGTCGCTTCTGTCTGGCCCGTCTTGTTGTCGTTGGCAACCGGGTTGTCACGGTAAACTGGGGAGACAGTGAGCCACTGAGCTGCGGCAGTCAGGTGGGACCCACACAGGAAGTGTTTAAAAGTGGGCGGGGCCCGGGCCTGGGCTCAGCAGTCTCTGGGTTTGTACCTGAAGATAATGAGGTCAGTGAGGTTCTGGAACGTGTAGAAAATATGTATTTATGGCGAAGCTGCTGCTTCACTACATGTTAGTTTGGCCTGGATATAACAGGTGCAATCCTAATCTGAGTCTTACACTTGGTCTTTAAAGTTCTTTTACATTATTTGGATAGCCCAGACTCCATTCATGTCAGGAACTCAAAGTGTTTTTCTTTTTTGTCTCTTGCAGTGCTTCTGGGAAACGTATAGTCCAGCTGTCGTGTCCATCAGACCCTGCAGCCGATGGACACGACAGCCGGAGCTGCGACTACTGTGAAATTAACTAATCTCCTCACAGGAAACCCAGCAGGAGCAGCTGTCCGACTGGAGACAACCTGGAAACGAAGCAGCAGATGAGGAACCGGTCTGCAGAAAATCACCACGAGGACCAGGACTGGCTTCTAAACTTTAGTTGTAAGGTCACTCTTTTCCCTCGCAGGTCTGATTTTCACTGAGCTCCACTTTTAGTTGATGAATTTGATCGTAAAAATCGGAACATACATCTTTGTGTTCGGCAAAGCTCAAACAACCACGGAGACTAACATTTAGGTGCTTTTCAGTGTAGACAGGTTTTGCATTTCCATTGTTATTGCTTGTTATTCAGTCTTCATTTTAAAGGTCCCGTATTGTATAGATTCACATTACCATTTCTATTTGTTTATGATCAAGTGAGTTCAGATGTCCAATAAATACTGTGAAAGTGTCAAAATGGTCAGTCCATGGAGAAATGCACACAGCCCGTATTTTAGCATCTGTGCCGTTTGGACTTCAGTGGGTTTGTGATGTCACAAACTCGCACTTATGTCATATGACCGCCTTCAATACTGCTCACTGTCCAACCTTTTATGTGGAAGAAAACACCAAGCGGTCATTTTGTTCTGGCGCTAGCAAGCAATAAGACCAAAGAAAAGCATGTGGTTGGTTTGGGTGTGCCTGAATCGAAAAGGATTCAGCCAATCAGAAAAATTGGGTCATTGATATCAAACCGCCTTAAAGACACAGGCACAAAACAGCTTGTTCTTGGTCAAACTCAAGAGAAACTAAAAAGAAGAAAAAATATTTGGTACTTAGAACAACAAAAATATCTTCTGATGGGTATCAAAACTGCAAATAAAACACTGGAAAAGTGTAAAATATGGGATCTTTAAGAAAGAAAACAATCTCTTGGTCATTACTGATATAAAACACCTTATTAATGGATGAAGAAACTTAATTGTATGAAAAAAAGTGCCACTCTTTTCCATATTCCTTTGGCAGGAATAATACAAAAATTCAAAAAGTACAAAAATTAGGACTATTTTACTCAACTTTATTGTGGAAAAACTTCCATAAAACTTCCATAAAAGGTAAAATGACCATTGGGTGCTACTGTCATACCAATATTTCATTCGTGTGGCGTTTCAGTGGAACATTTTTGTGTCCAAAGTGAGTTTAAATGTCATTCTGCAGGTCTGGTTACTGAGAGAAGACTCAAATTCAGGATAAAACACTGAATCTTTGTTCATCTAATCTTTATCAGAATTTTTTTGCATGAAAATAAAAAAAATGTTGCAAGATATTGACACACAAAAAAATGTGTACTTCAAAAATCCAAATAGGATTTTACTTGCTAAATCTCCAAACATTGTCAGTCTGAGCATTGCAAGTCTTTCTCCCGCGCTGTGTCCTCCTCACGGCCGGGTGAGGGTGGTGTAGATAGGCTGCTCCCAGCCAGAGGGAGGACTGTGTGGAGGGGGCGCCAAGGCCAGGCTGTTGATAAGCGGCGTGGCGTAAGACCTGCGGGAGGAGTGAAAGTACGGGTATTGATACAGACTGGCGGGGTAGCCGGAGAAAGCGCTGTATAAGCTGGAGCCTTGAAGGTCAGTGTAGTCTGATTGATTGGCGCAGGACGAGGAGGTGGAGGAAGGGCAAGCGGTGGAGCCCAGGGAGGTGTACTCAGGTGGGGGAGGAGTGGTGGTGGAGGAGGAAGAGGAGCTGTAGTGACCTGGGCTCATCTGCTCCGTTTTAATCTGAGGTTTTTGGCAGCCGTCCTCGATGGGAGTCCCGCCAGATGTTTTGGGTGTCCAGTTGCCATGGGAGTGACAGTGGGTGCCGCCGGGTGGGAGGAACGATCCAGAGGGGCTGCTGGTGTCCGGCGGGGTCAGGATTGTGGTGCCGGGGCCGTTCGGAGGCAGGTACTGATCGAACTCGTGGACGTCAAAGCCATCGATGGTGCCGATGACGTCAGTGCTGAGCTCCGAGATGTCCACGTTGCTGAAGTCGATGTTCTGGCGGCCGGGATGAGGAGCAGAGCCGGAGCTGGTGTCCACGGACCGGCGGTCCTCGTGCTTGGTCCCCATGTGTGGCTCCGTTTTAGGAGTAGTCGGAGGTGTTGGAGGTCCGTGTGACTGACCTGGAAACCAAATTACAGGAAACACCAATTAGTTTTTCAACTCTGGAGCATAAAAGTTCACAGAGGAGAACATGCCCTCATGGAAACAGTCCCATCACCTGTCCTGTCTGGATGGTAATGGTAGTGCACCTCCCCTGTGCCAGCCAGCCTGGCCACCCCCAGCTCGGGTTTATACAAGCCCTGCTGCTGGCGCTGGTGCTGCTGCTGGACCAGTCCGGGTCTGCAGTCCGGTTTGGAGCTCTTGCGTCTCCGAGGCTGGTACTTGTAGTCCGGATAGTCCTTCTTGTGTTGCAGCCGCAGCTTCTCGGCCTCCTCGATGAAGGGACGCTTCTCAGTTTCAGAGAGAAGTCTGAGGAGGACAGGAGAGTTAGCAGAAAATAGAGGGTGCTTTAAACACAACACAACATTTCAAAATAAAATGTATGTTGCCATGTGGTCAATACTGAAAAAACTGCATTTGAATTATTTTTGCTTTTTTTTTTTTTTGCTTTGACATTTGTGCACCACCATATTAATAATTGAGAATTATTTTTGTTGCACGGTGCTGTGGAACACAACACTGTATGGTACTGTATAGAAAAACACATTTTAGATACCCACTTTGGTTTACTTAGCACTTCTATTTCACAACAGTTCAGAGAGAAATACAGTTTTCTTAAGTACATTTTGAATCTTTAATGCAGAACTATTGCATGCAACAGTTATCTTTTTAATTCAAGTACTTCTACTTTTACGTCTTTAAAGGCTCTCAACCTTTTTGCATGTGAAACTTCAGTCATGGAGCCTTTAGCAATGAGCCTCCACTTAGCAGTGAATGAGTCATCTTTAATTTGTCTTTTATTAAACGATTTTTTTTTTTTTTGTACTGTGCAGAAAAACTACAACCGCTTCCTCTGCATGGCTTCATTTAACTGTGAAAGTACCTTCCAACCAAAATACTTAGAAAATATTTGCAAATGTAATTCTAGTTTAGAGCAGTTTTATTGCCATAGTCATTTTGTCGGGAGAGTTTTAAAAAAAATCACTAAAGGGAGGTTGGTTATTTTGAAATGAAATTGAGAGAAAAAAAACAAAACAGGATTTGGGTTTGGAAACAGTAATTGTGGTGGTCTTGAGATATACTGGAGTTCTAGCCGCTCAGTAGTTGAAAATAAGGATCTACTTACCGCCACAGTTTACCCAGAGTCTTGCTGAGCTCGGCGTTGTGCAGATGAGGATACTGATCCGCCAGCTTCCTCCGCGCTGCCTGCGCCCAAACCATGAACGCGTTCATCGGCCGTTTCACATGAGGTTTGCTCTTCAGCCCTCTCGGCCCCTGGCTGGGCATAGGCACCAGCGACCAGTCATAACCTTTCAGCACCTGCGACACCGCGTCCCGGATACAGGCGGGGAACCGCTCTTCCTGCGGGCAGCTCTCAGATTTGCGCGTAATCCCTTCCTTCTGCGCTTCGGGTCCTGCTGGGGAGGTTGGGGGCTCTGAATCCGATCCATGCTGGGACGTGGAGCCTTCGCTGCCCGCTGGACTGCATGGATGGTCCGTCAATGACTTGTTCTCCTCCTTCATGTTTGTTACTAAAATGATCTACTGTCGCTCAAATTCCCGTGGAGCTCTCCGAGTGCGCAAAGACGCACAGCTCTGAAGGAAGACTGTATCACCACCAAAAGTAAAATCCCAGAGTTCTTGTATTGAACTTGCCATTCCTTGTCACCTCACCCTTCCTCTGCGAAGCAAACTTTGACGAGCTGCTGGGATATTTGCACTTTTTTTTTCTTTTCTTTTTTTTTTAGCAGTTGCCTCTCTCCACCCCTCGTGCGCTATTGGCTTTTCCAAAATTTTGTTTCCTCCTAGTTTGGCATAACGAAGCAGGAGGAGGCAGAGAATTTTCAACAGTCAATATTAAAGTAAGAATTTATGAAAGTTTGGGTAGTCTGTAGTTTGCGTAGTTAAAGTTATTATTCAGAAGTAGAGATGAAGTACGTTTTAAATTTGTTTTATCTGACGTCATATAAAAGATGCAAAAGGAACGTCAGATCAACTCCATTAAAAGGTGGCTTGACTTTAATGCAGAAGTAGGCTATACTAATAATCCATTAAAATTATATAAATAATGCTCCAAAAATTAAAGGCCCATTCTGCATCTCTAAGAATATTTTTGTTGTTGTTGTTGTTTTTATTGCAAACATAACCCCTCCAAACGAGACATAATTCATTCTTTCATTCTTTAAAATATACTGTAAGTCCAAGAAGTGTGCAACCACTGCATCTGCATTTTATTATTGCAAGGTCCTTTTCATCTGTATTATGGTTTGCTATTTTTCGGGATGCATTTTTTTGTTAAATATATTCTGGGTAAACATTTAATAATTGTTCCTACTTTCCAAAACAGCTAGATGGACCATCTAATATCATTAATGATAATAATTTTAAATTTGTGGTAGTACTAATTAAGAATGGCATCTAATGCTGGCTGCCTTAAAGTGCTCTTTTTAAGATCATACCCATATGTTTTTCTGTTCCTACTTTTTTGAGTCTTTTATCGTGCTTTTGAATAGAAAAAGAGATCAATGAATGCATTTTAGCAAAGCATAACCAATAAATCTACAATTGGCCGGCTCCCAGACGTGCAGCACGTGAGGGTCCGCATATTCCCGCTAGCAGTTTTTTTTTTTTTATCTCGTTCCTTAATCTTCTTAAACAAATTTTGCTTTTTTTGGCGGCTTTAACATGTTCAAAAACTCATGAAAGTTGGTGCCTGACACGTGCAAAGTTTCGTGAGGTTTGGAGCATCGTTTGACCTTAAACATCAACTTCCTGTATCATGGCGAAACGTCAAACTTAGCCGCATCGCCCTGGCTATACTACTGTATATACTCTATACTATATACTCTATACTATATATTCTACACTATATACTCTATACTCTATACAAAAATGACTTTTGGGTCACTTTTTGGACGACATGCTATATAGTATGACTTTTTTTTGAAGGAGAAAGTGTTTCACGGAGTTCACTCAGAGCTTCCAGTGACTGAACCAACAGTCTGGTTAACTCAACACGTAAAAGATTCTACTTCACCAAGGCTGCTATTAATGGTTCAGATTCCACCTGTTGATGGTGATTCAACTTTTAGTAAAGTTGAAACGTTTGGAGAAATTGAAAAAGTTTTGCATACACTACACATTACAGGAAGATATCTAATATCACTGCAGACCCCCTTGAAAACACGTAAATATACTATCCAAAGAATGTCTGCAGAAATGTTGGTCGCATTTGAATGAATATTTGTGGACGGTGGAGTTATAGGTTGCAGTGAGCCAAAGATATGTCTCAATGCAGACCATACCCTGGGAAGATTGGTGGTGCAATGGTTAGCAATGTTGCCTTCCAGTCAAAAGGTTTATGGTATGGGCCCCCTCTTTGTCATAACTTAAAAAAAACAAAAAAAACATGCTATAGCATGTCATCCAAATTATGAAAAAAAAAAAAAAAGTCACAAGAAGTGACCCAAAAGGTTTTTTTTTTTTTTTTTTTTTAAATGGCGGACTTCCTGTTGAGTTGACGAAATGGTGCAATGCAACTTTTTTGTACATCTCGGTGTGATACACGTGTCCACCGGATTTCGTGCGTATCGGTAAACGTCGCCGCCGGGGCATCTCTATAGGGGGCGCTAGTGAGCCATTAGGCCACGCCCATTCGCGACTCCACTAAAATACTAAACTTTTCCCCGGAAGAGACGCGTGTTCCTACTTTCATGACTTTTTGAATATGATAAAGCCTCCAAAAATGCAGTTGCTTACGAAGAATAATAATAACGCGGAATAATAATTCCTAATAATAATAATAATTAATGAATCAAAAATCAAATACTTCCGCGTGTCTTCAGTCACGTGACCGTGAGACCCCCTCCCCCCCCAAGCAAAACATGGCGGCCACCGCTGGCAGCCCGGAGAGCTCCGTGAGGAGAAGACGCGTGGACAGCAGGAAGACGGAGACAAACTCCGGTCTCAGCACTTCAGAAAATGGAGAAAACGCCAGCGGAGACGCGGAGAAAGAAAAGGAGCCTCCGTCGCTGCAGCCCGGGACTTTCTGGCTGACGCGGGTTGTGCTGCTTCGCTCCGTCGCTTTTATTTACCGTGAGTCTGTTTCACTTCACGCCAAACACCAACAGCGTCGTTACGTGTTAAAAAAAACAACAATAAATAAACGTACCCCAAAACAGTCACGTTTTAAACAACAACAACAACCCTGAACGGTGTGTTTGTGTGTCAGTCTGACTGCGTCATAGTTAAAGAAACGAGGCCTTCAGTTTGTTTTACTTCTACAGAAGTTGACAGTCGCCGGCAGGACAGTCACGTTTCCCCTCCATTCAAACTGAATACATCTCCAGGATACCTGACCTCCTCCTCCACCTCCTCCTCCTCCTCCTCCACCTCCTCCTCCGCCCAATAGGACTGCAACAATCCCAACATTTTAACTCTGTTCACTTCATTCAGTCGTAGTTCAATAATACACCATATCAGGAAGAAGAGAAATTTATTGGCACGGAGCACCGTCCGTGAGTAAAAATGACATTTCTCGTTGCCTTCTAGGTTTCGCAACACATCTGGCAGGGCGTGTGTGACGTAAATAACAACTTAAAGCTTTCCTGAACGATACGAAACAAATATAAGGACAACCACGCGTCCCGATAATCAAAAATAAACACCAAGCGCTGGAGATCTATGTGGAAATAGTGCTGGAACGACACAGGAGTTTCATCCAGCTGTTTCTATACAGATGAATGGAAAATACTCTAATCAGCTGAAAGAGTTGCGATCAGGCGGTTGTGTAATAACTATGACCATTTTTCAGTCCGAAGACAGAAGGACGACTGCAAAAAGCACTGATTGGAGAAAACACGAAGGCACCGACCTGACGAAGAAAGCAGAACAGATGCAATGTTCTTCAGAGAGGTTTTGACATTTGAACGGGGTTGTGTTGATCCGTCCGTCTCCGCTCTGTTTTGCAGTTGTGGCGTTCAGCGTGGCGTACAACCAGAACAAGCAGCTGATCGGCGAGCGCGGCCTGATGCCCTGCAAGAGCTACCTGAACAGCGTCAAGCGCTACGTCGGGGGAAGATAGGCACGGCCGCCTTGGCGTACACCCCCTCCGTCCTCTGGTTCCTGGACTGGACCGACATGGACGCCAACCTGGACGGCGTCGCCCTGGTGGGGGCGGCGCTGTCGGGCTTCGTCCTGCTGACGGGAACGGCCAACGTGGTGATCATGGTCGCTCTGTGGCTGCTCTACCACTCGCTGGTCAACGTGGGACAGCTGTGGTGAGTGCGGGTTCGCCCGACGACGCTCTGCGGCCGGGAGCAGTTTTGAAAATGTTCACACACTCGTGCTGAGAGGTTTTTTTTTTAAACTTCATACGAGCTCTAAATGTAAATAATTGGACCAGAGCTAGTGATGCTTTTATGGAATCAGTATTTTACACGCGAACAAATACATCTTCAAATTTAATGAAATTTAATTTATAGCAACTCTGCTTTCATCCTTTAGTTTAGAAAACATCCAAATGTTTCTGAATACCAGACAAGAAAACATATTGGACGTAGTCTCCCTACTTTCATGTTTCACATCTTTAACAGTGTGACGTGTCGCTGAGGACGAACAACTGCAGCTCAACTTTACATCCTTATAGAAGGTCATGGTCGTGTTTTGAGCTGATTGTATTTGTCAGTTAATTAATTGAAAGGTAAAAAAAAAGAAAAAAAAAAATCCACCAGCGTTCATAAGATTTAGTTCATTCTTGCTGTTTGACAATGTTTAAAAAAAAAAAAAAAGATCAAATACTTATGTCTTTGTTCTTTTTGTTTTCCTTTCTCTCTCTGTAGGTACTCCTTTGGTAAGTGAACTTTGACCTGTGGCTTCCTTTTGTTTCTCCTCCTAAAGAAGAAGTGGATCAGAGGTGAAGCGTTCATGTGAGACCGGTTTTCATATCAGTTGTAATTTCTTAAACTGTGAAGGTGATTTAGCGACATCTCTCAAACCAAACTTTTTCATGCACTGACACACGTAATGCATTTAGAAACGTAGGACTATACACATTTATAAAGAAAAGATGTCTCCGCACTCTTGATTATTGTCCAATAAAGATTGAAATGGGTGCTCAAAATGATGATTTTGGAAATTGATCCCAAACAATAAAAAGCAGCAGCTACGCAATCATGATCCAGTTTAATGACTGTTCATAAGTCTACTTATGTTTACTGCTAATTATTGGGTTATAAGTGCTCTAAATGCTTTTTAAGTGATTTTTATTCCAACACGTACTTAAAGCACGAAAACAAATTCAACACGTACCTAATTGCCACGATAAAAACCACACAGGTGTTAGTTTACAGCTAATTATTGATTTGTCAGGGCTTTAAATGCTTTTTAAGCAATATCAATTCAACATTTACTGCACAAAAGTCGACTTTGTTTCCAGCTAGTAAACAAAGAAGACGGCTCGTTTGCAGCTTTCTGACTCCATGAACTCAGTAAACCGCCATCAATATATGAAGAACTGTGAGGTTGGGAAGAAATAAGATAACTTGGATGTTGCATGTTTCGGTCCGGCCCAGATAAGTGGCGAGCTCCGTGGCAGCTCTGCGATTGGTTCACGGCACTTTTGTAGTCGAGAGACGCCGTGCCTGTCTGTGGTGGAGAGCTGTGTCTTCTATTACACTTAAAAATAATAAAAAAAAAGATATTTTTCTTTCTCTCTCACTCGAACTGTCTTTCTCCTCTTGTCCCTCTTGTGTTTTGGAGCGATTATCACACGCTGGCTGCCGCTGCTGCTTGAAGTCGGCGGACGAAGCTCCTCCGATTGTTCCCAAGTCTAGACAGAAAACCAGAGGGGGAGGAAAGGGGGTGTTTGCTGTTAGGGACATTAGTGGCAGATGATGCTCTCTCACTTCAACCACTTTCTCAAAAAGTTCAAAGCTAAAAAAAAAAAAAAGAAAGACATTTAGTAGTGTAAACCTGAATAGAATTGATTTAACGACACCAGCAGAGGCTCTTTTCACGATCAGAATTCGATCCATCCGGTGTGATAACATTCGGAAAGTCTTGAAGAGCCACACTGTTGAATCATTTTATCCCCATTCAAGTTAGCTGAGGGTTAGGAAGCCGACAAGTCGAATGCTCTGCCTATAAAGCGTGTCCAGTGCGCATTCCTCCTCACGGCCAGAAAGTCTCACCAGACACCAGATTTATAAAACGTATGCAGATGTTTTCTTCCATCCCACAGAGACACTGCAGTTGCTGTTTTAACACTTTTATTTGCCACATTGTTACAATGCCAGACACTATAAATATAAACTCTGTATATATTTTTGTATTATTATAATCAATATATATTAATTCCCGCATCAATAATGTGACATCATGTCATTTTCAGGTGCGTTTTGTTGAACTGAAATCCAACGTGACTCCACGTTCAAGCATTGTTTTCCCTTCTGTTTTGAGCCGTACTTGAGAAAAAGAGCACCTATAGTCACCAGATCTTGTGGTTCTCTGCAGGTTGGGAGAGCCAGCTGCTGGAGACGGGCTTTCTGGCCATTTTCTTGTGTCCGATGTTCACTCTGTCCCAGGTCCCCCGCCGCTGTCCTCCGTCCCTCATCTGCATCTGGACCTTCAGATGGCTCATTGTTCGCATCATGCTGGGAGCTGTGAGTACAGAACTTTCTCTGTAGAGAGATTCCAGACCGTCGACACAAAAGAATAGAAAAATCCACGCGGTCGTGAGATTACATGAGATTATAACGGCAGCAGCGATGCCCTTTTGAAGCTGTGATGACAGAGCAGAGACTCGGTGTCGTTTCTCAGTGGTGTCAGACGGAGTACAGCGCCCACCACGGGCCATGAGTGATTGATCCACCCCCATCACAGCCTTTTATCTGTGACAGCACCGTGGTCCACCGCTGCTCTTTAACGACCACATGGGTTTCTGTTTGTGAGGAAGATGCGGCTCAGTGTGCACTTCAAAGAGCCCTGCAGACTTAGGACGCGGCACCTATCTGATTAAGGAAAGCTTCAAGTTGTCACACAACAAGTCACTTTTTCTACATCGACATCATGGTACGTCTCAATGGCATCTATTGGTTGACATTAATACATAAATTAGGAAAGAAGAATCTAAATGCATTGAGATAAAATGACCGTAAGAGATGTTACACGTTCCTCTTGTTATCTGTCACCGATCGTCAAAATAGTTCAATACAGATATTTATAAACGTCCATGTTCCAATTCACACTGTAGGCGTAAAGACATACCTTCCCTAAAAAAATTCAAGTCCTGAGAGTACATTGAAATAGAAAATGAAATATGGTGCTGTTGCCTTGCTCACCTTTGCAAAATACAAAATACAACAACATGTTCTTGGTAATCTTGATAAAGAACCATCTGCATGGTACCTCGTGTGGTAATTAGGTGGCTCATTAAAACAATATGAAGTTCCAACACGCATGCACACACACATCTAGCTCAGCAGGGTTGCCCAAACACAATCAGTTCCAACATATGGCTGCAGAAATATAACTCTCATTAGATGACCATATGTTGTGCTCCAAAAAAGTGTCAACATTGAAATATATGCTAATTAATACATTCATTTCATTTTATCGGTGCCCGCATTAGCAGAGCTGAATATGTTTGATATATGATGCTCTTTGTGTTGGGATATTAATCTGCTCAGATGCCTCCTAATCTGTGCTGCAGCAGCTTGTTTACAGCTGCAGTACACTGTGAGGGTAATCAGGCTGGCAAAAGTGGAGCTAATTAGATTTTAGGAGACCATGTTGGCTCATTAACTATGAAATAGAGTAAATATATTAGTGATGTTCACATAAGGGCGGCGTGCTTTAAGTGCTGATTGATATTCGGCCTCGTAGCCCTCCACTGTCTTCTCTTCTTTGTAAATAAATTAGCCGGAGGTTTGAGGACCTCGATTAAGTGATCGCCCTGAGAGATCCGGTAACGCTGTTTGATTATCGCGTCGGGGCGATAACTTTTAGAGGGCCTGTTGATAGTCTCAGCCACGATGCTGCGGTTCCTCCTCATTTTCAAATGGCTCTGCAGCCTCTGATGAGTCCATCTAGTCAATGTGACAAAAAGTTATTTCCAGCATGGTCCAAAGGCAGACAAAATATATGGAAGACTCTCTTATCTGCTCAAGCCTTATTCTCAGGACATTATTTCTAGTATCACACCAGAGTATTTACAACAGGCTAAAGTAATTGATAAAAGATCAGCAGTACAGCTTTTTCCTACTGCAGGGAGGACAAACGTTACGGCATCCGCTCGCATGCTGCACGGCTTTGTCATGTTTACAGAAGACCGAAATCAATTTCTTCTAAAGAGCCCAAATAGCAACTAAACATCGACATATTAGCGTCGTCTTTGTGAGCGTGTTACTTAGATAACAGTAATTTGCTCTGTTTGTTAGGTACACCTAGAGATGCTGCGGTCGGCATTCTTTTAGCTTCGCACAAAGCAAATCGGTCCTGTTTACATCCCGAAGGGTATTATAAATGAATGGGAACCTGATAGCAGATTTGTGTTTCTTAATAGATAAATATACATCAAATTTAGTAATTTTGGGGCACTTGATGTCATTTTTTTTTTTTTGTCACAGAATGACTAACTGACTAATTTCTGTGTTTTTCAGTAAATGTTTACGAGCTTCCTGTTTTCACAACATAATTCATTATGTTCAAGTAACGTTTACCTGTTCCAGGATTGAACAGGATAAATGCTTTGATACTAACTGGGTGGATAGTTGTTGTAAAGCTTGGTGGATATTATGGGATACACGTTTTACTTTGTTGTGGACAATTATGTTCTAATTTGAAATACGTTAAAATGTCTTCATTTCTGTGTGCCTGAAAAATTGAAGTGTAATGTTGAAAAAAAAACCGGTGCAGATGAGAGTCAAACACAACAGTAAAGCTGCAGGTCGTAACACCAAAACAACCAGCTGAAAAACCCTAAAATGTTACTTGGAGCTGCAGTCGGAGGGTTCATTCACAACATGCGTCAGATTCCACACATACGTAGTCATAGTCCTTGTTCATAATGGAGGAAAATTATGACCAATCAGTTTAATCCTGTTTTTAGTTCAAAAACAATTTACCACAATTTCCAATTTGCTTTTTACAAGAGGCTTCTTGTTTATCGTCCAAGAATATGAAGGATATGCTGGAAAAATTGCTTGTCTATCGAAGCACTGAATCTGAGACGGCTACTGCTGTTTTCTTTGTTGGGATTCAGGGTAAACCTTTGCTTGCCGGCCTTCCTGATGCGGTTTACGTCATCTCACGAGCATCGTTGTCAAAGTCTCGCTGTATCTGGAAAACGGGATTCGTGGTCTGAACCTCGGTTATTCGGAAGATGCAAAATCTTTTTATTTAAATCTTTTAAAAGCTCTTTTCACTGACAGTTTTTCACGGCCTGGTTTGGTGATGAGATTGAGAATTCATCAGTTTTCCGGTTTTTCTTTTTCTTTTTCTTGTAAATAAACAGATCTTTCTTGTATAAATCTTGAGAGGAATCAGAATTTTTGATAAGTATTTCTCTCACTTGGTGTTCCTCATAAAAAAACCCTACTCAATTCACAGAGGTATCATTTTCCCCTGGCGTTCTTCACACTCTGGACTGAGCGCTCTGTTTATGCTGGAGGTTTATATTATCAAATTGTAATTGATGACATTTCAGGGTCTCATGACAGAATTAGATTATCAGCAGCATCTTCGGCTGCTCCACTTCAACAGCTGGCAGTTGCAGCGAGCGGCCGAGCTCGTAATCAAGAGTGAAATGTTCTGGTTTTTCTAAATCTGGTTAGACGGGTTAGTGGGCGATTTATTCCACATTCCATGCCAACCACATGATGGGCCGATGTGTCAATATTGACAGTCTCGTGTCTTGGATAGCGCGTTGTTTACTTGGGTCTGTCGGTGGAAAACGGTCCCAGAACGGAGGTCGCATTTACCCGTGTTTCTGTCTGAATTCGAGTCATAAAAAAAAAAAAAAAAAAAGGAAAATCCGCTCTCAAGGACTATTATTACTGAGTATTAACCTTTCATAACCTGCCTCATCTTCACTTAAATATCATGCAGGCTGCACAGTTACCATCAGCTGTACACATATGACACGTATGCTCATTACTTTAGTCCAAAGATACTCAGAAACGTTTCTGTTTTTTGCTCAACACTTCCTGTTTTTAGTAATGGAATCACTGCAGTACCCAACACCTTTATGAATCTGTAAATAGGTCACGAGTGCTTATTCCCGGTCTGATACATTCGCGTGACAAAAGAGCTACTGTGTACATCTGTGAGCCGTTATTGAGACCACTGAAGGTCAATAAAGCCGACGACATGTTCAGACTGCGAGCGAGTTAGATTTGTTCTTTTCAGATTTGATCTTCAAGTGAAGGCTCTCTACTTTCTTCACGTTCAAGTGGAGTAGATTTGTGTCTTTACTGTCAGTGAACGCTTCATCTCAGTAGAATAAAGGTGTCAGTCACTGAGTGATTGCACAATTTGTCCCACTTCTCTCTGATGTGGCTACGAACCATATTTCTATGGTGAGCACATGATTTGGTATTGGCAGGAACCTACGAAAGCATTTGTGGAGGATTGTTTTGAATCAAGTTCTGCTTTATAAAGCGTGTGAATAGTTCAATATTTTCCAGGGAATCCGACAGCATAACATTGTTTTTATGCCACCGGGGTGGCAAGAACTGGAAGCATTATGTTTTTCATTTTTCCGTTCTTTGAAGGGAATTTATTCAAATTTGGCACAAACGTTCACTCGGTCCCAATGATGAACTGATTAGAATTTGCGGGTCGCTGTGACCTCACGTCCAGCTCATCCATCCGTCTCATTCTTGTGAATTAGTTATCTAAGAAAGAAAAAATAACTATACAATCCAGGTGTGCTGCCTAATTCAGTCCAGAATGAACTGCACAGTCACACCACACTGCAGCGCTCCTCCCTTCATGTGCTTGTAATTCATTTACTCTTGGCAGCTTTACTGTGGTTATCTGTGTGGATTATAGATCCTTCCCTACAGATGATCACACCATGTATTTTTTCTTCATCTTATCAAACAGTGCTGCAGCAGAATTGGAGGCAAAGTCATTTGTAAATAGATTTTTTTACAGCTCTTGGCATCAAACGTTTGCAAAGATTGTCGATGTTTTTCTTAATGCTTTTCCATCAGGTGCTGTCTTAGCTGAAAGCTTGTTGTCAGTCTTGGTTGGCTTTTTGCATATAATATGTATACTGAACATTATATACAGATTCCATGATTATTAGATAATTCCCGTTTGTGTAATAACATAATTGTGTCCATCGGCTGTCACATCTGAGACTAATCCTTTCAGACTTTTCTCATCATCATGTGCTTTTGATAAAACGTCCATTAAGTAACCACCTGGACACTCCAGAAGCTGAATATGTCATTTACTCTGTAATGAGATTCTCTAATAGGCTGTTGATGGTTGCTAATTTTACACAATTTACAACACGTGTTTTTTTTTGTTTGTTTTTTTTTGCTGTAAAGTTTGAAGGAGATACAAACATTCGGCTTTACAGAACTTTGTGTCTTTTTTAGGGTCTTATTAAAATCAGAGGCGACAAATGCTGGAGAGACCTCACCTGCATGGACTACCACTACGAGGTGAGTGCACAGTGTTGTGTGTTTATTGTGCGGTGTGTCTGTCCAATTCCCTGCTTGTTAGCCTGTTACAGTACACGGTGATTCATCTTCATCTCCTGCTTTTCATCCATAAATTGATTTGATGCTGTAGGTTCCTCATTAAGTTCTTACATTTCATTGCTTAAGAAGTGCCACTAAAGTTCAGCGACGGCGCCTCTAACAACCGAAAAAAACGTAATTGATTTAAATCTGGCCATCATCTCCTTCTAAGTAGTCCCCTTATGCAGCAGTACACTTCACTGGATCTCCTCCACGGCGTCAAAATGGTCTTTTTTGGGAGAGAAAAAGATGTTGCAGGGAGCCCAATCTGGTGAGGAGCAATGATTGTGTTGTTGGAGGTGAGAACTGAGTTACCATGGCGCCACATGGGCCTTAAAACCAAACCAATAAGCAAAACAAAACACTGCAGAGTTGGGTCATAATTCTTTGAGGTTTTTTTTTTTTTTTTTACTACAAGTGACACCTTTCTTAATACACGCAGTCAGCTGATCCCTTGTACATTCACGGTTATTAATTAGAGAAGCTTTAAGACACTTTGTTCATGAAAGATTTGACCTTTTCTCGGCTGAACACTTTAAAAAGAAATGTTCCCATTGTGAAATCCTAAGGCTGTCTGCTGATCTCTGGGAAGTAACAGTAGGAAACACCACAGTAATGATCCCGGGGAACCAAGGACTTCAAATCTATGCGTAGATGACACTTGCAGTAGAGTATTATAATACTTTACTTTGTAATTATTACCAGCATGACCAGCAGAACCAGACTCGTTCCTGCAGTTCCCAAAGGCCCGTTTTCATGACCAATTGAACACCTAAGACTAATCCAGATATACAAAAACATTGGGCCTTGGCTTTGTCTCCTGAGGGGTTGCAATGAACTCACATCAGGCTAACGCGTTACAGGAACCGCTGCTGTGGGTTTCAATAAATCAGTCTCTCTTTCACAGAGCGTGACGTTGTTTAAATCCAGTGTTTGTTTCCTCCCCCCCCCCGTGGGACGCTCAGCCGCTCTGAGTGTTACCACGCCGCAGAGGGAGGAGGGCCACCTTCTGTAATTGACATAGACAGGAATACACCGGCTCCTATGGGACTGGATGACTGGAGATGACACACACACACAGATCAAAAATACAGTAGAGATAGTCTCACTGTCTGAAATATAATGAGAAGGTAGGATAGGCTATAATACTCTGGTTCCTGTGGGACTTGATAGCGAGCACTGTGTGGAATTTATATGCGTGTATATATAATGTATATGTATTTGATTTGTGCAAGTAGATTGGGAATTATATACTACTTGTAGATTTGAAGTGTCTCAACAACTATTGGAGAGTTGCCATAAGATACATACGAACCCATCTCCATTTTTCTTCTAGCCTTGTTTTGGTCCTTCAGCCGTTGAGGAAAACAATTTTGTGTCTGTAAGAGTCAGAGACATAATGTCCCAAAACCTGTAAAAGATGATGCAAGAATGGGTGAAAGTTGCTGATCAGTAGATTCGGGTGCTGATTTGTCGGTGGGATCAGGAGCGTGAGCAACAAACAGTGCAGCAGTTTCTTATTGCCGGAATTGTTGACAGGTTTGAGTGCCTGAAGATAGACTAACTTTAAAATAAAACTAGGTCACCTTTTAAAGGGAAAATAGCACCTTTTTTTTTTCCTTTTTCTTTTCTTACAAATGAACAGTTCAGTTCAAAATAAAATGCACTCTTGCTTAATTGAGTACCACAACGCGTTGGGCGACGTTTCCAGGTTAACTCGGTGACTTCGCAGCTGTTCCGACCTTTACTGCTGTTAACAATGCATTTTAAGAACTGCTGTGTGGCCGCGGTGGCTGGAAAAAAAAGCTGCAGAGGCTTGCTTTAACGAAACTCTGAATTCAAGTCTGAAATGGGAGAACTAAATGCTTGCATAGGGGATTCTTTAGTTCCATGCTGACCGGTATTTTAGGTTTGTGTACCAGAAAAGGTGTTGTCACCTGACAACTCGTCTTACAATGTGGCGCTTATTTCGCGCTCGGTCAGTTTTCCCTGGTCTGGTCCGAGTTCAAGTGTCAACGGCCTAAAGGGTAATGTGGATTTACACGCCCACGCGCACGGGGAGCACCGGAAGCCACTGGCGCCAGGTGAAGCCTTATTAACCCCCTCTGACACACTGCTCCCTTTCAGGAGCTGCAGATCTCCTCCTGTCCTGACTCCCTGGGGGGCTGCGGAGGTGTGTTTCGGCATAGTTGGCGTTTTGTTTTGCGTCGCGCTGTTTGTTGTAATGCAGCTAGTTTTCTAGCCCTGTGGGGTTGTTTGGTTGTCTGAGGTTGCAGGCTCCGTGCCCTTGGATTTCCGGGAGTGTTTTGGTAAGCTACAGGTTAAATAACTCCCAACGTTTTCCCCTCGATTCCATAAAAACAACACAAGTATAGATTAGTATGCCAGCTGTCTTGTTTTCCTTTTTCCTCCACCTATTCCTGTGCTAAATGTATTTGTCACCACCTTCCCCGACACCGTCTGCATGTTCAGCTATTACACGGTGTTGCATGCAACCACCTCGCGCGCACACACACACACACTCCGTCTCTCTCACACACACACACACACACACACACACACACACACACACACACACACACACACACACACACACACACACACACACACACACACACACACACACACACACACACACACACACACACACACACACACACACACACACACACACACACACACACACACTGCACAGCGCTCTGTGTGTTTTCTGCTCGTAGGTGGAGTCGCCTTCATTTCGGTAACGTTCCATCTTTATTTAGACGTGGAAATGTTTCCCTAAAAGTGTGGCACCGTTAATTACTCTCCATCCCGGCCTGAGACGAGAGTCGGTGCCAAAGTAAAGCAGAGAAAACTTCCATCTCGAGCAGAAGAAGCAGTCTTGTGTTTACAACACGTTTAAAGGCGAAGCAGACTCTGCACATGATCAAACCTTCTTTTTTTATGTCAAAAAATAATGGAAAAATCATTTATTTAACGATTATGATTACCTGCCCCCCTCTCCCTGCCCCCCGTCCCCTCCCCTCTCCGACATTTGTCCTCTTGACTGTGACCTCTGTGTGTCTCCAGACGCAGCCAGTTCCCAACCCCATGTCGTACTACATGCATCGCTCCCCGTGGTGGGTCCATCGCTTCGAGACGTTGTCCAACCACTTCATCGAGCTCATCGTCCCCTTCTTCACCGTCTTCGGCAGGCGGATGTGCATCGTGAACGGAGCAATCCAGATCCTTTTCCAGGTAACTCGCGCTGGTCGCCATCACACGGGACCGAATGATGACCGACACGGGGATGGTCGATGGATAATAAACAGCAGTAGTTAGGTGATGGAGATATACAGTAGGTGGTGCTCATTCTCCATCTGGGTATGCATTACCGCCACCTTCAGACTGGAGAAACATATTACAACCAGGCACCGGTAAAAACAGCAGAAGCAAGGAAGGACGATAGTCGCACGCACTGATCGATTTTCTCAAAACATCAACTGTACATTCACTTAGAAACGCTGCTTTGTTTTCAACTTATCAAACTTACTTAACTGATAATTGAAATGATTTACTTTGCTTTAAATGTGTGACATATTTTTTAAATCTATAACTAAACACGGAGTCTGTTTCAACTGAAAAATTCCAAACAGTTCTGAAGAGAAAGAGAAGAATGTGAGTGAGGCAGGAGTTTAAATTGACTGTTTAGGAGAGACGAGTCAGAACGTTATTATTACATTAACAAGCTTTAATGGCTGGTGTGCAGGAATGTTTCATTGCATTTATCTGCATTCTCCATCACTGTACACTTCAATTAAATTTGTGCATCATGTGCAGTGGGTGTCGGAGCACATGCAAGTTCGCCTGGTTCAAAAAGAAAAAAGTCACGACTGTATATTGCGGCATTTTATAAGTTTTCTTCTCTGTACTAACGGCCTTTTCGGACCGTAGGTGGTTTTGATTGTGAGCGGGAACCTCAGTTTTCTCAACTGGCTGACCATCGTTCCCAGTTTGGCCTGTTTCGACGACGCAGCGGTCGGCTTCTTGTTTCGCTCAGGGGGCGGAGCCAAGAAGGCAGTGCTGGAGATACAGAATGAGGATAAAGCCGGACGCACACCGAAACCTACCAGAGGTACTGAGATTCAGTTTTTTACTCCATTGTTCTTTCAAAAAGTTGGTATTCTATTTTGCAAAGAATCACGAGATGCACAACATGGCTGCAGAAACAGGATACAGTTCAAATATAACATTGGTATTACTTACAATAGAAGCTAATGGCCTGCAGTAATAAAGGTAGAAGGTCTGGTCATACCGAAGAGGGAATTATGGGAAGAAAAGGAATTAGCACTTGGACAGCTGAGTGGCTGGGAAAAAATATGACACACGGTTTATTGGAATTTAAAGTGATGTCGCTTCAATTTTTTGACAATGCGGACCGCTTCATAATGTGGTAAAAGTGTGAGAGCGGCCCCTCTCTAATTGGTCTCATCGGACCCATTAGTGTCGTTGCTTTATTGTTGGATGTTGCATAATAAAATAGCAGTGTACCTGGAGTGTGAGCGTGTTTGAATCATTTGAACAGACCCAGTAAAGTGTGTCCTGGTGAGAAGTTTTATTTGGATTGCGCTGATGTCTTTAACATGCGTTGAATAAGCTGGCAGAGTAGGAAGGAACTGACGCAGACTCGCCCGGCATTTGTCAATACCATCCGTCCCGTGATCTGGAGAAGCCGGAGCGTGTCTACGTGGTCACACCGCGCGCACACACACACACACGCACGCACACACACACACACACACACACACACACACACACACACACACACACACACACACACACACACACACACACACACACACACACACACACACACACACACACACACACACAGTGCAGTTTCATCGCCTTTGTCCGTCTCCGGTGTCAGAATACGAAGTTCTTCCTTTTTGTGTTTCAGGTATGTTGATACGTCGGGTGGTGAACGTTTCTTTGGGCATTCTGATTGGCTGCCTGAGCGTCCCCGTGGTGATGAACCTGTTGAGCTCCAGGCAGGTGATGAACACCTCCTTCGACCCGCTGCGCATCGTCAACACCTACGGGGCCTTCGGCAGGTACAGTTCTAGAGTTGGAAGTGGATTACAGGACAGTGTTAGCAGAGCGACCTTCATTACGGATCACTGCTGGAATCTAACTCAATACATTTACTCACACACTTTATTTTCATATCACTTTATACTTCTTCAACTTCACTACATCCCAGTAACAAATCAAGGTTCTTGCACACAAAACGCATGAAGAGTTGATCAAATATATGATGCTTTTTGTTATAAATTGAACCAAGAGCAGCTTTAACAATTAGTTGATGCATTTATTAGCCCATTTTTTTCTGCCATTATTTGTCCTAATTTGGCCATTGTCCCCAAATTGGATCATTTCCAGCTTCTCAGACAGGAGGTCTTGCTACCTTTCTTTTGCCTTTTGATTTGCATTCCTCACCATATTCTGAATTTCACAAACCAAAGAATCAATTGATGAACCACTCAACTGGCATT